>NC_139709.1:18686771-18986771 GCF_964188405.1 Protomyctophum parallelum
CATTGATCACTTTTGAAAAACTCCTCTAAAATACTGTCCTTTTCTCTCGAATCCACAATTTTTCTATGCTGCCTTTTCTCGAAATTACACGCACACAGCGCATTGCATACACGATACACCTTACACACCATATGCTCTCCCCTGGCCATGTGCTGTGTGTTGGTTGGAATGGGGGCAATTCATAACCTGAGGTCACAGCCGGGATGTGAATATGAGGAGGGGGGGGGGGGTCAATGCAGCATGCCGGGGGGCGGGGCGGGGCGGGGGAGACAAGCACTTGTGCCTGGGGAGTTTAGGGTTACACACCTCACCGACCTCGCACCTCTTTACTGACGCATAGGAACCATCCATGCTTCTCAACCCCATCAGTTGAGATCCAAAGGTTGGGCCGTGAGATCAATTGTCTTGACAGCGTCACGGACAAAGAACGAGTGATTATTTTGTTGTTTATGAACGATCTAGGTCCCAGGGTGGAAATCATTATAACGTTTCAAGTTAGGCACTGCGACCGGAGCAGGATGTGAGTCCCCTGCAAAGCGAGATCCAGCTCGGATCAAATGAGAGCTTTGCAAAAAGAAATACAGATTTACAAGCTTACAGCGTGCCGCAATGCCACGCGTTGTGATTGTGGTTGATGTGGTTAAGTGTATACGGCTCTGACCTTTGCACTTATTTATTGGACGCACTAGTGTCTAGTATAAAGGTGAAAGGGAGTATCATCTTTGACTGCCACAGATAACATTGTATTGATTAATCAATGTACACTTATGCGGCCCAGTAGCTATTCTTGACACCATTAATATTCAATAGAAGCCAGTAACATGAATGAAGATACAAAACGGTGTACAGTCTACCATTCATTTCCATAGAAGGCAGTAGCATGAAGATACAAAACAGTCTGCTAGGGGCGGATGTCCCGAACACGTTTTTTTGCTCCCGATGCGATTTCCGATCATTTGATTTTGAGACATACCGATACCGATCTTTCCCGATCCGATATTTATATTTTATACAACACTTATGCCATATCACAATAGCAAATACCCTAATGTATGTCACTCTAGTGTAGTCTGCCTTTCAATTATTGAAAGGCAAAATGTGACTATACTTTTATTAGAATGACTGTCATTGTGGGGTTTTTTTTCTTTCTATGAAAGCATGGAATCATTGCAAAATAATGATGTATTGGTTAATTAGAGTGAATACAGTTCAGAACTGAAGTCAAGTTAAAACTCTTAAATAATCTCTCATTCAGAGACAGTACTACAGACACCTACTGTATGCCATCATGCATAGCGGAGGTTGCATTTCCTTTGTTTTCATCATAGGTGTCTTTCACGCCTCTGAGTGTGACTAGTCTTTGTTTGGTGATCTCTGACAGTTTTTACAACATCTCATTGATAATACATCTTTCTTTGAGATTTAGACAATTAGACAATTAAAAATCTGATATTTTCTCCCCGATTCCGATTTTTTGAAAATCATGAGATCGGAGCCGATTTCCAATCACCCAATCCGATCGGGACAACCCTACAGTCTACCATTAATTTCCATAGAAGCCAGTAGCATGAAGATACTTGAAGCAACGTTTTGTAGCAAAATGTACAAAGCTACAATCCAGGTTGAGCTGGCTTCAACTGCAGCTACAAAACGACCAAGTATTCACCTTAATCTCCCCTCACGTAAATTCCTGTTTGTAATGTTGATAAACTATCAATAAAATGATTTCCGTCAGCTAGTTACATTTTACTTTTTATGTTTTTGATCATCTGGCGTTCGACACTTCAACAGCGACTTAATGGCGACAGATATGCTTCGTGGCTTTGTATCTTAGTTTGTAGCTGCATTCAGTTTTAACTAATTCAGATGGAATATGAAAAGAAATATAATTAAATTAATGTCATAAGAATACACAACTGTATTACATATAACTTTACAAGTGCTTTTATTTTTATGAATAATAATAATAATAATGAATTTATTTTTAACATAAATAAGGCTCTTATGTGTGGGACATTTTTCTCAAGAATGAGTACTATATATAGACGTCTGTATACATTTAGACGTCTACATTTAGACCTTGATTAGCATGGCTAATCAAGGTCTAAATGTAGACGTCTATATATAGACGCTGAAACAACGTTGTTTCAACGTCTATATATAGACGTCTGTATACATTTAGACCTTGATTAGCATGGCTAATCAAGGTCTAAATGTTGACGTCTATATAGACGTTGAAACAACGTTGTTTCAACGTCTATATATAGACGTCTGTATATTAGACACCTTTTTGGCTGTTTGAAATTGTGACCACTTGCTGGGGACAGGCTAAATACAGGCATTTTTGGGTACAGAGCCTGCTTTTAAGCACACTGGTCGATACAAAAGATACAAAGCTACAAAGCAATGTTGTAGCTTTGTATCTTAAGTTGACACCAGCTGGACTTCCTTGTAACTTTGTACAGTAGCTGTTGTAGCTCGCCCTGTTGGATGTATCTTTGTATCTTCATGTCGTAGCCTGTATCTTTATAGCTGCCAGTGGTGTGATTAACGCAGTGTGCAAATGGAACTAAATGGAACTGTAACAATCCATTTGTTATATTTGCACATTAAATAATGTACACTAATAAATTGACTAATTAACACACAGATGTTTCTACTGTGTATGTGTTTTAGCAATAGAGACAATAAAGCTAAATCTAAATTTTGCTCAGATTGTAGTGACTCGTCTTGATTGAAGAGTGCCTAACACTAAAAAGCACAAATTGTGGTTGTAAAGACGGACCCTTTAAGAGTGCATTTGTACACACTTAGTTAAATTAACACTGTGCACAACATGCATGCGTGTGACTATATCAACATTATAAGAGTATCCCATATTCACCCCAGGGTGCATAACGCATTCAAACCTTACAAACACTTAACCTCTGTAATGTGAATTTGCCCTGGGAATATAATTTGTATGCAAATGTTGGAATCCAGCACGTTGCAATTTGCTCCCGTACACTGTACGCATATCGAGTTAAATATTAATATACAGTATACGGAGTTAAGTGCTTCTTTCTGCGGTTGGGAGAAGTCTGAGAATGCAACGTTATCTGCAAGCGCTGTCTGTGAGAGAGGGCTTCTCTTCAGCTGCTGTAGTGTCACACAGTGGGCCTGGCGTCATCATCACAGAATGCCTGAAGAGAGAGTACTGCTTTCATGCCTTGTATAATGTGCATGCAGTCAGTGTTTTATACACTATCTATATGTGTAAAGTATATACATTTACTTTACAGTATCTATAGGTGTGTATAAGATACTGTTCACACATTGTAGATGGTCTAGATACTGAATAGATTCTATTCTGTATCCACTTTGTATAAACAGTATCATATACAGTCTATCGTATGTCTCTGAGTTTCATACTCACGATACATCATTAATAGGTTCAAATGCTCCTCATATTTTAACAACCCACTAAATACAGTCGTGGTTCTCAAAGTGGGGAGGAGGGACCCTCAGGGTTCCTAGAGGACGTTCTAAATGGATCCTTGCGTAACGTAATGTAACTCTTCCATTTATCAGAGTTATGGGGGTCCTTCAAATTAAAATTAAAAAATTTTAGAACCACAACCACAACGCAAAGATCATCTTAAAATGGTTCTGCTCAGCTTGAAGCTGGTGTAGCTACTATACCGCAAAATACACCCAGGTGAATGTAGTGAAAAACAGGCTATAATGCCACGGTGAAACCAATGACACGAACAACAAGCGTATTAAAGGTAATATGTCTGGACAATGGGAGGCCATTATTGAGAATCTATCTCTCTATCATCATGCCGCCGTGTCATTACGCAACGTGTGTGTGCATGCTGTGCTGTGCGTGTGAGAGAGAGAGAGAGAGAGAGAGAGAGAGAGAGAGAGAGAGAGAGAGAGAGAGAGAGAGAGAGAGGGGACCAACAGTGTACCTACACAGTAACAGTACCCCCAGGGTATACCGAGGCACAGAGGGAAGCAAAGACGTAAAGAAGGAGAGACAGGAGGAGAGATGGAGGGGGAAGAGAGAGAGAGGGGGGGGGGGGGGGGGGGGGGGTCAAAGAGTGAGCAAAATAGAGATGCTGAGATACATGGAGGAGAGATGGAGAGAGAAAGTCTTGGGGATAAGTTAACTGTGTAAGAAAGAGAGAGATGACAGTCGCAAGAACAAAGAGCCTGGAAAGAGAGTGATGAAATACAGAGAGAGAGAGAGAGAGAGAGAGAGCCCAGGGAGTAGCAAGAGAGGAAATTTGAGCAGCGGTGTTTCGAGGAGGAGGAGAGGTGGAAGTCCTCCTACCTCACCTCCCGGAGCGAGGGATGGAAGGAGAAATCGAGGAAAGTAAGGAGGGAGGGAGGGAGGGAGGGAGGGAGATAAAGAGGGATGAGCAACTGTGGGGTGTTGGATGAAGGTGGTTATAGAGAGAGAAGGGGGGTAGGGAGGAGGAAAGATGCAGGAGGAAGGAAATGAAGAGAGGGGAGGCAGTGGAAGGGGGGGGAGGGAGGGTTAAAGGATGAGAGAGAGAGCGAGAGAGAGAGACAGTGGGGGGAGGGATGAAAAGGAGGAAGAGGATGAGAGAGGGACGGACGAGGAGGAAGTAGGGATGGAAAGGAGGAGAGAGAGAGAGGATGAGAGACGGAAGTGGAGGAGGGAGGGATGTAGGAGGAGATGTGGAGGGGAGGGGGGGGGGGTAGGACCCCCCGTAGGGTTAATTACATCTCTGTTCTCTGTCAGCGAGACTCTGACACAATCTGAGTCCTGTGGCTGCAGGCTGCCCCCCACACACACACACACACACATACACACACACACACGCACGCACGCACGCACACACAAGCGTGCGCGCATGCACGTTTTTTTTTCTGTATACTTTGAGCACACATCACACACAAACACAGCATGACATAGACAGGCGATCATGCAATAAACACACAAACATGCTCTTGGGCGCATACACATAAGAGCTAATGCACATAGGCGCACAAGTGCACGCGCACGCACGCACGCACGTACGTGCACCGGTCTCTCCCAGAGGAGTGTGTTGTGTTGTTCAGTGGAGACTACTACACTACATTGAGGAGGGGGGGGGGGTCTAAACTTGTAAGAGTGTGCATAAATCATGCATAACGTGACCCATATGTAAATCACTCATGTGATAGTCAAGATAGCACATCAAGCTTCTGTCCCATGCATGGCGGGTGGCTGATGACTGGGGGAAAGTAACCGAGTACATTTGCTCAAGTGCTGTACTTAAGTAACATTTTGAGGTCCTTTGAGGTCCATTTTGAGGTTCCAACTACTGTACATCTCAGATCCAAATATTGTACTACTAAACTACATTTATTTACTATAGTTACTTTGTAGATTTTGATTTAAAAAAATTACAAAACATACATTAACCACTTCATTTGAAATGCGACGCATTGTTACCTATTTTCAGAAGATTGATGTATAGGCCTACATTTGAAAACTCGAAATTGGACATTCTGCATAATAATTTGTACTTTCACTCAAGTACATTTTGAATTCCCGATGTTAGCTTGTAACAGAGTATTTCTACGTTGCAGTATTGCTACTTTTACTTAAGAAAAAATTGTGTCCCGATCGGATCGGGTGATCGGAAATCGGGGCAGATCAAGTCATTTTCAAATGATCGAATCAGGAGACAAAAAACGTGATCGGGACATCCCTAGTATCAATATTATATCCATATCATAATATTAGACTGCTATTGTCTGTGATTTGGGATATTGTACTATTGTGATATGGCATAAACGTGTTTTATAAAAAATATAAATATCAGATCGGTATCGGCAGATGCTCAAAATCAAATGATCGGAATCAGATCGGGAGCAAATAAACGTGATCGGGACATCTCTAATTGTGAGTATATGCCTTTTCTGCCACTGAAGGTTGTGTCCCCTGGCGGGTGGCTGATGTCTTCCTCTTTATAGGAAAACAGCCAACAGAGAGCAGGTTGCCTTGTGTTGTGTGTTTTTACTGCTCTCACACTTTATTGTCCAACAACGTCGATAAGACCACAGGTCATTACCACGTGGCTCCACTGCAGCCTTGGAAAAACAACAGACAAGTGCGTGCGTGCGTGTGTGCGTGCACGTACTGTAGCTCCAACATGCCACTGTGAAACTGAACAACACAGTATGTGTCTGTACGCTACATGTTCCTATACAAACCTTAACCACGTCATAAATAGGTATTTACGCAAATAATACAATAACGATTTTCCATTAATAGCGATCTTAACAGAGACATTAATAGCGAAAACAGCAAGATCTACAACAAGCTCATCATAATGCATCACAATGCGACACCATGGGCATGTCTTACGTACTGTACGTGTTTAAATACCTTACTACACAGATCAACATTTTCAGAGTCTCAACGTTGACCTTTGTTCTTATCCGACGCCGACAGCCATTGTTTCAGCCCCTCCTCCTCAGGGATGCACACACACTGTCTGCAACACGCCCTATAGTCATAAGTCACCGCTGACACTACAGTGAACAAAATGGTGCCGGGAAGGCAGAAGAAATGGACCTCTCTAGTCTCTACACCAAATATCTTTGCCAAAAATAGACAATCACAATCACAACCTGTCGCAATGCGACGCGTTGTGAGCTTGTAGATCGTCAATTTTTGGCGAATATATGTTTCCCCCCAGAATAGTCATGCTGGGTTTAACAGTATAAAGACTTAAACCCTCTGGTCTTAGTGATACGAAATGGACCTGAGTTGCGACTGTACTTAATTGGTCTGCTCTTGTTTCCTTCTACTGCAAATATCTTCAACAGAAATACAGTATAGCTGATCTACAATGTTTAGCTTGTACAGTATATCGCCTATTTCTGGCGGATGTTTCCCCTCAAAAAAGGGCGGGGGTGGGGCGCGTTGTGTTTCAACTAAGTGGTCAAACAGAACAAGCTTTAGACATAGATCCACCTTGTAACATAATGACTATGATTAGGCTATGACCTTTCAAGGTCACGAATGGTCAAAGATTTTGACAAAACTGTGCCTTCCTATTTGTTGAGCAGAGTAAACATGGCATAGGTGGATGTAACTGTAACCTGTGTTTACATAACAAAACAATAAATACATATTTTACCAATGTTTTCACTGTTTGCGTTTGTTGGGCTGCCAAAACAAACAGTGAAAACACCAAAATACAGCGAGGGGGATGTGTAAATAATATATGTCATTTTGACTGATAACCTTGACCTCCGAAACTCTGAACCCAGTCTTCAACGGATAGGTTTATAGCTCAGAAATAACTCAACGTTAAGTCAACACAAGTTTGATAGCCCTTAATCAATGTTTTTTTTCTTTTTTCTTTTTTTTTTATCCCACGATTTTGTAACCCAGTTTTTTCTTTTCACCCAGTGCCAATTATCTAATGTAATCCTGGGAGCTACACTTCCTCTGCCAACCTGGGGGGGCAGCGGACTGACCTCATGCCTCCTTCTATGCATGAGGAGTCCAAGCTGCTCCTTTTCACCTGACAGGGGGGAATTTCCCCGGCCGGACGTAGCGCGTGGAAGGGACACGTTATTCCGACCAGTTCCTTTCCCCTCCATCAGGCGCCCCGGCTGGCCAGGGGGAGGTAGTTTTAGAGACCAGGATTACTGCATGTTTTTGTGAGGGTATCTATCCTAGGGGACACGGGGAGAACATGCAAACTCCACACAGAAAGGCCCTTTCGCCAACCCCCGCCTCGGGTATGGGCACTGATGACGCGGAGGAGGGAACACGCCGCCAGTGCCCACAGCGTCCCCAGCGGGAATCGAACCCAGGACCTTCTAGCTGTGAGGCGACAGCACTACCAACTGTGCCACCGTGCCCTTAATCAATGTTACAGTATGAAAGCTAGTGACAGGAAGGAATAAATTGAGAAATGGCAAGAGCTAAAGTGTGGAGAAAGAGGGGAAGAATACACACGCACGGACGCATGCACTCATGCACACACACTACTAACTCACCAAATAATAAAGATATGGATGAAAAACCCAGTTCTACCATTTCTCTGACCTTCAATCTTGACTCAGTTAACCCCCAGAATGTACTGGGCCGTAATCAGTTGATCTATGGAGCCCACTGCATGCCCTCCGAACGTGGCTGAGAGTTTCCTGACATTCAGTGCAGCCATTTTCCTGCAGAGTACGTATAGCTCACACAAACACAAACAAACAAGCCCCTGTTGGCACGGGACCACAAGATAAATCAACAACATTTTATCTCCTCCGCTGGTGGGTTTTGATGACTAACTGTGATGTCCTATTTTGAATTACCAATGCCTGGTGCAAGGGTGACGGCGTAGTATTTTAATCCAAGGCTGTAAAACCTTTTATTTTATTTTTTTCTCCCTTCCTTCTTTCTTTCTTGGAGAGTTGGCAGGCCGGTCTGCTTATTATTCTCTTTATGGGGGCAGACAGACAGTGCTGCACAGTGTAGAAGAGAGTAGACACTGCTGTGAGGATGTTCTGTCAGTCCTGGAGAGAGGTATAGTACATGTACCTAGAACCGCTACAGGCTGCTTTATACCCAGAATAGCTGATCTACAAACTCACAACGCAACGTGATGCGGTGATGTAGATTGGCCACTTTCAGGGTAACAGGAATAGTGGGCACCAAGGAAGAGTTGCCACCTCAATGTCAAATTGGCAATACAATATTTGGAAAATGGTAATTAACCCATTCTGAGTTCTGACCTGAGATCAGATTCTAAAAGTAATAGCGAGACATTTTGGGCATAAGAAAAGTTGAAGGGTAAATCTTTACATTTTGGAATGTCTCTCGTCCACTCTTCCTGTATGTGTGCGGAAATAAATGACACAGAATGTGAAATCCTTTTTTCTCTCTCTCTCTCTCTCTCTCTCGGGGTGCAGTGATTGAGAACAATGATTAGCCTTTGTTAATTAAAGTACATATTTTTTGTGTGATAAGAAACGTCCCGATAAGAAACCAATCACGCTCCATGTAATGACAACAATATGAAATCCCATATTGATTTGCAGAAAAACTATATTTTTAGCTAAGCCTGCTATCGGCACCGTTGAAATCAAGATACCCATCGTTGGTTGTAAAGCCACCACAGAGGAAAACTATGTTACAACATCAAAGTGGAGTTTGTCTCACAGAAGAATAAAGACTTTCTTTCTACTTCATTATAAAAGGAGCCTTCCGCGGAAATAACGCGACGGCTCCCGTAATCCTCCTGACAAATCAGGAAATCTCCCCGCTTTGTGTCTGAATCCCCATGGGACCCCCCCCCCCCCCGCACCACCCTCTTTATTAACCCGTTCTGCCTTAATTAGCTAATAGGATTGTTTTAACCGTGATCCCAGAAAAGAATAGCCTCCAGGAAGACAAACACCAACTCTTTGTGACTGTGCATGTGTGTGTGTGTGTGTGTGTGTGTGTGTGTGTGTGTGTGTGTGAGAGAGAGAGAGAGAGAGAGAGAGAGAGAGAGAGAGAGAGTGTGTGCGCGCGCGCAACATAGTTAACATGTGTGCTAGATTGCAAACATGCCTATACTATATAGTACCGTATGTCTTGTTGTGTGGGTGGAAATGCACATGCATGTGTATGATTTAGTTTGTGTTAGCTGTGTGTGTGTGTGTGTGTGTGTGTGTGTGTGTGTGTGTGTGTGTGTGTGTGTGTGTGTTGTGTGTACAGTATAAGCATGCACTCTGTGTGTACACATTGTGCGTACACACGGCCGCCGTGCATGTGCGTGCTTCTCACCATATGCAGTACATTCATATGCACCATGTCATCTGTGGCACACACACACACGCACACACTCCAGTTTGGTTCCATCCCCCTTAATTAATGCACCCTCCTGCAAGAGTGCCAGTGGGATATGAAACCATTTTACCTGATGATGCAAACGAATGAAAACAGCACTCTGCTCCCCCCCCCCCCCCCCCCCCCCCCTCTCCTCACCTGACAAATACTATACGCGTCGAAACGAGGCGCTCTACCAGCTCACGACGCATCCCAACGCCAACCGTAGTGAGCTTGTAGATTGCGCATATTCAACTAAAGCACAAACCAGGCTTTTTGAGGGCGGTGTGCGCGTGGCCCCTCGCATCCCAACGTGTTTTCTCGTTTCGTTTAATTGGTGTTTTTGGCAACACGACGCCCGCCACCAGGCTTTTGTCAGCGCAGGAACTGTGCATGTAAGCACATCTTTTGTAGGAAGATGAGAAAGAGGAGGCTGTTCCGCAGCTTACCCATCATTTTGTTTTTTCCTCGCACAAGCCGTGCTTACAAATGGCACAATATTGCACAAGCACATGTGCACGCACGCACGCACGCGTTTGTATACAGTTGTGAAGACAAATTTTTAGGATGTTGATTTTATGAATGCCATTTTTTTCACATATTTGACATTTTTAACCCCAACCATAAGACCGAAATAGCCGATCTACAAGCTCACATTGTACCGTGCTGCGAAACGTTGTGAGCTTGTAGATCTGCTATTCCCGGTACACAACAGTGCCGCGTGACTAATGATAAATCGACCGTAACGTCAACCCTAACCATAAAACCGTTTCTCTTGTGAGGACCAGGAAAATGGTCCTCACAGCGTCTATTACTCTAATTCTACTATACTGGTGGGAACATTTGGCTTTCACAGGCATAGTAAAACACAGTACACACACTGTACTGCAGACACAAACTTATACCGGTGCATATACTTGGCAACTCATTTTCCTCCGCTTGCAAAACTAAAGATACAGTTGTCCAAATAGTCTTATGGAGGAAGGAGTTCCAGAAGAAATTCCAACAAACAAATGCTTTTCTTCAGAAATGTTATTGTGGGCTCTGAAAATGTCCTCGACTGCCCCAAAATCTGCATTCAATAAAAAACATAGAAAAAACACTGCTTGACTACTAAGTCTCTCCAGAAGCCATAAAGATACTGAAGGAAAGTTAACTCCATGACAAAAACCCTTCTGGACTTGTAATGATGTGATGGTAAAACCACGTTTTAAACATTGACGTCAAATCAAGATGTATATTGTTAACAGCATTCTCAAAGAAAGACAATGAACCCAGCATAATTAGAATAGTGTAGATGCTTTGTTTGGAATGTGAATCTGAATTTAGCTCCACGCCAATCTGGGACTTCATGTTGCCAGTCTGTGATGTCAGTCATCAATCACAATCAGGATGGAATATGAAAAATGTGAAAGACCTGACGGACGGACGGACGGACAGACAGACAGGGTGCAAAACATAGTCTTGGCCATGCCTTCGGCCTGGCGGAGACCACTATTTCAAAAAGTATAAACATACGAATGTGTGTTACTTCTGTGTCTTATACTGGCAGTGTGCACAAGACCTTTGGTGCTGATCAGTCCAGCGGATTCCAAGACAGACAGACAGACACTCTTCTAGACTAGACAGCTAGAAAATGCTGAAAATAGCCAATGTCTCCAAATACAATGACTCGCATCGCAATTTTAAAATTGTTAACATGTTCTTTTTGTGGCCTATAGAGCAGGTTGTAATCCTACCTCTCTCCCCAGGCTGGTGCGTGCGTTTCTCCCAGGAACCTGCAGACCAGTCGGTGGTGCTCGGGGAGAAGGTGGCTCTGTCCTGCGTGGTCTTCAACTACACAGGCATCGTCCAGTGGACCAAGGACGGGCTGGCCCTGGGGATCGGAGAGGGCCTGCGAGGTGAGATCGGGCCCTGTACGGAAACTATTATTCTCAACCTTTTTCCATTTCAAGAACCCCTAGTTTGATATGCATTAGCCCACAGACCCATATTTGATACTATTTATTTTTTATCTATAAAATCCTCAGTGTTCAATCAACTCCGACAGCATACAAATGGAATCAAATTAGGTTTAATTTGTACACTGTCAATGTGCTATCATAGTTACAGGCCCGTAAGTGTCCATTTGGACCCCTGGGGGTCCCCGGACCAGACCGTGTCGTGCCGTACAGCACGAAGGAGTGTATATTAGAAGTTCAACATTCTTAGCAAAAGTTAAATATAAAATTCTGCCAGAGGGGGAAAATCTTACACTGCAGACAAGGAAGGGGGAAAAAAACAGACTTCACATTTTTACATTTCATCCATTTATTAAGGGTGACACTTTTCATCCAGAGTGACTTACAATGAAGTGCTGCAGTAAAAATATGCGTCATTTTCGGCAGCAGTATTAACAATCGGGCCTGATAACACACAAAGACTGGAGCGCCGAGGGGGAGAGGAGGCTGTGCGAGCCATCAGGGGGTCTAGTGGTTTCGACTGGGGCTGTATTGTAATCCGAGGGTCACAGTTTCCATCATCCCTACAAGAGCCAGTGTGTCAGTCACCACCGGCGCTGCTGTGTCCATGGCATAGTGTTGCTGTGATCAAGACATTGAACACTGTGCACCATGCAGTCCCTGAGTCCCTGCTGACAGCAGGGCTGGCTGGCGCGCTGTGTGCAGCTAAAAGTCCTATAATAATGTAGCACTTGATGTATGTGGTCACTGGAGGAAGAAAAAGGGCCCTGAAAGGTCCTGTATAGTGATTTATTTCAGGCAACAAAAAAAACCCATTGAGGAGGAAGGAGAGACCACTGCACAATGCTAAATAATAGTTTTGATAGCTTTTGTTTTAGGCAAACGAACAGCAATTGCCTCAAAGAAATCTTACAGAATATTCGAGTACAATAAGGACTCAGGCAGAAGTTCAGACAGACATTGGAGTCAATGTGAGCCGGCTGGAGTGGCTTGTGAACAAACACTATTTTGGTTACATTGGTACTATAATCGGTTCAGGGTTAGGTTGTTTTCACATCACTTGGTTGTATTACATTAGGCATTAGGTTGTTTTTCGATGTGCACACAGTACAGTATAACTGTATTGGGGCATCTACACAGTGGCATGTATTGCTTCTGGCTCGGCAGTGTTGTGAGATTTGGTTGTCAGGAAGTCAATGATGGACTGTCTCAGTGGTCAAAACTCAAAAGCCTATACAGTACACGTCCAGACTTCCAGAATAGAGATTGAATTAGTTAGAATGTTGTAGAAAAGAATGATTTGTAATTTTGTGTGTTGTAAATTGGAGTATTGTGCACTGGGAATAGCCGATCACCACCATCATAAAATGTAGCATCCGTGATGCGTTTGTCTATTTTCCATGCATATAACCTACTTTAAGTAGAAATAGGGCTTTGCACTGCCAGTCTTTTATTTGTTTGTGTGTTAAATAGCTCTATATTCCAGTCTTTATAGTCATTGCTATAAAGTGTTTGTTCAGTTAACAGGGGTCTGTCCAGCTCCAGCAGAACATACTTTTTCAGGTCAGGATACCAGTTTCATCCAATCAGGAGAGAGAAGTCATAGAAGAGTGCAAGATAAACAAGTGAAATTGGAAGCAGGTGAGACAAATAAACGAGCAGACGCAGCTGGAACTGGAACACCGGCTGATAAATGGTCTTTGTGGCGTTCTCTCTCTCCTGATTGGGTGAAATTATTTCACCAGAAAAGCTATTTTCTGTTTAGAGACGAGGAGACCCCGGCCGTTACCGAACAAACACCTCAACAACGATTACTATCAGAATATAGAGCTTTCGCTTTTAAACCAGAATATCACTTTACTGTACAGCACCTTTAAATCCTTAAAATAAATGCTCTCTGTTCAATTATTATTATCAAGTATTTTTCGCCCACAACAAAACCTTCCTACAGGAGATTTTGATTGCCACTATGTTTGCCCTCACTATGCCAATATTTATGGATATCCTATTTAAGACATAACGCCACAATCACTTTCACCTAATAATCAATGAACAACAATTCATCCATACATGTTCAACACCCCACAATGTGAGAAACATTCCAAACAGAAACTAATTGGGACATTAAATCGCCAAAACAATGGAGCCAGTCACTTACTGTACGTTGTGTCAGTTTGCTCACCACCAGTTCCGGGTGCCTCACACACAGGCACACACACACTGTGCCCAGCCAGCCTCATCCTTCTCTCTCTGACCTCGTCTGTGACCTATGGGAGTCCCCCGCGTAGAGGTCCTTTGTTGTGGTGGTGTTTTTCTGGTGGTGTTTTTGTGGTCCGCCCCATGTGACACAAAAGTGCCATTCGTAGCATTAGACGCCTTTTTCCTGCGGTGCTGTCTCAGCCACACAGCATTACTGACTCCACTGTGAGGGTCCATGTCTCAGCCACGCAGCATTACTGACTCCACTGTGAGGGTCCATGTCTCAGCCACACAGCATTACTGACTCCACTGTGAGGGTCCATGTCTCAGCCACATACAGCATTACTGACTCCACTGTGAGGGTCCATGTCTCAGCCCCATACAGCATTACTGACTCCACTGTGAGGGTCCATGTCTCAGCCACATACAGCATTACTGACTCCACTGTGAGGGTCCATGTCTCAGCCCCATACAGCATTACTGACTCCACTGTGAGGGTCCATGTCTCAGCCACGCAGCATTACTGACTCCACTGTGAGGGTCCATGTCTCAGCCCCATACAGCATTACTGACTCCACTGTGAGGGTCCATGTCTCAGCCCCATACAGCATTACTGACTCCACTGTGAGGGTCCATGTCTCAGCCACATACAGCATTACTGACTCCACTGTGAGGGTCCATGTCTCAGCCACACAGCATTACTGACTCCACTGTGAGGGTCCATGTCTCAGCCACATACAGCATTACTGACTCCACTGTGAGGGTCCATGTCTCAGCCCCATACAGCAGTACTGACTCCACTGTGAGGGTCCATGTCTCAGCCACACAGCATTACTGACTCCACTGTGAGGGTCCATGTCTCAGCCACATACAGCATTACTGACTCCACTGTGAGGGTCCATGTCTCAGCCACACAGCATTACTGACTCCACTGTGAGGGTCCATGTCTCAGCCCCATACAGCATTACTGACTCCACGTCTCCACTGTGAGGGTCCATGTCTCAGCCCCATACAGCATTACTGACTCCACTGTGAGGGTCCATGTCTCAGCCCCATACAGCATTACTGACTCCACTGTGAGGGTCCATGTCTCAGCCCCATACAGCATTACTGACTCCACTGTGAGGGTCCATGTCTCAGCCACATACAGCATTACTGACTCCACTGTGAGGGTCCATGTCTCAGCCCCATACAGCATTACTGACTCCACTGTGAGGGTCCATGTCTCAGCCCCATACAGCATTACTAACTCCACTGTGAGGGTCCATGTCTCAGCCCCATACAGCAGTACTGACTCCACTGTGAGGGTCCATGCCTCAGCCCCATACAGCAGTACTGACTCAGTGTCCATGTCTCAGCCCCACATGGCAGCACTGTCTCCGCTGTAGTTAGCTTTACGAACAGCCGCCACTTGAGGTTATATCCCATGTCAGATTATAAAAAGACTAAACAAAACAGAAAACACTGTCTTTGTGTATACGAGTACGTATGGTGCATAAAATGTACAAAGCTGAAATAGTGCACACAGGGAAACCTCACTAGAGGTTACGGTTACCCCTTCATCATCAGTGCCAAACAAGATTCAAAGCACACCTGCCTCCAATTAGAAACACGATTAGGGTCAATCCCACAGTGCAGGTGCATACAGCTAACATGTCAAATTGTCTGCTAGAGCCATGTTTCTCAACGACTGGTCTGGGGCCTACCAGGAGTCCAAATGGACCCTTACAGGTCTGTAATTCAAATTGAACAAATTTAATTTTTTGTTTCCTCTGTGACACCAATCTACACTGTAAAATCATCTGTTTTAATTGAACTCTGAGTGTGTGCAAATTGCAATTGGTTCCATTTGTTCACTCTCAGCCACAGACCCGCAGAGGTCCATTTGGACACCCTGGTGTTCCCTGGAATCAGCATTGAGAAACTGAGGAAAATATGAAGAGATGAACATGTTTAGAGATCATAGAAGCATGAGAATCCAAAGCATGTGCGTTGAATTCTTAAACAGGCGCATGCACCCACTTTTGATTATGGACTTTACACTCGCTTAGATATTCAAATGCATGCTCTCTCACACAAGCATACATAAACACAGGCACGCACGTCGCACGGACACGCACGCACGCACGCACGCACGCACGCACGCACGCACGCACGCACGCACGCACACACACACACACACACACACACACACACACACACACACACACACACACATACACACACACACACACACACACACACACACACACAAACAAATGTACACAAGTGATGATCTGAGATGCGATGTGAAGTACACGTTCAATTCAATTTAATTCACAAGTTCACTAAAGGTCATTGCACCACCCCTTTTTCTCTCTCTGCCCCTCCCTCTCTCTGCATGTCCCCCTAGCATTTTGCTGTACTCATCCTCTCTTCTCTCTCTCTCTCTCTCTCTCTCTCTCTGTCTCTGTCTCTGTCTCTGTCTCTGTCTCTGTCTCTCTCTCTCTCTCTCTCTCCTTTGTCCTTGCAATGTCTTTCAAGTGAGGAGTCAGCGACTTTAACATCATGAATTTGATAAACACCTCTCTTTCTTTCTTTCTTTCTTGCTTTTGTCTCACCGTCATCCACTGTCCGGCCTTCGGTTCTTTCTTTCCATTCTCCTCGCTTCACAAACTCATCCATGAGGTCCTTTTGTCCTGTTTCCAACATGTTTTGTCAGCATGCCTCTGTGAAACACACACACACACACACACACACACACACACACACACACACACACACACACACACACACACACACACACACGCTGTCAAAGTGTTCTCGCCTGCTCCAACATCCCCATGCATTCCTTGTATTTCTGCAGAGGTGTACTGTACCTAAATAACATTTTGAGTTAATTTGAATTTACTGGAGTATTTACAAATGGGGGAAAGGAACTGGTTGGAATCCTTCCACGCGCTACATCCAACCGGGGAAACTCCCCCCCGGTCACGTGAAAAGAAGCGTCTTGGACTCCTCTTGCATAGAGGGAAGCATGAGCTCAGTCCGTTGCTCTCCCCAGGTTGGCAGAGGGAGTGTAGTTCACCTAATTACCCCATCAATTTCCCCGTTATGGCAATTGATTCCTCCCCACACACTTATCTGTGTTGTCACTGCTGCATCCTACTGGCTCACCTGCCAGGGATGTAGTCTTCATCCTACTCCTTCCGCCCAACACTCCCTATACTGACAGGTGCCACCCCCAGCATGTAGCAGTAGGCTACGTGCAGTGACAGGTGCCACCCCCAGCATGTAGCAGTAGGCTACATGCAGTGACAGGTGCCACCCCCAGCATGTAGCAGTAGGCTACATGCAGTGACAGGTGCCACCCCCAGCATGTAGCAGTAGGCTACATGCAGTGACAGGTGCCACCCCCAGCATGTAGCAGTAGGCTACATGCAGTGACAGGTGCCACCCCCAGCATGTAGCAGTAGGCTACATGCAGTGACAGGTGCCACCCCCAGCATGTAGCAGTAGGCTACATGCAGTGACAGGTGCCACCCCCAGCATGTAGCAGTAGGCTACGTGCAGTGACAGGTGCCACCCCCAGCATGTAGCAGTAGGCTATGTGCAGTGACAGGTGCCACCCACAGCATGTAGCAGTAGGCTACATGCAGTGACAGGTGCCACCCCCAGCATGTAGCAGTAGGCTACATGCAGTGACAGGTGCCACCCCCAGCATGTAGCAGTAGGCTACTGCTGTGACAGGTGCCACCCCCAGCATGTAGCAGTAGGCTATGTGCAGTGACAGGTGCCACCCCCAGCATGTAGCAGTAGGCTACATGCAGTGACAGGTGCCACCCCCAGCATGTAGCAGTAGGCTACATGCAGTGGCAGGTGCCACCCCCAGCATGTAGGAGTAGGCTACATGCAGTGACAGGTGCCACCCCCAGCATGTAGCAGTAGGCTATGTGCAGTGACAGGTGCCACCCCCAGCATGTAGCAGTAGGCTACATGCTGTGACAGGTGCCACCCCCAGCATGTAGCAGTAGGCTATGTGCAGTGACAGGTGCCACCCCCAGCATGTAGGAGTAGGCTATGTGCAGTGACAAATGTAACCCTCCCTGCCCGGCTTCCCTCTCCCTGAACACGCTCCAATTGCGTTCGTTTATAGACGCTCGACAAAGCCGGATTCAAACCATGCCCCCAGTAATCCCAACGTTGAAGCTGCCACTACCTACTGGCGAAAAGTGGAACTGCAGCACGTTCATGGAGGTGGACGGACGTACTGTGACGTCATCCCGGACCTCAAATTTGAGGTCCGGGCTTAAAGGACAACTTTAGTTTTTTTCAACCAAGGTTCATGTTTTAGGTTGTTATTAGAGAAACTAAAAGGTGAATGTTAATTTTCTTTCATTTTCTGCTTTCTTTCGTTTTTTAGCTGTTTTTGACCGGGGGGGCAGGGGCATTCGAGCATGGGGCTAAATATGTATTATTTTTACAGAATTGTATGGTGATTTATTATTTTATTATTTACTATAGTCCTACTAGACCCCAAGAAATTACATCTTGCCACAAAAGATCACAGGATCTATTGAATGTGACAAACTGACATATTGAGCCTATACAGTATACACACAGTATAAGCCTTCCCCCAGTAGGCTACCTTCACATTCAGTAGATCCTGTGATCTTCTGTGGCCAGATGTAATTTCCTGGGGTTTATTAGGACTATAGTAAATAATAAAAAAAAAAAATCACCATACAATTCTGTAAAGAAATACATATTTAGCCCCATGCTCGAATGCCCCCGCCCCCCTGTCAAAAACAGCTAAAATCCCTACAACGAAAGAAAGCAGAAAATGAAAGAAAATTAACATTCACCTTTTAGTTTCTCTAATAACAACCTAAAACATGAACCTTGGTTGAAAAAAACTAAAGTTGTCCTTTAACTTCCGCTAACTCGAGCCATTGAGTTATAATTGTACTTCCGGCAGTCTTCCGGGTGCTTCAAAATGCCACTGAGCAACTTCCATCGAAATGAATAGCGGGGGGTGGGGGGGGGAGCTAACTCTCTGGTTCGGTCTCTATCCTTTTATTACTCTATGAGCACAACTACAGGCACTTCAGTTAGCACTGAACGACCTAAGCCCTGTGAATTCACTTCAGTTAGCACTGAACGACCTAAGCCCTGTGAATTCCTTGTATTTCCCGAGACAGGAGACAATGATGCTAATATAGTCCTATATACTGTACACGCAGTCAAATCCTCTGTTAATTCATCCCTTTCTAACTCTGTCTGTGAGTGTCCAAATGTGACCAAATGGACCTGTAGAGGTAAAATACGCCAGAGGTTGTCTGACTGTATACAGTATATTATAGAAGAAGGCTGTGGAACAGTATAATAACATGCCATAATGCCACTTATGGATTTACACGCGCTAGGAAACATTTGATGACTAGCGTGTGTGTATTGTGTAGCAGCGAACGCGTAATTGCGTATACCTGCACTCTGCTCACCCACACATGAGATGGGAATTATACATTCACTGAGGACGCCAGTACATATATATTTCAAATTACACCAGCGCACGTGGGGGCACACGCACACCCACACGCACACACACACACTGCACACACACAATGCTATAGGCTTTCCTCTCACCTGTGACTCACACTAAAGCCCATGCAGCAAGAGGGCTTAGTGACTGGAATAAGCTTATACTCCCATCATCACCATGCATGGTACAATTAAATTGTGTGTGTGTGTGTGTGTGTGTGTGTGTGTGTGTGTGTGTGTGTGTGTGTGTGTGTGTGTGTGTGTGTGTGTGTGTGTGTGTGTGTGTGTGTGTGTGTGTGTGTGTGTGTGTGAGTACTGTACACGGATGTGGGTTTCTATGCAAATACATCAAACAATGTATATATTATGTATATTATGTCTTTTCCAAGCTTGCATACATTGTGCCCCTAATATTAGTCTGACTCTCATGTTGCCGTATATGAATGTGAGATATGCACACACACACACACACACACACACACACACACACACACACACACACACACACGCACACGCCTCCCCATCCGTTTAGCAGCACCTGCAGGCATCAGTGGTGTCAGTTCATTGTTCCTGTGTGTGCTTGTAGTGGAGTATGTTGTGAGGTGCTCCAGTGGATGATGTAATATCCACCAATACTTACGGTAGTTACACACCCCCACACCGAGGGGGGAGGGTCTGTCTGTCTCACTGCCTGCTTGCCTGCCTGTCTGCCTGCCCATATAGAAAGGAAGACTGTCTGTCTGTCTGCTTTGCCATAATGCCTCCATGATGTCATGTGAGGATGGGACGCACACTGCCCCCTACTGGGCTGTCGTCACCCTCACGTATGTCTTTGTGTGAAGCGGGAGTGTTTTCTCCACCAGACCGTCGAGCAGAATGCCAGGGATGTGGAGCCTTGTTACATGTGGCTGTTTTTTTCCTTGCATGGCAGTCAGTGCTTCTCATTTTCTAATTCCAAGGACTCCCATGACTGTACAAATATGGAACCAAATGGACCCTTACGGATTTGATTTGTACACTCA
Source organism: Protomyctophum parallelum (assembly GCF_964188405.1). NCBI lineage: Eukaryota > Metazoa > Chordata > Actinopteri > Myctophiformes > Myctophidae > Protomyctophum > Protomyctophum parallelum. The sequence continues at coordinate 18,707,297 of NC_139709.1, forward strand.
CAGTTGCAGACCTGTAAGGGCTCCATTTGGAACCCCCTCAAGGAACCCTGAGGGTAGACACCCCTACTATCACCCCATCATCACCATGCATATACAATTAAACTGTGTGTGTGTGTGTGTGTGTGTGTGTGTGTGTGTGTGTGTGTGTGTGTGTGTGTGTGTGTGTGACCCCGAGGGGTCTGTTCCTGCCCTAGAGCTATGTGTTTGTCTGTGTCTCTCACTCTCTCTTTGTGTCTGTGCTGCTTGGTGGGTGTTTGTCTGTGCTGCTTGGTGTGTGTGTGTGTGTGTGTGTGTGTGTGTGTGTGTGTGTGTGTGTGTGTGTGTGTGTGTGTGTGTGTGTGTGTGTCTGTGCTGCTTGGTGTGTGTGTGTCTGTGCTGCTTGGTGTGTGTGTGTGTGTGTGTGTGTGTGTGTGTGTGTGTGTGTGTGTGTGTGTGTGTGTGTGTGTGTGTGTGTGTGTGTGTGTGTGTGTGTGTGTGTGTGTGCACAACATACATACACAGTAGGTGTATGAATCTTATTTTTTGTTCCCCGGCATGCTTACATGATTATTGGTGATCAGATCATCTTTGGTACCGTCTGTGAATACAGAGCTTTGTATTCATGTTCTGTATTGCAAACATCTAGAATGTTAGGTAAAAAAAATAAAAATAAGAGCCAGTTTCCTCCTTCCTCCACAGCGAGAACTTAAAAAGAAATATAGCTGAGATATAATTGGAAGTGGTCGGGCGTATTAAAAGTTGATGTTCAAATCATATATAGGGGCGCCTGAGGGAGAGCCCCAGTGAGGACTCGAAACGTCGTTCTAGTAAAATAAAAACCGTTTCGGAAGCAATTTATTTAATGCGTATTCTGAGCTCTGTTGTTTTCATCAACTCTTTGCTTAACTTGGCACCCGGACAAAGGATGTGCATTATTTTTGTCCCCTGCTACTGCTGACATAAATGGTGTAGAACTTCCGCAGGCTGTACCTCATCTGTTGGATTCGCTCTCCAGGGACCGTGCGTACAGTATATATATCTTGTCGCTGTCGGACGGAAAAGCAATTGTATGTCCAAAACTGTTATACTTTCCAGGAATTAAATGGATGAAAGAACCTGCACTCCAATGTAGTGATTAAGGCCACTTTTAGACGGAAACAGGCTCCAGAGAAAACGGAAAAGTCACATCACAGACGCTGTGATGACTGAAAACGTTGTAATGTGCATGCCAGGTGGCTATGTGGCGGTGACAGACTGCAAGACCATAGCATAGACCAGGCATGCATGTACAAGAACCACTTACGTTCTACTTCCTATCACAAGGCTTTTTGTTTACATCATCTTCATTCAGCATCGCTAGTGGCTACATTTGCATTCGTAGGATGAGCGGGCCAGGGAGTGCTTGCCCATTCTAGGAACTCAAAATATCACCCACGGATCTGCATCAATGTAATAATAAACATATGCGTCGTGAGCCCACGTGAACCATGATGTCACAAGTTTCACGGGCTCACCGTTTTCGCCGTTTACATAGATGGGAGGAGACAGCGTTTTCAAAGATTTCCACTTTTGTTTCGTTTTCACCCCACGCAAACGATACTTTATTTTGCCGTTTTCTATGGATACCGTTCTCGTGTAAAGGGGGCCTTAGTCACAAGCTCTTGTTAACGCAGTCCCTGTATGCCGATGACGTAGATCTCCGTCATGTGATCTTTTCAGTGGTTTATGATAGATCGCGTTCTTCGCCAACGTATGAATGGTTCTAGGTTGCCAAGCAACGGAAAAAAACAGCAGTGAACCGCCTGCCATCCGCCTCCACATTATCAGATTTCGAAAAACGCATTTATCTTTCCCAGAATGTGTTTTTGGCCAAAACAAGGGCCCATAACAAAAGAACCGATGATTGCGTTTACAAAATGTATTTTACGGATGAAATAAATGACGATCGTCTGTCACAACTCACAACATGAAAAATCACTGAAGAACACTGGCGGTTTTGGAGTTCTCTCTTATGGGTCATCATGGCATTACACATGCCAAGTCTATCGGCTGAACAGTTCTTGAGATACGCAAAGGACACACAGACAAATACTGTCGACATCCCTTCAATTTATAGATAGACTAACAGGGATTTGAATTTATAGTTCGATTGTTAAAACATTTTTCCAAATGTGCGTAAATAGCTTACCTATAAACTCTGTGAGCTTATAGATTGGCCATTTCTGCTATATCTTTGCTCGGAACAGTCATACGTACGTACATAAAAAACATAAAAACATGCAATATAGAGATACAAGGTTTTGCCCGACAGTGACAATATGAAATATATAAAGTGTACAGCATTGTGTTCTAAAATAAATGCTTTAGCTCATCTGCTGTAGTTGTTCTCCAGAGAGTGTGTACGAGACATCTGATAAATAACCACACAAACTCCAGCTTTATACTTAGATCTTCACATCCAAGTATAAAGGATAAAGATCAAGATTATCCAAAATGTCTTTGAGTTTCTGCAGATGCCAATGTTTGTACTAAATCACAAAAAGGGGTTTAATTCAAGTAATTACTTTAAAATCCCATTTTCTTTTTAATGCACGAATCCTTCTCTGTGGTGTCGTTATATGCAGCAGTTCAAAATCGTAACGACATAACGGCTTACTTCCTCAACAGTTAATGGAGATTATCAACTTCAAATGACAGCACTTTTATTTTTTAATCTGCTTCATTCACAATTCGGCTGTGTCTGTGTCATTACTGATGGAAGACAGGGGGGCATGTACCTGAAACAACATGTACCTAAAACTATTTCTAACAGACAGTTTGTACAAGTTCCAGTGACATACTTTAACTCAGTTTACACAATGCTGTACCCACACCAGCTGTTCATACTTTCCCCATGCAGTTTCTTTCTTAAATTGTTTTATTATGTTTTGACGCTTGCCTTTGGCAAAGTAACTGTATGTTTGACCTTGAACTTTATGTATGCACCTACTACAGTGAATTCACTGCTCTGGGTCTTGGTGGCGCTAAAAAATACAAAATAAATGTTGCGTAATCTAGCAACGATTCCCAATGGACCACATGGAAATACTGCATGTGGGTGCCAATAAATTAAATTGCCAATACATTTTTTTTGTAAATATATTTTCTCCTCCCTCCTTGCCCAAAATAGTATTAAATGTGCGTCTGTGGCCAAATACATTATCATTTTGGGGGTTCTTGGTTATAAAATATTTGAGAACCACCACTGTCCTCATGTATAAACTGACCTCAGGTGTATGTGTATGCGCACGTGCATGTGCGTGCGTTTGTGCGTTTGTGCCCGCCCTCAGCCTGGCCCAGGTACCGTGTGCTGCGTGTGGTGGACACCGGTCAGTACAACCTGGAGATCAACAACGCTGAGCTGTCGGACGACTCTGTGTATGAGTGTCAGGCCACTGAGGCTGCCCTGCGCTCCAGGAGAGCCAAACTCAACGTACTCAGTAAGTATGTGTTGGTTCGGTACCGATTGTTTACCGACTGTACACCTAGTCTCGCGCAGCCAGACAACTATTCCACAATCTCTGAGTGCCATATAGTGTCTTGAACTACACCTCCCCAAATCCAATTCGATGGAAGCTGTCATTTCCTCTCATGAAAATGTATTTTTTTATTTCCAATTCTGCTAAGCAGCAAGCTACATGCTTACATTGCTTAGATGATTTTCATTTATATTAGGATAAATGTGTGTGACTGTAAAGACGAAGCGGAAGTGCGGAGGAGGCTTCGCTTCCACTTTCTCCCTTCATCAAAAGAAGGAACACATGTGTTTGTGTGTTTGTGACTTCTGGAAGTCATAGTCGTTAAGTCGTTTTTTACTTTACTTTTTTTTATAAATGTGGTGCATCTGTCTGTCTTCGGGAAAGGGCCAGTTTGGTGGGTGTCTCTTTCATGTGTTAGAAAAGGTCAAATTAAAGTTTTAATTTAATTTAAGAGGGTTTTTTGTACACTACAATTTCTGTACTCTGTGTGCCTGCACCGTCTGGGTACAGACGAATTGAGAAATGAGAACCACTGGTTTAAACAATAATACAAATACAAAAATAAGCCTAATTAAGCAACTACACCCCAAGAATTCCACTACCTACCCTCAATATTTACAAGCAACTTTACAGAAGGACAAGCCTCACTTATAATAAGCAGACCTGGCAACACACACACACACACACAGCTCAGTATGTGGTTTGCGGGGCAGACAGAGTGGTTCCCTATAGCATAGATCCTTGTCTCAGCCTCTCTCTCTCTCTCTCTCTCATGGAGGCAGCACCACCTCCGCTGACAGCCTTCATATCAAAGACAAAGCCGCAGACAGCCTGAAACGCAGTCAGTCTATTCCTGGGTTTAGACGCAACACGATATATCTGAGTTTATTGATTTTTCTCTTCCTTTTGTTGTTTGTTGTAGCGGTTAACTTGTTTCTTTCCTCTTTGTTTGCCTGGAGATGAGATGATTCCAGGAGGAGGCCCCGCCGGGGAGCGCTCCGTCTCCTCGCTGCACACATTAGCACTTTGATTCTTATCTGTAGCCGTTTGCTCCCTCGTCCTATTTAAAAGCACCAACAAAAAATCTACAGTAATTAAACTGAACTCGGAATTTATGCAAACTTTTAAAAGGAATGTTTGATTTATTTGCGAGTCTGTTCATGAAATGATGATGTTTACAGTATGAGACGTTGCATGCGTGAGTGTGTGCGTATTTCTGTGGATAGGGTTGTGTGATTCCTACTGTAATTAATTATCATAATGTCAGGCTGATGCGGACGATTGAACCGCAAGCGTGAATATGTCAGACGTCAGTTGACCCGTGTGTGTGTGTGTGTGTGTGTGTGTGTGTGTGTGTGTGTGTGTGTGTGTGTGTGTGTGTGTGTGTGTGTGTGTGTGTGTGTGTGTGTGTGTGTGTGCAGTCCCTCCTGAGGACCCGGTGGTAGAGGGAGCTCCAGAGCTGCTGCTGATGGCGGGCGTACCTTACAACCTGACCTGCGTGACGCGCGGAGCCAAGCCGGCCGCACACATCCAGTGGACCAGAGACGGAGTACTGCTGGAGGGCGCTCAGCAGAGCACGGTGAGTCACCACCACACACACACACACACACGCACGCACGCACACACGCACGTCGCACGCACTTCACTTTGCAATTTCAATTTCGGTCAACGATGTAAACAAAACACTCCATGTTCACAAAACATAGCAGTGCTAAAAAAGGACGACAACAATAATAATACATTACACACACACACACACACACACACACACACACACACACACACACACACACACACATCCATACTTGTTACTATACTCGTGACTCAGTGTCAATTGTCCCCACAACTATAGCAATTAGTGTGCCACTTCTAGGTGAGAAACTGAAGTCTCTCACCTATAGAAGTCTTTGGAATCATATATACTGCAGCAAGGTTAATGTAGAGGTGTGCAAGCTTCTACTTTGCACATACAGTACTGTACTGTAACTGTACCTGGTGTGTCCTCACCACATTTACACATACTGTTGGGAACAGCGGCTGCCATTAGCACGGTGCCGGGGGGGGGGGGCTTCGTAAGGGTCCATTTGGTTCCAATTATACACAGACCTGGTACAGACCTGTTATGGTCATTCAGGGCTATCTCTTTATGTCTTTCTGGTAATATTTCATTGTTGTATTGTTGTATTTCATTGTTATATTTTTACTAAAATGTCCACCACAGACCCCTGTTCATGAGGTGTTTGTTTATCCTCTAGACCATGATGGCCGCTTTGACCTTAGAGACAAATAAAAACATCATGTTGACCAAAAATGTGAGTTACTGCACTTGCTGTATCCACAGAGAGTGCCTTGATGAGATGGCAGTGCCAGTGTGCAATGCATTTCTACAGTAAAGACAGTGGCAGTGCCAGTGTGCAATGCATTTCTACAGTAAAGACAGTGGCAGTGCCAGTGTGCAATGCATTTCTACAGTAAAGACAGTGGCAGTGCCAGTGTGCAATGCATTTCTACAGTAAAGACAGTGGCAGTGCCAGTGTGCCATGCATTTCTACAGTAAAGACAGTGGCAGTGCCAGTGTGCCATGCATTTCTACAGTAAAGACAGTGGCAGTGCCAGTGTGCAATGCATTTCTACAGTAAAGACAGTGGCAGTGCCAGTGTGCCATGCATTTCTACAGTAAAGACAGTGGCAGTGCCAGTGTGCCATGCATTTCTACAGTAAAGACAGTGGCAGTGCCAGTGTGCCATGCATTTCTAGTTTTCTATGATTAAGATATACAGTATGCACCCTCTTCATAGCACCCGAGCATTGCGCGTTAGCAATCCCGACGTTTTTGGCGCAGGGGTGCTTCGAGCTCAAGTTCAGCTTTTTGTTGAATTTTTACCACAACCATGAGAAGCCTGTGTTTGCTTTGTTGCAGCTAAGCTTTTTAGTGCTAATAACACAGATCAGGATGTTCATCATTCCAGCACAGCAATATCAGATCGTTTGGAGCGCAGTAGTGGGTCTTAATTGACACTGCGTGTGAGCACTATGGACATGGTATCGTCTTTGTCAGGTGGAAACCTCATATGTCCAAAACATTCAGGACTCAAATAAAAAAATGGCAAAAAATAGCAGATCTACTAATTGTACAAACGGGTTGAGCTTTCAGATCTGCTACTCTTGATGTTTTGAGTGACGCTGTAGTATGATCAAGTAGGGCATTCATTTAAAAAAAACGTGGAGATACTGTAAGAGGTTTCTGCCCGACAGCGACGACATCCACAGCGCGCCTGTGCTCATAAAATGCTTTCTATGGACACGGCCCCTTAGGCTGGTGCAGGGAATAAAGGCTCATTAGAATAATTTCACATATCACATAGCAGCTCATCTGTCCTAGGGCTGGGCGATAATGATGTCAATTCAATATCACGATTATTTCACACTTTTGCCTCGATTACAATGAATGAATAATGAAAATAGCACTCCTACATACGCTCACAATGTGTTGCATTGCGACGCATTGTCTCTATTCGGTTTCTGTATCTGTATCTATATCGATTTAGTTGATTATAAAAACAATTTGAATTGTTCTTCGTCGATTTGATGATATTTAAGACACTGATTCTCAATTAAGTATAGCAGAATTTGAGAGATAGACATTGTGAGGTCAATTGTCCTGGTCCTCATGAGCAAGATTAAGTTGGTTATAGTAATATTAATAATAATTTTCTGTTGCCCATCTAGCCTGCCAAGAGTAGTACTATGACCATACAGTACATGCAGTACACATACTGTAACATGTACATACAGTATACAGGTAGGTATACACAATGCCACTGGGCCAACAATATGAGACAGACATGAAACTTTGCCTTCTCAACACCTGCAGACACAGGTATATACGTATTATATATTCATAGAAACATGCACCCTGTTCCTCCCAGGCTCCTTCTTACACACACACACACACACACACACACACACACACACACACACACACACACACACAGTACAGTACATATGCCTGCAAGCAAAGACATATCACACTCACATACTGTATGCACATACTGTATGCACACTCACGCTTACACATGCACCCTCAATCACCCGTGAGCATCTACACACCCACACACACACACACACCCACACACTCTCCAACACAGATGTTTTCCCTTGCAGCTTGTTGCCACACACGCGCACACTCTCACACATTCTCACACACTCTCTCACACACACACACACACACACACACACACACACACACACACACACACACACACACACACACACACACACGCACACAAACACACACGCATGCACACAAACACACTCATACATATTACATGGTGCTTAAAAGCCCTATACTTGTTTTATTATTTCTAAAGCTCACAATATCTCACAGTGTGCGTTCTGTGATCTTGCACTAATTGTGCTATTTTACAAATTGTTACACATTCTTAGAAAAAGTTCTCCCAAATAGGATCCTACAAATTCACCACCTTAAATGAGAATTCCACAGAAATGGAATTTGAGGTAGCTAAAATAGAATATTATTGATATGTTCTTAAACAAGATAGGGTCCGATGACTGCATTGAATCATGCAGCTCTCAGACTTCATGTGGCTGGTACATGACTGCAAATGGTTTCAGCCCGATCCTACTGCCATTGTAAAAGATGAGATTTAAAGATGAGCATTTAAAGAATGTATAAAAAACAACCGAAAGAATAAGGTCGCGAATACAAGCGGCCGAAATGAGTTTTCTTCGACGGGTGGCTGGCATCTCCCTTAGAGATAGGGTGAGAAGTTCAGCCACACGAGAGAGACTCGGAGTAGAACCGCTGCTCCTTCGCCTGGAAAGGATCCAGCTGAGGTGGTTTGGGCATCTGGTTAGGATGCCTCTCGGGCGCATCCCTAGGGAGGTCCTCGACGCACGTCCGACTGGGAGGAGACCCCGGGGCAGACCAAAGCGCAGTTGTAGGAAACACATCGACTCACTGGCCTTTGAACGTCTCGGAATCCCCCAGGAGGAAGTCACTAGTGTTGCTCTGGAGAGGGAAGTCTGGAGCACTCTGGTGGAGCTGTTACCCCCGCGACCCGACTACGGATAAGCGGTTGAAGATGGATGGATGGATATAAAACTAAAGTGAAAAAAGTGTGTGGGTACATCTTTGACATACAGTACTGGCAGTGTGCACAATAGAGTGGCGGGGTGACAGTAGCTCCAGGGTAGAGTGGCCGGTAGAACAGCTGGAAGGTGAACCTTGAGGTTCCCATTTCCATCCAGGGCTCCCCCAGAGTTTGTGTCGAAGTGTCCATGAGCAAGACTCTGAACCCCGAATTGCTCCCGATGGTGCCTTACATGGTTTTCTCCGCCCATCGGTTTATGAATGAACGTGCATGTGAATGGGTGAACGTAATGCACAATCTATGTAAAGCGCCTTGGATAAAGGCGCTATATAAATGCACCATTTACCATTTTGTGCATAATTGTATAGTTCCCTTTTTCAGAAGGTGGCATAAACATTTCCTGTTCAATTTACCATAGCATTGTTTCATTTGATTGGTTCAGCACGTGTTAAACATTTCTGCTGTGCCAATCAAATTAAGCTATGATAAGCTGACCTGGACCAGAACATGTTTATGCCCCCCTCTAGAAAAGGGAACTAGCGATGCACGGAGCCTACTGTATATTAATTTGGCACTGACCGGTCCAGCAGTCTGCGTCGATAAATAGCCCCCGGAAAATACAAACACACAGATCGACCATCTTCTAGAACACGATCCCCCCTGTACAGAGCAACGCCGTAAAAACCACAAAATGTTTTTTATAAGAGTTGTTTTTCATCAGTTTGGACTCGAGGGGTTATGAGCTGTCAAGATCCGAGGAAAGGCAGGTCTGTTGTTCAATGTTGAATAGCCTGAAACGGTTGAAAGACAGTTTAATGGTGTTGCACTTTTCTGTATCAAGATTACAAATGCAATCCTTCCATCTCTCCCTCCCTCTCCTATGACAGGAAGTACTTCCAGACAGGAAGCGGGTGACAACCAGGAGTTTCCTGCCCATCACGCCAGAGGACACGGACACCAGCCGCAACTTCAGCTGTGTGGCCACGAACGCCGCTGTGCCCACAGGCAAACGAGCCACAGTCACACTCAATGTTCACCGTAGGTTCACCCTGCGTGTGTGTGTGCGTGTGTGTTAGGGTTAGAATTAGAGTTAGGGTTGAGATTCGGAGGAACCGGATCCAACATTGAGGAATTGGGATCTGTTCCAAACCTTTTTGGAAGCGTTTCCGTAGAGCTGGTATTTGGACTTCACGTCTGCTATTCAATTACAAATCTAGTGGTTCTCAAACTCTTTAATATCAAGGACCATCATTACTCTGAGAGTGTATACAAATGGAACTAAATGGACCCTGAAGAATATATTCCATAATTATACTCATTTCTTGTGTGATTGACAATGCTCTTGTGTCCTTCTGCCTTTTGCAACTTGCATAGCCCACAGACAGTAGACCTATTTTTGGGTGATTAGCATCTGGGTGTCGGCCGTCCCAGGGTGAGATATCCTGGAGCTGCCGGTGGCTAGGCTATTTGTGTGACAAAGGGGTTTTGAGACAGACAGGTGGATCAAAAGACTTGCCACTAATAATATGCAAACCAAAGTCTGACACCCTACACCCATGTCAACTGTTTAAATAGGTTAACCAGGATACAATGAGTGGTCAGTCAGTCCGGGCGCAAGCCACATGGGGAGACGTCTGCCACTTTGCTGGCTGACGTGAGCCTGTCTATGCTGTAAGCTGTATACTTCGTTGAGAAATAAACATCTTGGAACTTCCATCTCGTCTGTCTGCCGTGTTCAATACTCCTCTGTGTGGTATGAAAATATACCTCAAAGTGGTGCCGATCCCGTTCGCTTTTTTGGTGCTTTTTGCGCCAGGCGAGAGAACCAGCAGGGACATTTTTTTCAGTCTGATAGTATTTCGGTGGAGGGGAGTTTTTGTGAACGGCGACGAAGACGTTCCAGCGGACCCGACCGTGATCTCGTCTGCGCAGCGGGGATGATGACGAAGACCACCGCGAGGAGTGTTGCGCAACGGGGACCGATACCAGCCGCCGGACGGTGCGGGCTGCGGAGCGGTCGATGGAGCGGCAACAGCCACAACGGGGGCCTTGATCATCACGTCGGCGCGGGGACGGCAATCACGGGCGGCGAGCTGTGAGATGCAGCACGGTGCAGCAGTGGCCGACTGGCTGACCTACAAGCCGAGGGCCTTCACGGGAAGGAGTCTGTGATGACGATGATGTTTGCTTTTCTTTTCGTCCCATCTCTGTTGTTAACAGAGTTGGGAGGGGGGAGAGAAGAGATGATGACGAGGACAGCGAAAACAGCATTGAACTTTTTCTCACCTTGCTTGGGCGGTGCAGCTGAGCAAACTTTCGAGGTAACCAGAAAGAGCGGCATATACAGAAGAAATTTCCTTTGTCCAATTCGGAGGGGAGACGAACTTTCCTTCACTCTGATTGCAAATTGTACGTCGCGTTTGTTTTCAACATGAAATAATATAGGCCTCATGTTGGTATGTGTTTGTCGTATGATTAGATAAGTTGAGTCATATAGCCTAATTATGAGTCAATGAGGTATTTTCCTATAGATATGAAGAGATATGTGTTATTATGGTTAAACTCTGGCGCATCAATGGATTCTTTCGAGTATCACCAGGTGATCTGTCAGGGTAACGTCCGAGGAAGTGACTTAACTGATATTGTATTGACATTGGGTAGCAGAGTTTAGTAGTAAAACATGTAGTTATTGCATATCAAAAAAGTGCTCTTGTAACAATAGGAGCGGAAAGCGGCATGTCTTGTTTAAATGTCAGTTAACTGTACTAATCATTTTTCCATTTTTCATATATGTATGGATGTCTGTTTGAAAACCATTTTTGGGAAGTTCTGTACTGTAATGCTGTTATTTTTGGTTTCTTGAATGTATTGTCCAGCTTAGGGTCAAGGGGGGTCTAAGATAATTATGGTTCCATATTTTTAGGTGACCATCTGTGATGGTCAAGGGGGGATATGAAGAATATATTCCATAATTATACTCATTTCTTGTGTGATTGACAATGCTCTTGTGTCCTTCTGCCTTTTGCAACTTGCATAGCCCACAGACAGTAGACCTATTTTTGGGTGATTAGCATCTGGGTGTCGGCCGTCCCAGGGTGAGATATCCTGGAGCTGCCGGTGGCTAGGCTATTTGTGTGACAAAGGGGTTTTGAGACAGACAGGTGGATCAAAAGACTTGCCACTAATAATATGCAAACCAAAGTCTGACACCCTACACCCATGTCAACTGTTTAAATAGGTTAACCAGGATACAATGAGTGGTCAGTCAGTCCGGGCGCAAGCCACATGGGGAGACGTCTGCCACTTTGCTGGCTGACGTGAGCCTGTCTATGCTGTAAGCTGTATACTTCGTTGAGAAATAAACATCTTGGAACTTCCATCTCGTCTGTCTGCCGTGTTCAATACTCCTCTGTGTGGTATGAAAATATACCTCAACCCTTTGCAGGTCCATTTAGTTCCGTCTGTAATACTCTCAGAGTTACAGACCATTGTCCATTTGAAACCCCCGGCCTATAGTAATCGTTAAAGGGAACCAAAGGGAATCAGACCGTTAAGGGGGAATCGGAATCGTTAAAATCCTAATGGATCCCAACCCTATGTGTGTGCATACGTGTGTATGTGCGTGCATGTGTGCGTAATAATATCTGTCAGATAATTCCGGTACTTCGGCTGCATTTGACGGCCGCATCCTTTGTCCTTCTGTCCCGTGCTGAGCAGACCCTCCTACAGTCACGCTGTCTATTGAACCTCGCTCCGTCCTGGAGGGCGAGAGGGTCACCTTCACCTGCGCGGCCACTGCCAACCCCCCCATCATGGGCTTCAGGTCTGTAGACGTCTGCTCTGCTGCATTATGGGGACTGAGATGAGATCGATGGATGGAGCATGTGTTCATTTATTCATTTTTAACTTGGGAGAGCAAATAACCAACTGGACCCTTTGCTTACAGAGTTACGTTTGTAAGCTATCAGAGTTAAAGATGGAGCGCTATGATTTTTGTACTTTGGGCAAAGCTTAAGTTCAGGTGGGTGGTGCTAAGGTGAAAAGCAGGTATTCTTACACTGCCACTTGCTGGTTCAAGATAATGATTTATGGAGGGTTGCTGACTGTGCTGTGTGTGTTGGGCAGGTGGGCTAAAGGCGGCGTGCTGCTGGAGGGGGCCAGGGAGAGTGTGTTTGTCACCACAGCGGACCACTCCTTCTTCACAGAGCCCGTGTCCTGCCAGGTGTTCAATGCCGTGGGCAACACCAACGTCAGCATCCTGGTGGACGTGCACTGTGAGTAGCAGCCTCGTGCACCACCACTGACCCCACACACAACGGTTTGAACTGGTGGAGCGTATTGCTTAACAATGCAATTTGTTTATATTATTATAATTATAATTAAATTATAATTCGTCGCCAGGCGTACAATCCAGCCAGTAGATTTCGAGATATGTCGTTTGGGCTCACCGACATTGCTATCCATAGACCCCCACAGCCACTGGTGAAATGGCTTTTTAGGTTTTTTCTAGCTGGCCAACTCATTTGCTAAATGAATACGCTGGTGGTCAACCAATCACAGATGTAACCAGTAGCAACCAACCCACTCAGACTATGGGAAACACTCTGAAATCACCAGCGCAGCCGTTTTCATTATGACTGCGGGTATGCTCTAAAAGTGTGGGAAAAAAATATTTTTACTTTCACCACGTCTTCAATGGGACAAAAACTGAATCCCATTAAATGTGAATGATGTGCTTTAGGAGACATGCTCTGAAAGACGTCGTTTTTCAAAATTCATGTACAGCACCTCAATGTGTCGATATCTCGCCAGTTTGTTTTGTGAATCAACGTAGGCACGCCACTGCCTGGCTTAGTTTGTTATCATGCAGTATTCATGCATTAAGCAGTCTAAATGTGCATCGCTGTTGTCTAGGGGCTGTAGGATCATGTTGGAGAGGTGCCAGGCTTTGATTCCAACATCTGAATGATTCATACAGCGTATATATATATATATATATATATATATATATATATACACACACATACTCTAATTCACTATTATTTTGTTATAATATTATTCAGCCTGTCCCAGGGCCGTCAGTGTGTCAATCTAGTGTTTTAAACTAACACATCTGGCCGTACAACAGAATAATTAATGATAATGACAAATGCAGTTTGGGAAAATAGATCTGAATGAGTTGATGGATTTGATAATTAGAATAAAATAATGAAAAAAATGCTCCTCATGTCCTTATAATGCACGCACACACGCACGCTCTTAAATTAATCTCTCTTTCACTCTCTCTTTCTCTCGCTCGCTGTCTCTCTCTCTCTCTCTCTCAGTTGGTCCTATCCTGGTGGTTGAGCCCAGGCCTGTGACAGTGGACGTGGACTCTGATGTCAATCTGAACTGCAAGTGGTCGGGTAACCCTCCCCTCACTCTCACCTGGACCAAGAAGGGCTCCAACATGGTGAGAACCCTCCCCCCAAACACCTGATGGGACAGTATGTTGACCAGCTCCTCACCACATGACCGTGAGCATGTGTAGAAATGGATTAGAAGAGGTTAACTTGAACCCTAGTGGACCAAGTTCAGAGCCCCCTCAGATCCAGTTATTGTTTAATGCCCTCATCAGCACAGAAAGTGGACTGTAATGTATTGTTTACTGGGAGAACACAGGTATCTAAACCCTAATAAACGCCACAGACAGAGAATCTGGGTCCCACACACTCCATGAATATTTCCTCACATCTAAAGCAGACAAGTGAGACTTCGTCTCCGTGTCCTAAATCTTTAATTCATGCCAACGAGTTGCGGGGGGAAAACTAATGGAGCCTGCTGAAAAAAGTGAACATGTTTTAGCAATTAAATATGTATCTCTTAACATGGTTTATCCTCTCCTCTCCCGTCGTATCCCCTCTGTGTGTGTGAGCAGGTGCTCAGCAACAACAACCAGCTTTATCTGAAGTCTGTGAGCCAGTCGGACGCAGGACAATACGTCTGCAAGGCCATCGTCCCCCGGATCGGCGTGGGAGAGACCGAGGTCACGCTCACTGTCAACGGTATGGTCCGGTACTTTCCCCTTTTTCCCCAACTCAAAAGAACACACATCCACATATTCTATATAAATTAGATACATACAAAAATCTGTGTTCTTTTTTGAGTGGTGCAACCACTCCTACAACCAGCAATGTCTGTGTGGTTGGTTAACCTATGTGACGTTAATGAGCACCAGAATGAGTACCAGTAGGGGGCACTGTTGTGCCATGCAGAAACAAAGAGAGGGAGACAGTTGCACTGTTGCCTGCTAATGAGAGAGAGAGGGGGGGGGGAGGGGAGTTGCAACACTCGGTTCACACGGGTGTGATTTTTTTATTGATTTAGCACCCTTATCCACAGACATCTTTTTCATGAGTGGGTGGCTGCTTTGGATATCATGTCCATAGCACTCGCATGTGCGATGTGCTTCACTGGACATCAACACACAAACACAAACTCCTCCCTTTGTGCCATGTTTTCTTTGACTGAACACTTGAGATCAAACATCGCTGGAGAAAATACTGAAGCTGAATCAATTCTGTGTTAAATATCTTCATACAGTACAGTATGTGTCGACTTTTTTCCATCATCTTTCTTTTTTCCTCATGCTTTCGTATGAGGCACCCGGTGAGGGTTTTTTCCAGTGGTGCTACTGTCCAGCACATATGGTTGCTGAATCAAGATGGACTATTTAAAGATAGATTTGAATGTGTAATAAATGTGGGCGGTTCAGTGTGATAATTGCCAGAACGCTTACTTTTCAAGAAATTCATTCATTCAAGATTTATTTATTCTCGAAAATACACTGAGTAATTAAACTAATTTGCAATGTATCGCAATACATCAGGGGATTGGGGGCAAAAAGGCATACATGTCTATTTACTGTAAATAGAAATCAAGACAAATAATTTAAAACAACCTAAAAACATCCGTTTGGTCACCACGGTTCTAAAACGACTCAAGGTGGTTAATCTCAATGTAGTCTGCAGGTCATTCCAAGCTCCAATGGATCCAATATAATCATTGTTTAGTTACACAAGCTCTTATTAATAGCTTTCATCAGGTAAATAATGTATAAAACCTACAGACAGACTTTTGTTTTGAAAAATATCAAAAAGCTTTGGCACAAAACTGTCAAAAGAGTATAGCCTAATAGGCCCTGTTTTTCCATGAATGAACGCCCTATAATCATTATATAGGGCATTCATTAATGGAAAAACATCAAAAGATGCAAAGTATCTCCACATACAGTAGGTAGGTACCACCTGGCATGTTTAAAGTATCTCCACATACAGTCAATAGGTATAGGTACCACCTGGCATGTTTAAAGTATCTCCACATACAGTAGGTATAGGTACAACCTGGCATGTTTAAAGTATCTCCACATACAGTAGGTATAGGTACCACCTGGCATGTTTAAAGTATCTCCACATACAGTAGGTATAGGTACCACCTGGCATGTTTAAAGTATCTCCACATACAGTATAGGTATAGGTACCACCTGGCATGTTTAAAGTATCTCCACATACAGTAGGTATAGGTACCACCTGGCATGTTTAAAGTATCTCCACATACAGTAGGTATAGGTACCACCTGGCATGTTTAAAGTATCTCCACATACAGTAGGTATAGGTACCACCTGGCATGTTTAAAGTATCTCCACATACAGTAGGTAGGTACCACCTGGCATGTTTAAAGTATCTCCACATACAGTAGGTATAGGTACCACCTGGCATGTTTAAAGTATCTCCACATACAGTAGGTATAGGTACCACCTGGCATGTTTAAAGTATCTCCACATACAGTAGGTATAGGTACCACCTGGCATGTTTGCTCAGTGCAGCTCCACTATTGTCAAATACCGGACGACCTTCAGCACCACCTCCGCTATTAACGAGCTATTCATTACTTATTCAAATTGGCAATATGTTGAGAATTATTATTTATAAGCATTATATCATTTCGTCAGGCATTATTAATGATAATGGATGACATAAAGAGCAGACACAGTCAGTGCTTTAAGCACTTCCACATAATGAGGCTGGGGGATATATCCCGTCCCACTGCTGTTTTCTTCTTCCGTCATCCATTTTGCAGCGTCCAGGGACAACATGATGGTGGGCTGATTGGGTATTGATGGCATGGGACTTTAACTGTGAAGGATTAAGTAACAATAACACTTTCTTGGAAGATGAAAAATGTACACGCAACCCTTTCTGTGCTCTCCGTTTGTTTTGTTCCTCCTCTATTCCTCCCCTGTCCCCCACCACCACCACCACCACGTAAACCTTTACTCTGAGAATTAAAGTAACAACCCCTCTATAATTAATTGACGGGGGTACCCCAGGGCTCTATAACAAGCCTGCTAGTAATTTCCTCTACGTCAAAATCTCTTTGCTGAAACTAGCCGATCTGCAAGCTCACAACAACCTCGCTGTTGAGGGTGGCGCAATATGAATATTAACATCCTGCCATATTTACCGGTAACCATGCACGCCGTCCTCTGTCTAATCTTGTGATTCAAAGGATTGACTGCAATTGACTATAGCTCCAAGAGAGATCTTAATCTGAATAAGTACTTCCGGGCCTTCGATCCGGACAGCTATCCTTGTAGTCCATCTGGACTCTGTCCATATAGAGAGGATGCGCATGCATTTAACGTGAATGGCAAATCGAGTGGCAAAGTGAGTTTAACGTCGTTTAATGCATTCAGATGTTCTGTTTGGATATAGAAAAGTAGTTTGCCACTCAGTAGGCGTTCCCGCATAACTTCCAGGTATGATGATGGTGTCATGTGCATATTAACCTCTATAGATTCTGCAACTGAGACCACCTATGGGTCGTGATTCTTAACACTTCCCCTCACTGTGCTGTGAGCTTGTAGATCGGCTATTTCTACCAAATGTTGGGCCACAGAACAGGGAGTTAGGGGCGTTGCACTCTCATCAGGAGTTCAAAGCTTCCATCCATAAGTTTTATGTCCTACTTGAGAGTTTGACCTGGGGTCTTCCTGCCGTGTGGTAGACCAAACATCTACCCCTCAGCCAGGAGGCAATCCCCGCTTGGCGTGGGGAGATATTGGGCTTATGAGCTTCAGGCAGTACTACTTGTCAACCAGCAGGTGTTGCTTCCCCCTCCCCCCATGCTGAATCCCCACAATTCTGAATTGGGTCAAATAAGAACTGTGTTCCAAAAATCACACCTGTGTCAGTGAAGCGAGGGGCGCTCTTTTCATCATACATCATCATACATCATCTTATTTTGGCCAATAACAATTTGCGCCCTCACTTTTATCTTCATTATGTACTTTGCTCAGCCAATCAAATCATCACTATGGAGTGATCAGCCAATCGCAAGCCAATGTTTGTGTTCACACAAACCCGGAAAGCTGGGCATAGGAAGGGCTACCGCCTCTCAAAAATAAACAACTGATCCCGGCGGTTTCACTCATATGGTTATGAAGCATTAACTGATGGTGAGAAACTGCAGCTGAATTAGTAAAACAATTGCCAGAAACAGACCGTTTCAAATATGGGTGACTAATTATCGTAAACAATACAGAGCCAATACAGAGCCATGACAATATCGCTATTTTCTTTACCACAATTATTATATGAGACGATTCTAAGATGACTCAATGTTATTCATCTGCTGGGACGCAGAAGTTTTTCTCTATGGAGAATAAGTTATTCTCCATAGAGAAAAACTTGCTGCAGACGCAGCAGATGAACGAGTGATGTCAGGACTTCGGTACTCTATAGGCGGTCCACCTCCAGCAACTGACTGCAGATGTGCTACAGTATAGTTACGTTTACATACCTGTACTGTTTTAACATACTCTACCACCTCTCTCTCTCTCTCTCTGTGTGTCTCTATCTCGCTCTCCCCAGGCCCGCCCATCATCTCCAGTGATTCGGTTCAGTATGCAGTGAGAGGGGAGAAGGGAGAAATTAAGTGCTACATCGCCAGCACCCCTCCTCCTGATAAGATAGTGAGTACTACTGTATATGTAGTGTATGTCCTCTGTGGGGACACCACTGTATGTCCTCTGTGGGAGGGACACTACTGTATGTCCTCTGTGGGGACACTACTGTATGTCCTCTGTGGGGACACCACTGTATGTCCTCTGTGGGGACACTACTGTATGTCCTCTGTGGGGACACTACTGTATGTCCTCTGTGGGGACACTACTGTATGTCCTATGTGGGGACACTACTGTATGTCCTCTGTGGGAGGGACACTACTGTATGTCCTCTGTGGGAGGGACACTACTGTATGTCCTCTGTGGGGACACTACTGTATGTCCTCTGTGGGGACACTGTCCTCTGTGGGAGGGACACTACTGTATGTCCTCTGTGGGGACACTGTCCTCTGTGGGAGGGACACTACTGTATGTCCTCTGTGGGAGGGACACTACTGTATGTCCTCTGTGGGGACACTACTGTATGTCCTCTGTGGGGACACTACTGTATGTCCTCTGTGGGGACACTACTGTATGTCCTCTGTGGGGACACTACTGTATGTCCTCTGTGGGGACACTACTGTATGTCCTCTGTGGGGACACTACTGTATGTCCTCTATGGGGACACTACTGTATGTCCTCTATGGGGACACTACTGTATGTCCTCTATGGGGACACTACTGTATGTCCTCTATGGGGACACTACTGTATGTCCTCTGTGGGAGGGACACTACTGTATGTCCTCTGTGGGAGGGACACTACTGTATGTCCTCTGTGGGAGGGACACTACTGTATGTCCTCTGTGGGAGGGACACTACTGTATGTCCTCTGTGGGGACACTACTGTATGTCCTCTGTGGGGACACTACTGTATGTCCTCTATGGGGACACTACTGTATGTCCTCTGTGGGGACACTACTGTATGTCCTCTGTGGGAGGGACACTACTGTATGTCCTCTGTGGGAGGGACACTACTGTATGTCCTCTGTGGGGACACTACTGTATGTCCTCTGTGGGGACACTGTCCTCTGTGGGAGGGACACTACTGTATGTCCTCTGTGGGGACACTGTCCTCTGTGGGAGGGACACTACTGTATGTCCTCTGTGGGAGGGACACTACTGTATGTCCTCTGTGGGGACACTACTGTATGTCCTCTGTGGGGACACTACTGTATGTCCTCTGTGGGGACACTACTGTATGTCCTCTGTGGGGACACTACTGTATGTCCTCTGTGGGGACACTACTGTATGTCCTCTGTGGGGACACTACTGTATGTCCTCTATGGGGACACTACTGTATGTCCTCTATGGGGACACTACTGTATGTCCTCTATGGGGACACTACTGTATGTCCTCTATGGGGACACTACTGTATGTCCTCTGTGGGAGGGACACTACTGTATGTCCTCTGTGGGAGGGACACTACTGTATGTCCTCTGTGGGAGGGACACTACTGTATGTCCTCTGTGGGAGGGACACTACTGTATGTCCTCTGTGGGGACACTACTGTATGTCCTCTGTGGGGACACTACTGTATGTCCTCTATGGGGACACTACTGTATGTCCTCTGTGGGGACACTACTGTATGTCCTCTGTGGGAGGGACACTACTGTATGTCCTCTGTGGGAGGGACACTACTGTATGTCCTCTGTGGGGACACTACTGTATGTCCTCTGTGGGGACACTACTGTATGTCCTCTGTGGGGACACTACTGTATGTCCTCTGTGGGGACACTGTCCTCTGTGGGAGGGACACTACTGTATGTCCTCTGTGGGGACACTGTCCTCTGTGGGAGGGACACTACTGTATGTCCTCTGTGGGAGGGACACTACTGTATGTCCTCTATGGGGACACTACTGTATGTCCTCTGTGGGAGGGACACTACTGTATGTCCTCTGTGGGGACACTACTGTATGTCCTCTGTGGGGACACTACTGTATGTCCTCTGTGGGGACACTACTGTATGTCCTCTGTGGGGACACTGTCCTCTGTGGGAGGGACACTACTGTATGTCCTCTGTGGGGACACTGTCCTCTGTGGGAGGGACACTACTGTATGTCCTCTGTGGGGACACTACTGTATGTCCTCTGTGGGAGGGACACTACTGTATGTCCTCTATGGGGACACTACTGTATGTCCTCTATGGGGACACTACTGTATGTCCTCTGTGGGAGGGACACTACTGTATGTCCTCTGTGGGGACACTACTGTATGTCCTCTGTGGGAGGGACACTACTGTATGTCCTCTGTGGGGACACTACTGTATGTCCTCTGTGGGGACACTACTGTATGTCCTCTGTGGGGACACTACTGTATGTCCTCTATGGGGACACTACTGTATGTCCTCTGTGGGGACACTACTGTATGTCCTCTATGGGGACACTACTGTATGTCCTCTGTGGGAGGGACACTACTGTATGTCCTCTGTGGGGACACTACTGTATGTCCTCTGTGGGAGGGACACTACTGTATGTCCTCTGTGGGGACACTACTGTATGTCCTCTGTGGGGACACTACTGTATGTCCTCTGTGGGGACACTACTGTATGTCCTCTGTGGGAGGGACACTACTGTATGTCCTCTGTGGGGACACTACTGTATGTCCTCTGTGGGGACACTACTGTATGTCCTCTGTGGGGACACTACTGTATGTCCTCTGTGGGGACACTACTGTATGTCCTCTGTGGGGACACTACTGTATGTCCTCTGTGGGAGGGACACTACTGTATGTCCTCTGTGGGGACACTACTGTATGTCCTCTGTGGGAGGGACACTACTGTATGTCCTCTGTGGGAGGGACACTACTGTATGTCCTCTGTGGGGACACTACTGTGAGATCGGCTGGCGTTTACTTGTGAAGCAATCGTGTGTCTGTCTGCGTGTTGACATGAGAAATGCAGTGCGACCCCGCTGATCCAAGTGAGAACACACGCAGGTGGAGGGTCGCTCCCCGTCTGCCCTGCCTGAAAAGCTCTTTACGCAGGAAGAATACATTAGGCAAACAGACTATTAGCAGTAAGAATAGCCTCAGTGCAGAATAGGACTACATTGTTTTAGGCTACTTTTCTATAGAATAGGCTGATTGCTCGCAACCTCTGCTCTCCATGGGCGACCAGGCAAAACCTCCTCAAAACCCCCATGACCCAGCTACGTACCATGGGCGACCAGGCAAAACCTCCTCAAAACCCCCATGACCCAGCTACGTACCATGGGCGACCAGGCAAAACCTCCTCAAAACCCCCATGACCCAGCTACGTACCATGGGCGACCAGGCAAAACCTCCTCAAAACCCCCATGACCCAGCTACGTACCATGGGCGACCAGGCCTTCTGCTACGTACCATGGGCGACCAGGCCTTCTGCTACGTACCATGGGCGACCAGGCCTTCTGCTACGGACCGTTGAATGCGCTGAATCCACCTGAGAGCACCACAGGCTGTTGATTCTGTTAAGAGAGTCCAAAAAGACCTTTAGCTCTTTAACAAAGCATTCATTTAGCTACACTGGATTTAACTCCAGGCTTTATGCCCTTATGTTTTGTTTTGGTTTCTTGGATCTTTTATAGTGGTGTGATGTTTTTATGCAAATGCTTATTAATAAACATTATTAACATGACAAGGCATTAAAGGAGCTTTTGAAATGCTGGGAATTGTTCCGTTCATGCAGGTTCCGTGTTCAGCACCGTCCTGTAAAATGCGGGAACGTCGTTAAACCATCCTCGGTTACGACCAAAAGGTCAACCGTTGGTCAAATGTGGACTGACAGGGAATGTGAAAGAGCCACACTCTCCCTTCAGTCCTTCAGCTAGTACTTTTTATAAGCCACACTCTCCCTTCAGTCCTTCAGCTAGTACTTTTTATGAGCCACACTCTCCCTTCAGTCCTTCAGCTAGTACTTTTTATGAGCCACACTCTCCCTTCAGTCCTTCAGCTAGTACTTTTCATGAGCCACACTCTCCCATCCTTCAGCTAGTACTTTGGGAATGTGAATGAGCCACACTCTCCACTCTCCCGTCCTTCAGCTATTACATTATAGGTGCCGTTTAGCAAGGCACTTAACCCCCGCAGTTGTTTCAGTTAACCTGCTCAGTCTGCCCATGCATCGCTCTATAAATATCTATACTGAATAAAAGTATATTACACTACATGGGTCCTTCTCGGCACATTTTCGACACTTTCTGCAAGCCGTGTGTGTGTGTAAGTTTTTCTTACATCGCATGGAGCTTCCCAGTGCATGAGTGAATAAATGGAATGAAACATGTCCGGGATTGCTCACAACTCACTACCCAGACACATGTCAGAAAATGGAAATCAGAGCTATATGGCTGTTGGGGGCGGAAGGGGAGAGTGAGCGAGAGAGAGAGAGGACAAATGAAGAGAGAGAGAGAGAGAGAGAGAGAGAGAGGGAGAGAGGGAGAGAGAGAGAGTAAAATCTGTACCTTTCAGTGTCAATTATCCAATTGTGGAGTGTGGACATGACAGGAAGAAGAGCTTTTAAAAATCCGCGGCTCACTGTCTGTCGCTCTGGCAGAGTGCTCTGAGCGCATAATGTGAGATGACATTATAGTCTCTGCTTAATGCGGACACACAATGCTTATGAAATATGGAATATGATGCTCTGTGTTCTGTGTGTGTGCGTGCGTGCGTGCGTGCGTGCGTCCGTGTGTGTGGGTACATGTGGGGGAGGGGTTATGAAAAAAAAGTTTTATGAGAAGATTTCATATTGTGAGAGAGACCATTCGATAGAGAAAGAAATGGACAAAGAAACAGAAGAAAGAAAGAAAAGAAAAGAAAGAAAGAAAGAAAGAAAGAAAGAAAGAAAGAAAGAAAGAAAGAAAGAAAGAAAGAAAGAAAGAAAGAAAGAAAGAAAGAAAGAAAGAAAGAAAGCAAGCAAGCAAGCAAGCAAGCAAGCTTTGGGAGGTAGAAAATGGTTGATCTACTTCAGAATGTGGCATTTATCTTTAGTTAAACCAGGTTAAAAGGTACATTAGCAAAAACATATGGGTGCATGCATATTTCATAGCTTCATGCTTCATATATAATAACTTCATATCAAATCTCTACCTCAGCACATTTTGAGTGGAGGAACCCGCTTGCCGTTTTATTGCTCGTGCTCAGGTGTGTGCGTGTGTGTGTGTGTGTGTGTGTGTGTGTGTGTGTGTGTGTGTGTGTGTGTGTGTGTGTGCGTCCGTGCGTCCGTGTGCGTATTTAAATTTTGCCCGAATCGCTCATACATTTTGCAACTACAGTCTACTATAACAATAAATGTGCAGTAAAATCTTCAGTTGCACTGTGAGTGTGTGCCAAATGGAACCGAATGAGGGACCTGTGTTCGGTTCCATATGTCAAATTAACACTCAGGATTTTACAGTGTAGGAATCGCAAAGTTTTAATTCAGACCGCGCTCGGAACAAATACTCATTTACAAGGTGTGGGCATCCATAATTTGCTTTGCTTAGAACACCTTTCATCTCGCAGCGCTCTCCATCTGGCTGCTGTCTGCGAGCTGGCTTTGAGTGTGTGCATATGTGAGTGTGGTTTGTCTACAAGCTATCTGCGTCTGTGTGTGCGACTGACTGTGCGTGTGCCCACTGCCCACTTCCCAATATGTCTGTCTGTTTGTGTTAGTAGCAATGGCAGTGGAAGCTCTAAACATTACAATTTGACCGGCCAAAGCTGTGGTCAGATTACACTATTTCGTAGAATCGCTGCTTCTTCGCTATAGGAAAGGAGCCAGTTTAGGTCGTTTGGGCATCTCAAGGTTCAAGGTTCAAGGTTTCTTTATTTGTCACACCAATATTTATGTCAGACATATAGAGGGATGACATTTCGTTTCTCTGTGCAATAAAAACAAAACAAATAAAACAACAAGTAACAGTAGTGCAACAGATTAAAAGGCAATAAAGTGCAATGATAAAAAAAAAAGGATGCCTCTTGGGCATCTCCCTAGGGAGGTCCATGAGGCACGTCCCACTATGAGGAGACGCCGGGGCAGACCAAGGCGCAGTTGGAGGAATCACATCGACTCACTGGCCTTGGAACATCTCGGGATCCCCCAGGAGGAAGTTACCGGTACTAATGTTGCTCTGGAGAGGGAAGTCTGGAGCTCTCTGGTGGAGCTGTTGCCCCCGCGACCCGGCTATGGACAAGCGGTTGAAGATGGAGGGATGCATGGATGGATAGTTTCGATGTACTTAGTTACTTCACACCACTGAATATACAGTATATCTATTAAATACTTAGAAGCTCAGACAGCCAGGCATATCAAACCAACCACGCAGCGCCACGCTGCAGCTCCAGCTATGCAGAGGGAGGACTGTAAAAGCAAAGTGTCAAACACAAAAGTTGATTACAGGGAGTCGGACCATGTGGGGGCACGGTTGGTGTGCCCTTTAAAACGTGCTGAGTTGAGCGTCTTTCATATCCGTGACTCATGTTTGTCTTTAGCTGTCAGTCTGGCTTTCATCCTCTCACCCCGTTCTCCATCTCATCCGTCATCCTGCTGTTCTGCGACTTACAGCGGAATGTACGCCAGCGTGAACACACCACCCCCCCCTGCCCCCCGCCCCCCCGCACCTTATCGCTCCTTATTCAAATGACGCCGATGAATATTCACACTGTATTCCCCTTCCGATTCAAAGGGAGATCGCTGATTATTCATCCATTGTGACAAAGTGCTTTGAAAGCAGATTTGTCTTTTTGATCCGACATTCATATGCTGGGACGATAACAGAGGGAGTCATTTCCAAACGGAGTTGTCCCCTTTTCCAGTGTTGATTCCGTGGACTAAAACTATGACAAAAAATAGTAGATCTACAAGCTCACAACGCATTGCACTGCAACTGTGAGCTTACAGATCAGTTGTTTTCAGCGGGTGCGTGTGTTTGTTCCGACAGTCCTACAGTCAAGAGTCAGACACTCTACCCAAAACCCGACCCTAAACCTAACCTCACAGGAAGCCACAGGTTAGTTTTAACCTGCCACGGGTTAGTTAGTTGTAACCTGCCACGCATGTCGGGAGCGACAGGTTAGTTTTAACCCGGCCACAGGTTAAAACTATTAACCACGGTTATGTCTGGATCGACGGTGTTGTCAGACTAATGCCTGTCGGACTGTAATTAGTATGTCTAACAAACGTGTGCACTGCATTTCCAGCATGCAGCCAAGCCTCAAATCAGCCACGATGCCATCAAGGCCCGCCAAAATCAACTGTACAAACTAAACACTAAAACATTTCCGATGACTAAAACCAATTATTATTTATTCAAAAGACTATGACAAACAAAATGTGCTGTCCAAATCAACCCTGCCCCCCTCCCTCCTCTCAGGTGTGGGCGTGGAAGGAGAACGTGTGGGAGAAGGAGAAGGGCACGCTGCTGGAGCGCTACACGGTGGAGCAGAGCAAGCCTCCGTCGGCGGGCGGCGCCGTGCTCTCCACGCTCACCATCAACAACGTCATGGAGTCAGACTTCCACTCGCCGTACAACTGCACGGCGTGGAACGCCTTCGGACCGGGCACCATGATCATCACGCTGGAGGAGACAGGTATGCTGAAGTCATCCCATCCTGATCCCTTCTTATTTCATTAGGGCCCATGCACCCGCCCCACAAACCGCCGTATTTAAACCCTATACAGTGGTTACAGTGGTAGTGTATTTTCGTGCTCGGACAGACATCAGCCAGAGACGGACACAGCCAGGGACCCAGAGACACACATAGGCACCACTCAAAAGTCCTTTGAAAATAGCTCACAATGCTACTGAGCTTGTAGATCAGCTATTTTCAAAACAGTCTATTTTAAAATGGAAGAAATGTATATAGGGCTGAAGTGGTGATGTTTTGTAATAATCAAAATCTACAAAGTAAATATAACTAAGGTTCTCAAATAATTGTAGTGGAGTTGAAGCATAATAATATTTGCTGCTGAGATGTAGTGCAGTAGTAAAACTACTGAAAATTGGAAATAGTAAAAAAAATACCTCAAAATTGTACTTGAGTTGACCGGGGTCCCTCAGGGGTTTATACTTGGTCCCCTCCTTTCTTCCCCTTGACACAAAATCTATTTGGCGAAAACAGCCAATCTCCAAGCTCAGGGCCCGTTGCGAGGTGGCACGTTGTGAGCTTGTGGATCTGCTATACCAGCGACTATTTCCCCCAGAACAGGGACACTAATAGGGTTCAATGACGTTGTGTAAATGAAAATGTAAATCAAGGCTATTCAAGGTCAAGGTTAATCAAGGTGGTCTTTATGGTTATGTCTTGTGCACGGGTACAAAGGAGTACAGTAGCCATTAGCATTTCACAAGCCTATTTGTCTTTGCTCTGGCCAGTGGGTCCACGTGTCCAACAAATCTGTCTCGTGACTGCAGAGCCACTTTAGCAAAGGTCATCACTGGGGTTTCCATTTTATATATAGCTCAACGTGATCTTCATAAATATTACAAGATGATACACGATCCGTCTGTGTTCTTGCCAGCACACGTCTGTCTTTCATAATGAGTAGATACGCTCCACAGTGTTTTGTCCCAAATGGGCTGCCGTTAAAGGGCGACTTTACCATTAAACCCACCGCGCACGCTCTGAGCTGTGGTGCGCTCGGGAGGGAGTTATGTACATTTTCACCTCTACCACTCTTTGTTGGATATAATAATATCAGATTAAGGCAAGAAAAGGTTTGGTCCGGAATTCTTCTTTAAACTCTTGTTTTGCATTTAATTATTCATGCAGTCAATGCTCTTTGCCTTGGCCTGTTGATAGCTGTGACTGACAACTAACAACAACTGTTGTACATATTGTTACTTCGAGTCCAATACGATATACATACCAAATGAGAAATGAACTCTTTACAACGATATACAGTACAGCACGTGGTTATTCTGTGTCATTTCCAGCTTCATCTACCAGCTCTCAGAGTTCAATATTACAGTGCACACACTATAACAGAATTTCATCCATACACGTGCCTGCCATCATGAATAAAAATAACTCAACATTTTTGAAAACCTTTCTGCCAATACTCCAATATTCTTCTGTAGGCCATGATGTCACTATTACAGAAGAATGACTGTCACGACTGTAATTAATTGTATTTGGAGACACGTAGTTCAAGTTCAAAGTCATTGTAAGACCTGCACTCACGAAATGACTGCATCCTTGATAATGCAATAATAGATGTTTTAGGATAGATCAGATTAGATTAGATTTGAGCGATACATTTTTGAGGCTGGAAACCAGACGAATCTGCCAGAGCGAAATACGGCCATGCCAGGCTAATGCACTTTGGGTGAAACCATTTTTCCACTAAATTGATTTACTGCGTAGAAGGTTTCAGGCTCTAAACAATACCACAGCTGCACTTAACGTTCAGAAGTTTGTGAACAAAATGTTTTGTAGCGTGCTGCGTGACTAGCGTCATAAATGATCAGAGGAACAGCCATTAGCAGTGGTACTTATTTTTCCAATTTCCAATACTTTTACTTCCTTCTCCACTACATCTCAGATCCAAATGTTGTACTTTTACTTTGCTACATTTATTTGAAAACTTGAGTTAACCCATTTTGACCTGAGATCAGATTAAAAAAATGTCTTGAACATCCTGACAGTTTTCTGTCGATTTAAAAAAATAGCAGACCAGCTCATAGCGCGGTGCGCTATGAGCTTGTAGATCTGCTATTTTTCAATAGCTAAAGCATATCATAATGCTAACACCAAAAGGGGTTCCCACCCAAAATGGGTTAACTAGTTTCTTTAGATTATTATTACAAAACATACACTACCACTTCATTTCTACAAGCTCTATTTTCAAAAGATTTTGTATACATTTGAAAACTTGAAAGGGGGACATTCTGACAAATCTGTTTACGTTGAGGCAGGTGGAGGCGGCCTCTTCACTTCCGGTTTAGTTCCGGTTTTATCGATCGCCTAGCAACCGAGAGCTATTCATACGGTGGTGAAGAGCGCGATCAAACTGCCATTGATGGAATATTCCATCATTTAGATGGAATATTCCATCATTTAGATGGAATATTCCAAAAATAGCAGTGAACGGTTGGATTTAAAATGTCGGAATATTCCGTCAATGGCAGTTACTGCTTGTTGTGGGTGCAATAAAGATGAGTGTGATTGAATACGAGCCGTTGTTATTTGTTGTGTTCTCTGAGTTCAGTTGGGTTTGGATGTGTGTTTCTCTCCTCCTCATGAGTTGCATTTATTCTGAGCCTGCAGCATCCTCCTCGGCTAGAGGCACAAAGAGCTAACCTGTAGGCTGACAGGCTGTTTCCACAAGTCTCCTAGCAACAATAAATAACCTGTTCAAACTGAAACGGAATTTTGGTTCAGTCGAGTACATTTACTTAATGCTGTACTCAAGTACAATTTTGAGGTATTTGTGTATTTCCAATTTCCTATCTGCTATTTTCAAAGATTTTGTACGCATTTGAAACCTTGAAACGGGACATTCTGCATTTTGGTACAAAACCTTTGTACTTTAACTCGAGCACATTTTGAATTCCGGACTTTTACTTTCTACATAGCAGTATTGATACTTACATACATATATATATATATATATATATATATACACACACACACACACACACTTTTCCCACCACCACACGGTGTCTCCTCTGTGTGTCTTTTCTCCAGAGATCGTTCCAGTGGGTATAATAGCCGGCGGTACGGTGGGATCCTCCATCTTGCTGCTCATATTTCTACTGGCACTGGCCTTCTTCCTCTACCGCCAACGCAAAGGCAGTGAGTACACACAGTACACACACACCTCAGCTGTCCAAACTGTCTATTGTCTGTGTGTGCGTGCGCGCGCATGTGTGTGTGTGTGTATGTGCACATGTGTGCGTGCATGCACACACGTAGATTTGCGTGCGCTTGGCCAAATCCATCACTCTTTCTTCCCTCTCGCTGTCACTCTGCCACAGCGTGTCACACAGAGAAACTATCGCCAGCGGTGCATAGCTCCTCATTCAAATGACATCAATGAATATTCATGCTTCTTGTGGCGCGCTGCCTTTAAAACGCCTACCATAAATTTCTCCTTTGATTATTATGCCCGCGACGAATTGTACCGATGTAAAACGGCGTGTCACTCACAGCGAAGCTTGCATGCGGGATGGAACAGCGGGAGAACATTATAAACACAACGGCCTCTTAAAAGAGACCGCGGTGCTGTGTGAAAAGTCAGTGTCGCAATTATAGGCCAGAAGCATGGACATTTTAGGTACAGTAACTGGTTCCAGGCTTTGCAAGAGAATGGTTCATGTTCACGAATACATTATAGACTGTGCCAGTCCAGGACCATAACATACTGTACTGCACATCATTAAATTCCGAACGCTACAATTACACGTGCAGTCAGTATGGTTGGAACTCTACTCCTCCATCAACCCTCGTCATACTGTACATACAGTATGTCCAAAACTGTTACTTTTCAGGATTCAATTTAAAAAACAGCCAAAGTAGCAGATTGACGAGCTCAAAACGCACTTTGAGCTTGCGGATGTTCTACTTTTGATGCTTTTGTGTGACACTGTAGTACGATCAAATGTTAATGTAAGAAAAATCACACCCGTGTGAACTGAGTGGTGCAACTCCCCCCCCCCCCCCCCGCCCTCTCTCTCTCATTACCAGGCAACAGTGCAGCACTATCTCTCTCTGTTTCTGGCACAACAGCGCCCCTACTGGTACTCATATACTGGTGCTCACTGCTCATTAACCAACACATAGTAGTCACATAGGTGAACCAACACATAGGTAGTCACATAGGTGAACACGGACATTGCTGTTCCTTGGAGTGGTTGCACCACTCAAAAACGAGGTTTCTGCCACGATGTCAACCAATAACATGTGGCCGTTCCCAGGTCACAGAGGGGTCACGCTATCAGCCAATAATAACGTGTGTCTCCTCCCAGGTCACAGAGGGGTCACGCTATCAGCCAATAATAACGTGTGTCTCCTCCCAGGTCACAGAGGGGTCACGCTATCAGCCAATAATAACGTGTGTCTCCTCCCAGGTCACAGAGGGGTCACGCTATCAGCCAATAATAACGTGTGTCTCCTCCCAGGTCACAGAGGGGTCACGCTATCAGCCAATAATAACGTGTGTCTCCTCCCAGGTCACAGAGGGGTCACGCTATCAGCCAATAATAACGTGTGTCTCCTCCCAGGTCACAGAGGGGTCACGCTATCAGCCAATAATAACGTGTGTCTCCTCCCAGGTCACAGAGGGGTCACGCTATCAGCCAATAATAACGTGTGTCTCCTCCCAGGTCACAGAGGGGTCACGCTATCAGCCAATAATAACGTGTGTCTCCTCCCAGGTCACAGAGGGGTCACGCTATCAGCCAATAATAACGTGTGTCTCCTCCCAGGTCACAGAGGGGTCACGCTATCAGCCAATAATAACGTGTGTCTCCTCCCAGGTCACAGAGGGGTCACGCTATCAGCCAATAATAACGTGTGTCTCCTCCCAGGTCACAGAGGGGTCACACTGGGCAAACCGGACATCAAGGTGGAGACGGTCAACAAGGAGACACACAGCCTGGAGGAGGAGGCGGCTAACGTCTCCACGGCAACACGCATGGTCAAGGCCATGTACTCTGTGAGTACATACCTCCATACTGAGTATATGTACTCTGTGAGTACATACCTCCATACTGAGTACATGTACTCTGTGAGTACATACCTCCATACTGAGTATACAGTATGTACCTCTGTGAGTAATATAGACCTCCATACTTACTGAGTGACCTGGGGCCACGGACACCAGCTGTGTGGCTTACATGTTTACCACACACACACACACACACACAGGAGAAGATATGTATGTGCACTTGCACTTGCAAGGATACAGTACACATACGCATTACGCACGCGCACACACACACACACACACACAAATGCGAACACAAACTCACATGCACACACAAGTGCAAGTACGCACATGCACTCTCATGGGAATGTGCGTGCACATTCTCACAGACACACAAGACATGCAAATTGCCAAGGAGTGCTAGACGCTGAAAGACACAGATGTACACGCATGAATGCACACACGCACATACGCACGCGCACGCACTCATAAAAACATGCACACACACACACACACACACACACACACACACACACTCATACCGTTGCACAGAATGCTAAACATAGTAGTCAGAATACTAAATATGCATACAAATATGAGTGCACACACACGGAAGCAGCACAAAAGGAACACGTCGGTCACACACACACACACACACACACACACACACACACGATTGCAAATGCTATCAAGCACAACTGAGGATACTCTGGAAGGCATTGTTCTCAGAGGGGCTCAGCCCTCAAAGAGAGAGAAGAGAGAGATAGGGGGAGTGAGGGGGGTTGGGGGGGAGGCAGTGAGGCAGAGAGAGGGAGGTGGTCTTCCCCCGGGGAGAGGTTTTAAAAACTCATCCAAAGCCTTCATCCAAAAAAACAACAACAACTAACCGCTTCTTGCTTCTCTTGCCCTCGAAACAGGACGACCAAAAACCTGAAACTGTGTTTTCCTCTTCCCTCTCTCCCTCCTTATCTTCTCCTTTCCTTTCCTTTCTCGACCCTCCCTCTCTTTCCATGTGTGTTTGTGCGTTTTTCCGTCGTCTGATGGTTTAGTTTTTGCCCTCTGTTTCCCTCTCTCCCTCCACTCAGCCGTTCAAAGACGACATGGACCTGAAGCAGGAGATGAGGAGCGTTGAGGCCCTGGACACCCGCGAGGAGTACGAGCTCAAGGTGAGAAGTGAGGACCGACCCCCTAGCCCATCCCCCTTTTGATGGTCACTTCAGGCACATGCTGCTGCCTGTTACAACGCATGCTTTGCTCTTATTCTAAGGAAGTGGTTCTCAACCATGTGGGCCCCCAAATAATTGCCAAAACACAAAGATTATTGGCCCGGACAGCTGGTGTAGTGATCCGGGAACCAATATGCTGCTGACAGCGTGTTGCGGGTTCAAGTTCCCGACGAACTTTGCTGCGTGTCACTCCCCATTTCCTGTCAGACTACTGTACACTAGTAGTATCTAAAATATTAAAGGCAGAAAAATACCCCAAACATGTCTTAAAAAAAAAATATATATACTGGTATCTGATACTTTTTGATGCTTTTTAATTTGAATCCTGAAAAGTAACACCTTTGGACATAATGAGGTTTCCGCACGACAGAGTCTCAGAGCCGATATGTGTTTTTATCTTGCGATACCGATAAAACCATAAGTTAAAGTAGACCACCGCTTTGAATGTTATCAACCAGTTTACTTATGACCATGCAACCATGCAATGGAGCCAGTAGGCTCTACTGGAGTCTACTGGCTGCTCTACTGGAGTCTACTGGCTGCTCTACTGGAGTCTACTGGCTGCTCTACTGGAGTCTACTGGAGCTCTACTGGAGTCTACTGGAGCTCTACTGGAGTCTACTGGCTGCCAATAGGAAACACAGAAGTGAAATTACTGCCGCAGTGCCGCCGAAGCGAAAACATTGTGAAACTTATCGCCGTGTCGGACAATGGCTGACAACAACAACAATGTCTCCGCGGCTCCAGTAGAGCCTACTGGCTCCATTGCATGGTCTTTATAAGTAACCTACTGGTTGATATTGGTTACTTTTCATTCAAATACGCTAAGTAGACTGTGTTAGTTCCATTGATCCAAGCCACAACACAATCGATCGATCATTAAAAAAAGCATGCTCTGAAAATGCACGCGGCCCACCCATCTGACCACTCAACATCGATAGGTGGCCATGGAAAAGGTCCAGAGCCATTGTTCTAAAGCCATGTGCACTATTATTTGAACAACCCTTACAGTTTACCACTGCCATCTGTTGTACAGTATCACATCATTTCCCCAAAATGTGATATCTTTAACGCCCCAGCTGTCTCACAGAGCATGTCCTTGCTCTGCTCATGAGAGGCCCAATCCTGGGATGCAGCTACAGCGAGGGTTGAGTGCTGAGCGCGCATGGCTCCCTCCCTCCCCGACATAAATTAATTCATTTCAAATCAGAATGAGAATCCATTACCGCTGCCTCACACGTTTCGCCGTGCTGCAAGCGTCGCAGTTCATCAGCGCATCAAAGTCACAGCTGAAAATTCATACTGTAATGATGCCAAACGTACACGATCGGTTTAATCTCAGTACAGCTGAGCCTCGGCACTCTCACGTAGAGTTCTACGCGCAGTTTGTAAACCGCATAAATGATTTATAGATTACGTTTTCTGCCCGGGTAAGCTGTGGGCTGTGTGACCGAAATTTGAGAGAGACTTACAGGGGAATTCCACTGCAGCGCAATATTAAAATGATTTACCCAATCGAGGCATAACTGATTGGATCTCCATAATGTATGTGGCCAAAGTGATCTCTGCACAGAAACGGCTGGCGCGTACAAGCTAATAAATGTAAACGTGATAATTACCCATACTGTACCTCTACACTCACTCCATTTTTGAGTGGTAACCACTCCAAGGAACAGCAATGTCCGTGTCCGTGTGTTCACCTATGTGTTCACCTATGTGTTGGTTAATGAGCACCAATATAATGAGTACCAGTAGGGGCGCTGTTGTGCCAGAAACAGAGAGAGGGATAGTGCTGCACTGTTGCCTGCAAATGAGAGAGAGAGAGAGAGAGAGAGAGAGAGAGGTGGGGGGGAGTTGCACCACTTAGTTCACACGGGTGTGATTTTTTAGTTACTATTTATTTTACTATCTAAACCCCTACATGACAAACTATGGATAAACCAAACAGTTCATGTTCGGTGACTCTGTCATTGCATTTTGATCAGATGGTGAGAGACTTCTTCCTCGGTTGAAGTCATATTTAAAGCAGGAAGCTATTATGTACTACTGTGTGGAATTACTATGGGATGAGCCGGGATGACTATAGGGATTACTATGGGATAGTGTACAAATACATCAATTTATTTGGGGGTCCTCGACATGAAAATGTTTGAGAACCACTGGCCCAAATAAGCAACTATACACAAGAAAAAAAAAAACTCCAACCCTCAACTACCAATATTTACAATCAACTTTACAGGAAAAACAAGCCCGGGTGGCTTATAATATATAGACATGGACATAATGCTTTGTTCATGCAGTGTTTTTGTGTATCTTGCATGCTGCACAGCTACTCATATGGATGCCACAGTAAATCATGGCCTTTTCCAGTGAGAAGCCACGGTGGCTGATATGTTAGCATGCTGTGATGCAGTAGTAGTGAGAACAACATCTATCTATTCTATCTATAAATGCGTGCACCAAGTCTCTGTATGTCTGTAATCCACGTAAATCCAAAACCGTTCGCCCCACCGACTTCAAATTCGACACACGCGTTCCACACCACCACAGGGAGTGCAGTGCCC
Organism: Protomyctophum parallelum; assembly: GCF_964188405.1. Taxonomy (NCBI): domain Eukaryota; kingdom Metazoa; phylum Chordata; class Actinopteri; order Myctophiformes; family Myctophidae; genus Protomyctophum; species Protomyctophum parallelum. Next base: position 18,742,281 of record NC_139709.1, read on the forward strand.
GGTGTTGAGTGCCGGTTGTCCAGAACCAGCAAAAAAGCCTCTGCCCAGGCTCTGGACAGGGCCCAAATAAGCCAATTGGTCACACCTGATCACCCCTAGAACTCCATATATGGGCATAAAGGGACACAGACATAATAACTGGGTGGGGCATTAATTTCCAACTTGCATCGCTCCAAGTAGGCCAGTGCCCAACGGGCACCTCTCTATCTGTATTCATTCCACAGTCCCAGATGTTGGACTGCATTCTTGTACATTCTGGGGTTCACTGAAGTGACCCGAGCTAAGCGTGACCGACCGGCTTCTCTTGTGTCACTACATTTTCACCCAAAACAACGTGTACAACAAACAGCACATCTACATTTTGTGCACTTTGTGCTTACATCGTGTTCTCATACAGGCAGTGGTGGAAAAAGTACTCGTTTTTCTTAAGTAAAAAAGGGGGGAAAAGTATCAAAATTGCAATGTAGATGTACTCTGTTACAAGTAGAAGTCCCATATTCAAAATGTACTTGAGTAAAAGTACAAAAGTAAACTTATGTGTTATAATAATCAATCAAAGTCTACAATTTCCTCCCACTCTTTAGTTGAAAGGGTAATCAATAGAGCTTTTGACTGGGAGTCCTTAACAGTAAGCCACAGTGTGGAGAGTAGACTTGTAGACAAGCTTTTTCTGTCTGACAGCAGCAATATGCTACCAGCAGGTTTGTACCTGTAGCCTAACCATGCAGGTTACCGTATACTGTAGGAACTAGGGATGGGCCATATATCGGCAAACACAACGGTATGATAGTTGTTTTTTAATGTATCAGGTGGTGTCACATGGTGTGTGTCAGTGTGCGTGCGTGCGTGCGTGCGTGCGTGTGTGTGTGTGTGTACGTGCGTGCATGCATGGGCGATGCGTGTGGTGGGAGGAGCAAAATATACACGTATACTACTACTTACTACTTACTACTGAAGAGAGGAAAAGGAAGAGGCAGCGATGGCAGCCAGAAACATATCCATAAGATGTTGAACAAAAGATTGTGCTAAACTGCATTTATTCATGATGCTGGCAGCAGCATGGTGACTGCTAGAGTTTCTGCTAAGCTAACCAAACAAACAGCTTTGCGTTGCCAGATTTGCGAGTGAGAAACAAGCAACCAGGTCAATGAACATAAGTCCAAACGAAGCAACTAGGGCTGACTGTCAAACTTTATTGTCGAATGTTGTTTTAGAGCAGTGGTTCTCCAACATTTTCATGTCAAGGATCCCCAATATTTTAAAGCAACTTTACAGATAAACAATCTCAAAGTAGCTTATAATGAGGCTGCAGACTTGGCAACACTGTCTGTAGCTTGAACAGATCTACAAGCTCACAATATTAAATATTAGGTATTAAAGTTAAATCTGACTTGCCTAAACCAGCAGTGCAGATATACCCTTACATGTATTTTTCAGAATGGACAAAATTATTATAATGTTTTAATACAGAATGAGATCATATCGACATTGGTTATCTGCCATAACAGCAATTAATTATATTGGATATCGATGTAGCCCAAAACATCCCTAGTAGGTTATTTTCTCCATTATTATCTGGCCTTAACAGCCCTGTTCTTTCAGGACCCCACCAATGGCTACTACAACGTCCGAGCCACCACCCACGAGGAGGCGCGGCCTCAGTCTCGGGCCATCCACTACCAGGGCGAGTTCCGCCCCCAGAACCCTGGCGGTGGCGGCAGCGGACCGGTCGGCTCCGCCCCCGGTGGACCACCGGCCGGTGGGGGCGCCACCGGCAGCGGCATGCCCCCCGGCGGGGTGCCCGGCTCCCGGTCCGGCTGCTACGACCCCAGACCCCCCTCCAGGATGTCCCACGCCGGCTACGCCCAGTTCAACACCTTCACCCGGGCAGCGGCCGCCGCGCAGGCACAGAGCCAGCAAGCGCCGCCGCCGCCTAATCCCGCGCTCCCGTCTCCCGGAGACTATGCCGGAGACTGTGGCCTGTTGGACGCCAACACCCAGCTGGCCTACGACAACTACGGCTACCCCTCCCCCTCCCAGTACCCCAGCTACCGCATGGGCTTCGCCCCGCCCATAGAGGAAGGGCCGGCCTACGAGATGTACCCGACGGGACAAGGGATGAGTCAGGGCGCGGTGCAAGGAGGAGGCCCGGGGCCAGGACAAGGGCCCGGGCCGGGGCCTGGCCCGGGACCCGTACCGACTAGCCCGGAAACGGGACTGGGGAAGTATGGGAGTTCTACACGCTTCTCCTACTCATCGCCTCCCTCTGACTATTCCCACAGACACACGCAGAGAATGCAGACTCATGTGTGAGATACCCACACACACTGACGTACAGGTACACACCTGGATAGTTTCCTGCTGTGGTACTCTCTCACACTCTCTCTCACACACACAAACACGCACAAACACGCGCACACACACACACACACACACACACACACACACACACACACACACACACACACACACACACACACACACACACACACACACACACACACACACACACACACACACACACACACACACCTTCTACATACTTGAAACTCAAGCTTCAACTCCTTTTTTTCTGCAAAATCCTTTTTGTCAGTCTAAGTGTGGACACCCACAGGTCCATTTTTACTTGAGGTCTTTACACTTTGGAGCATGACAAATAATAAACGATACCAAAATCGTCTGTGAATATTTAGGATCAAAACAGTGGAAAACTCGACTGCGTACTATTTGCATTGCACGACTGTATTAATGACAAACAAGTTTGAAAAATATATATTTCCGGCGAATCAATTCGAACATAAAAGAAGAAAGCCTGTGTGTAAAGTTCAATTTGACACTCTTGGGTGTTGCTGTCCATGCAGTAGCTAGTGCATGAGGTTTGGGTTTGGCATACATCAGTGGATGTTATGATGTATACTTGGTCATGTAGCGGTGCACAGCACCCGTCCCACACACAGCCAGGTGTAACTCATGGCTGTAGCACTGGCATCAGTGCACAGTGCACACCGCGTAGTTTAGCAGCAGTAGTGCGTACAGATAGCAGCAATACATGAACAAGTTATCGCACACTACATTGACACTCAAAACACTTTAGCTTGATCTTTCTACCGTGTGCAATGTTACACGCTGGGACTAAAGGCAGCGAAAGCCACAATCAAGAGAGAGAGACAGAGGGACACGTGAAATGAAATGAGAAAAGAAAGAATGAAATGAGGGCACTTTTTTTTCGACAAGAAGAGGCAGAGCTGGAGGGTTGAAGGTGCAAAGTGTTGTCCTTTTCTCCCTCTGGGCCTCCTCTCGCTTATAGACAATATAATATCCCTGCTTCAACTCTTTCCCTCACATCCCATTTCTGTATATATAAGCAAAAAATGAATCTCAGTCGGGGTCATTTTTAGAGTTAATATTATTACCTTGTACAAACCTATACAGTATATATACAGTGTGATGCAGTACTTTGACCTATGGAAAACCTCCCTCTTGTACACACACACACACACACACACACACACACACAATATTAGAACATATCCACACGGAAAGACCTCTGTGATTTCTACAGCATCGGGGCAGCTTGGACTTTGATATCCGGATTTTAACTCCCGTCACCACCTAATGCCTCTTGCCGTTGGGTGGTGCAGGGCGTAAATAAATGGCATATAGCATACAATATCTGTATACCTGTGCTTTAGGTGGGATATTATGCTTTCTTAAGAGTGGTACAAAGACTGTGCGGTGTGCCAATGATTATGTGCCAAGTGCACGCAAGACGTGCAAACTCCCATTGGGGGGCAGAACATTTGGCGAAAACAGCCGATCTATAAGCTCTCAACTAGAGCTTGTATATGGGCTATTTTCGCCAAATGTTTACATCACATCGGATTTGGGAGAGATTCAGCGTAGATGTGAAATATTAGCAGACCTAGTATAGAGCCCTGAGGGGCCCCGGTCCACATCTAGACGAAAGGAAAAAGGGCGGGTAGCAAGACACTCAAGATGCTCCTTCCCTCGTCTTTTTTGATGTTATACCGGTATGTCATAATATTACATTTGTGTACCGTATACGTTTCATTTGAGGGTCAATGCTGTATATTTGTTGAAGTGCGACAGCTAGGGGAGAGAAAAGCGCCTTTGCGTTCCATGAATTTCTGCAGTTTGTACAAAAATACCTCCCCCATCTTCAAGTGTCAAACTGAATTTGTTTCTCTCACTTGCACAGTAGAGTAGACCTTTTTTGTTCCATATTTATACACAAACATACAAAAAAAAGAAAGAAGGCAAAACATTTTATAGTATTTTTATAAGGAGTTGTGGACCAAAGGTTCAGAGTTTTGGGTGACATTCACTTTTTCGGCATCAAAGTTGTGTTTTTGAGCTTTTTCTTTGGGGAGAGGTTTTATTTTTTAAAGGGGATGAGTTGGTCTTGGACAATGGACAATTAAATTATCAGCTGTTTGACCAGAGAGCCTTTTATGAGCAGCAGTCTGGGTGGCTGACATAGAACTTCCAAAACAGACACTGCTCACTTTGCGCACTGTTGCCAAAACCCTGCTTATAAAAATAAATAATATTTTTTCTTTTGCTACAGTATCCACTATCCACTATACTGTAACAATGCAGTACTGGGGGCTTTTACCATTGCTAGTGTACAATTCTTGTCCATCTTAAGTCTGCATTATTTCCTGATGTGTGAACATCATGTCTTGAAAATGAAAATCAATGAAAATCATTGGTAAATTAGACTTTTGTGACAGCTCTGTCAGTCTTCAGTATACATTATGGCCTTGGAACCGCTCGTACAGATGCTTATAAACATAATAATGTTAATACCAACACAAATCGAGCCGTAAAGAAAAATAACATGAGGCAACATTGTATGACTTTTGAGCCATTATGATTACAATGCCATGCTTTTCTGTGGCTCCAGACAGAGCATATACACGACACACTTTTTTACAGCGTGGACGCATACTGTTACCTCGTTAAAGCCCCTTTAATAGGGTTCTGACTGCAGCAGGCTCTCTGCATTGATGTGACCTTGAGTAAGGCAAGTCAATTTGATGAAAAGGAAGCATTGAGGCCAGTGGATATGCACGGGCCATCTGGATGCTTACAGGACACAGCCAACTCGCTACTTGATGCTACAGCCCCTCTTTACGCCTGCATGTTAGCATCAATTAGTTCTTACTCGCTCATGGTGCAAATAATAATAATTATTAATAATAATTATGATGATCAGTAACAATATGAGAGATGTAACAAAGATATAAAAAATGTGCCAATTTGTTTGATCCGTGATCGAGGTGATTTCTGCGGTTTTCACCACTCCTTTGTCTACAGACAGGCGGATCAATTTGCACTTCCCGTGTAACCCCTCCCCGGTGAACAGAAAGTCAAAAAGGTGACGCGCAGACGGCAAATAGTGTAGCCTATACAGACTCCCTAGTTTGTAACATTTAACCTCCATTTGTTTGGAATGTCCATTCTGCAATGGCTCTCCTTTTTCTATTCCTGTAGAAAAACAAACAAATATATAGATTAGAATAGACCTCTAGCTTGTATATATACATGTGTGTGTATGTGTGTTGTGTGGGGTGGGAGTTAGGGGAAATCATCTGTTACAGAATACAATAACATCACAAGCTCATTTCAATCAAAACATTCACTTTTGTTTCATAGATGCCGTCCCTCATGTCAATGGTATTGTATTACATTATAGTATGTCATCACCAATGGAAGGACTGATGTTGTAGTTGTACACATACTACTATTCTACGTTCCTTTGTATGCATGGAATGGGGGGGGGGGTCTCTGATTTCATCAATCCAGTATAGATAAATGGGAGTGGGTCAGTGGCATTCCTTTCTGTGGCCATAATGACTTCACAACCAGGCCACAAAATGGGCAAGTTTCCTTCTCCCAAATAGGCCAAACCCAGGCCAGAAGCAGGCATGCCTGGCTCATGGCATGGAGCTTCTCCAAGCTCTTCTCGATCCATGCTGTCTCATGTAATCCCTGGCCAATAGAGACTCCCATGTAGCCTGGTGTTCATTTTTAATGTGTTTGGAACCTCCATCGGGGCGACAAAAACTGTGCAGCAGAAATGAACTAAGCAGATAAACACTTGTAATAGTGCCGGCATTGCTGCCAGTGTGTGTATAATAGAGCCTGATCCTGTCGAATGCCGGAAATAGCAGTACAAGCTTGTATATTATGCTACTTTCGGTGCGGGAAACAGTCATACAACGGAGCATGCATCACGTCAGGAAAGCCGGCACACTACAGTATCTTGTGTGCATGTGGACACACCTGTGGACTTGTACTGTACATGTATGCATACATGCGTGTCGGCAACCTATAATCCCAACATTGTGTGATCTTGTGGGAGGGGACCGCCTGCTGGGCTGTAGGACGTGACAGAGAGACAGAGATGGAGAGAGACATCGTGTTGCCTTAGGACATGAGGAATGAGCCGACACAGTCCCTCTCGTCCCTCATCCAGCTGTTGAGCCTGTTCTGCTCGCTCCTTAAAGAGGGAGTGGGTTTTTCTTCTGCTTTATGGTTGGTATTTTCGAGTATATATTAAGACAATGATCTGTCCAACGTGTGAAGGATTTCATATCATTTTTTTGCACTTGAAAAGTGTGCGTGTGCGGTGTGTGTGCGTGTGCATGCAAGCGCGCGTGTGCGTGTGCTTGTGTGTGTGTGTGTCAGTGAATCAGCATATATATACCCTCCATATCATCGTTGTCACATTCTTATTTTATATTCTTATACATATTGTTCTTCAGATAAGATTATATATTGTATTATTACGTTCTGTTTTTGGTATTCGTTTCTTTCTATATCTGTTCGTCAAGACAAAAAAGACAAAAAAAGAAAACGTGCAAAAAATACAGTGCAAGATATTGAAACGTTTCTTTTATTTTCATGTTACCTTTTGTTTGTTGTATAACTTTTGTTTGCAAATTATATGTAATTATTTTTCCACAGTATTACAGAAAATAAATGATACACAGCTTTCATAAGAACAATGACAGGACCTCCTTTGGTTTGTGACTACACTCACTGTCTCTGCTCCAGTGGTGGAAAGTCTGGAAACAAACATTTACTCAAATACTGTACAGATTTCCAGTACTTCAGTACTCCACTACAACTTAGATGCAAATATTGTACTTTTTTACTCCACTACAATTATTTAAAAACTTTAGTTACTTTGTAGACTTTGACTAGTACAAAACATTCCAGCTCTCCAGTATATATATTTCGGCAGTAGATGTTCTACAAACCTCTAGTGTTTTTAATATGTTGATCAATTGAATACATAGGACCCTATATGTGATCCTATAGCTGAAACATTTTTAGATGTTTTTAAAATTTGAAAAATGTGGCCAATAAGTTTAGGGGTAAGGGTTAAGGCGATGCACAAGATAAGTGTTGTGACTGTCACTGTACTCGTCGTACTGTTTTGCATTTCTGTCTAATAAGATAAATCAACATGGTTCATTATGGTCCAAATCCTGAACATAACTAGACACAGGTTCCTTACATCTTCTAACAGAGGAACTACAGACTAACAAAGAACCCAGAAAGCAGGGCAGTAGGCAGTACTTATACACAGGGGGAGGATTACTAACAGGAGACAGCTGGGAAGATTACAACAAATAACACCTGGGAATGAAAGAGTATCAGATCTACAAAACCTAGACAGCGAACATGCGGAACATAGAACTGTGGAAACTAGACACAGAATACAAACACTAACGAGCAAACCAAACAGGGGAGAAGAACAGGACAAAGAGACAAATAAATGTCCTTAAGGCTTGTCTCATTTCTCCTCTCTCCTCTCAGAATCAATCACATCAGTTTTACAACTCCTTGGGTCTCCTGTCCTGCCCTCTCTCTGCTTGCCGCTCACGTCTTCTCTCTCCTTTCCTATGCCGGTTATGCCCTCATGCATGTCTCGTGTCCTCTGCTCTACTCTACCTCTCCTCCTCTCCCCCCATTCCCTTCCTATGCTCTCCTTTATGTCTCGCTACCTCCTCTCCCCCATTCCCTTCCTATGCTCTCCTTTATGTCTCGCTACCTCCTCCTCTCCCCCATTCCCTTCCTATGCTCTCCTTTGTCTCGCTACCTCCTCCTCTCCCCCATTCCCTTCCTATGCTCTCCTTTGTCTCGCTACCTCCTCCTCTCACCCATTCCCTTCCTATGCTCTCCTTTGTCTCGCTACCTCCTCCTCTCCCCCCATTCCCTTCCTATGCTCTCCTTTATGTCTCGCTACCTCCTCCTCTCCCCCCTATTCCCTTCCTATGCTCTCCTTTATGTCTCGCTACCTCCTCCTCTCCCCCATTCCCTTCCTATGCTCTCCTTTGTCTCGCTACCTCCTCCTCTCCCCCCATTCCCTTCCTATGCTCTCCTTTGTCTCGCTACCTCCTCCTCTCCCCGTTCCCTTCCTATGCTCTCCTTTATGTCTTGTGTCCTCTCCTCTTCTCTCATTGGTTCTCCTCCCCTCACTTGTCTTCCTCTCCTCTCTGGCTTTCTCCTTGATTTGTTCTCATTAAACCTCATCTCTCAAATTCTCATTCTTATTGCTTACATCTCCTCTACTCCGCTCTCTCCCCTTGTCCCCTCTTCTCTCATCTTATTGTTTCTTTTGCCCTTCCTCCACCAATCTTCATCGTCCCCTTCCTTTCCCCTCTCCTCTCTACACCACATCCTCTTGCCTATAATTTCCGTCCCCATTATTCTCCCTCTCCAGCTCCGTTCCTCCCTACTCTTTGGCACCTTTGTGAAAGAGAGGTGATAGAAAGGAGATATAACAAGGCAGTGGAGCTGTGGACAGACCGACAGACCCCGCACACGCGCGCGCGCGCACACACACACACACAAAAACACACACACACACCTCCCTGCTTCTCTGTGGTTAGTGATTATCCTCTCTCTCCCCACTCCCACGGAGGAATAATGTGTGGAATAACCTTCAGGAATGTTCTGCTCCTCCTGACTCCCTTCTCGTCTCATCTCCCCCCTCCCCTCCCCTCCCCTCCCCACCCCATCTGAGACAGTCAGTATGGATTATGGCCCTTCTCGTGTCTGGCACCGCACTCAGTACCAGAGATATATTATCATATTATTGGAGAATGATGTAATGCATTCTAAGACATTTGTCCTTCGCGCACCCTCTGTCCCTCCGCAGATGATGTCACTGGCTTTGTGTTTTGGAAGTGGATTGAGAGAGAGCAGGACAGACTACAGAGGCGTCTGTTCGAGGGGAGCGTTTTGTTGTGCTCTGTCGCCATCTGGTGGTGAACAACATGGTATGGCTTAAGCATAAACAATGATGAAATAAAACGTCTGGGTTTCCGAGGCTAGCCAAACAGTGACAGAGGTATTTTATGCCTAGTAGGGCCTAGTAAACGCAGTGTAGTAGGCCTATTCTATACAGAAATACATGGGACATTCTACCAGTAAATTATTATTACATTAAACTGTCATACTGACATGTATGATACTGTGATACCGACCATGATACAAAGTAGGCTACAGACCATGATACTGACCATGATATTGACATACAGACCATGCATACTGTCAACTGACCAAGATACTATCATAATACTGACCATGATACTGACCACGATACCGACTGAAATATTGACCATGATGCTGATCAATGTTAGGGTAGATTTATAAAGCACCTTTCAAAACAAATGTTACAAGGTGCTGTACATTTAAATGCTGTTAAAAAGACGTGAAGCATTTTGGATCTTCACATTACAAACATTGGCACCTAGAGGCCTTAATGATGAACTTTTATTAAATGTCATGCTGTGATCTTTGTTTTTATCCTTCAGTTTGCTCCAGTTTTTAACTTATTGTATTGTTGATTTGATTTTGTACTTGGTTTTACCTCTTGTAAACTGTTCCCTTTTTTCTTTCACAGGGAAAGTTTTTCATGAAGCTTCAACCTGCAATATGTTTCTTGATCATGATTTTTGTATACTTTATTATTTAATAATATTACCATTTGTATACTGTCATGATTAATATGGATTATGATTTTTTCTTATTACTTTGCACAGGTGTATTGAGTTTTTATATGACTTTTTTGTTCTCATTTAACCACATGAGTACCTGTCACCTTAAGTTGAGTGATGTCATGTCTTTTCTTTTGTTCTGATAGGCTTACCTTTAGGCCAGACAGCCTACAAAAAGGATGCTTTCCCATTTGTGTTCATAAAGATAGCCTGATGAAGGCCGCATAGGCCGAAACGTTGCTATTTCCCTAAAAATAAAAGTTGGTCACTGCATTTGAAGACAGTGTACAATAAATAAAATGAACATCCCATACAGTAGATCAACAATAAAATAAAACAACAATACAAATATCGGTTGCACTCTTGGACTTTTGGATCCCACTGTTTTGCAACTAAACTGTATGATAAATTACATTCACACCGAAGAATAAATGTTATATAACTTATAGCAGTAACCTACATTACTGGGTCGCCAGTAAATCCCATTTTCATTTCCAAAATGTCAAATAATTAAAAACGTACATATTAGGTGTACTCACAACATAATAAGCAGTGGTGGAACTATACTGTAAGTAACTTAACTTAAGTACATTTTTGTATTTCACTGAGATTAATGGCACATTCCCTACCGCTGTATGCATTTAAAATATTGTTCCTTTGACTCCAAACGCACCAAAGTACATTATGAATTAAACACTACTGTATATTTACTTGAGTATTTACCAAGGCTCTTTGCTGCATGTTATCCCCCTCTCTCCTTTTGCCTTTCGTCCGTCCGTCCGTCCGTCCGTCCGTCCGTCCGTCCGTCCGTCCGTCCGTCCGTCCGTCTCTCCCTCTCCCTCTCCCTCTCCCCCGCCCCCTCTCTCCCTCTCTCCCTCTCTCTCTCTGAGTTCCACTATCACTATTAAAACTAAAGCATGAATAAAAAATAGAAATGCACCTAAAATCACACTCACCACTTCTTCCTCGCTCATCTTTAAAGGTCAGTCTCTGTAGCCATGCATACAGTATGTGTAAACATGACAAGTGAAGGGGAAATAACGCATTCAATTCGGGGTCTGTCTGGTGCTGGAAATCTCACAAAATCAAATACATGACTGACCTCCTTGTTTGAAAGAAAAATGCAAAATACAAATAAAACATCACAATTTTAAATACTGTACATCAACATTTTGTGGCACGTCAAATATTTGATCAAAATACTATTGTACAAAGACTAGAAATGTATTGGGCTTGAAGATTGGCATATACAAGCGCATATAAAAGGTAAGCTTTCACTCCAATTGTCCATCAATTAGATTGTCCATCAATTCTTTTCACAGAAGCTTCTCATAAGAAGGTGCATCAAGAGGATCTTTTGAACCACAATAATTATTCTAATCCGAAAGCCCAGTCGGATTGGTGCGAACATATCCTCTTCACCACATAAACCCTTTATACCTCGTTGACCCCGGTCCCCCTGGGGTCAATACTTAACTTTCCCTCCACACTTAGCCCTTTGCAGAAAATTGCCGAGCTAGTACAGACCATCTATTTTCGGGGAATGTTCGCTCCCCAGAACATGCTAGGATGCTATGGTTCATGTGGCTTGAAAGTCTTGTAGATGCAGAAGTCCATGTGAGGGTTCTATAGTTTTACCAGTGAAACAGGGTCCGGGTGGTGGCGGCGCTCCTGTATGAGCGCAAGCTTCGGTAGGGGAGGCGTCCTGCCTTTGGATATGCTGTAGACGGCCGCCCCCTTTAAATAATCCGGTAGGCTTGGGTCTTTGAGCACCTCCTCGAACTCGTGCACGTGCAGCAACTGGAGGAATGGAGAAGAACAGGACACAGGAGACAGGACAGCATTGAGCAATGTTGGCAGAAATACAGTCAGACATTTTTACTCAAGAAATCACACAGGCAGTCCTACTGTACCTCGACAGAAGAAGCAGCAGCTAACGCCTTGCTCTTCAGCTCCATGGTTTTGAGATCTGTGGAGTAAGAGAGTTAAAACGTGGTGGAAGTATTATCAAACCTCTGGCGTCCCAAACGTGTGCATGTCATTATAGGCAAAAGTTACAGTATCTCTAGAATGACATTATTCTCATGGCATAACTGTCCTTGCCTTGATATCGCATTGGGAAAACGATTCGCGAGATCAATTCTCTGAATATGATAGTTCTCTCCTAGATCAAGTTTGTAAATCCTCTTATTTGTTCCCGACATGGGATAATACAGTACAGTTTAAAGTGGCACTCCGTCTCTACTGTTCAAAAGAGAAGCTTTAGATTAATCTGGTTTCAGCTCCCAATTGCAATATATCGTCTGTCGGTTGGAAACCTCACGTGTCCAAAACTGTTACTTTTTTAGGATTCAAATGCAAAAGTAGCAGATCGACCAGCTCGAACCACCTCGAAGCTTGTAGATCTGCTACCTTTGAGGCTTTTGTGTGACGCTGCATGATCAAGTAGGACATTAACTTCTAAAAGTTAGAATATGGAGATAAGAGGTTTCTGCCCGACAGCGACAATATGTAAGTCACACATATAGCCTACCTCCGATGTGCTTGGGTCGTATGAGCAGGAAGTAGAGGATGAGACAGATGAGGAGGATAGGGGCGATGATGTCCAGGACAATTAGAGTGGGTCCCAGCAGGGACATGGGCTGATAAACCAGCTCCTCAGTGCCTAGTGGGGCAGGAAGACAGGAACAAACCAGCTGTGATTAAACACCTTCGTGATCCGCTCCATCTGGAACGCACCCGTGTTCATTTTCTGCCTTTACAAACACACATCTCCCTTGTTCCAGTCCCCACTCTACCCTCCACCCCGAAAAGAAAGCCTCACACAATGTATTAATTTAGACCTCCAAAGGTCATTGAGGAAGTTCCAGGGGTGTGAATATATATATATTATATATATATATATATATATATTCACACCCCTACCCATATATATATCTTTTTTAATCTTGAAAACAAACCTGATTTTCTTTTTGTATATATTTCCAGAAACATTTTATCAACACAAATCTTGTATGGGGGTCACTGGCACAATATCTTTTTCCGAAGGGTTCAGGGTGAGGCCAAATACATATTAATACTGACCTAAACTTAATATACATTAGACCAAGTGTTACCGTACTTCCATGCTGTGTACATCTTTGACTAATAAAGCCACTGTACGCCTATACTCACACACGGCGCTCATGCGTCCCCAGCGGCTCTTGGCGCTGACCAGGTTGCTGGCGTTGCACGCCACCGTGCCGTCGACTCCGACCACGGACATGGCCAGGTGGGGCTTGAGGAGCACCAGCTGGTCCTCGACGCAGCCGTCCAGGTCGCAGGTGTAGGACACATAGCTGTCCTCTGCCGAGCAGCTGACGGAGACGTTGCAGTAGCCCTCGGTGGAGTTGAAGTACAGCAGCGTCATGCTGAAGTCCAGCTCTGGAACGGCCTCTGTCGGGGTGCAACACAACCTTTTACTCCACTAAAATTTGTGGGAGGGACCCTCTGGGTTCCCTGGGGTTTCAAAAATGGACCCTTACATGTCCGTAACTCTGAGAGTGTACAGTACAGAATGGAACCAAATGGACCCTTACAGGTCTGTAAACGAGGCCCCTTTTCCACCAAAATAACTTTGGTTCTAGCTCTGGTTCCGTTCTAGATTCTTGGAACCTTGCTGCTTTCACGGATCCGCCGGTAATTTTTTTGGTTCCAGTTCCGAACAAACGTTTAGGGTTCTGAACACTCTGAATTGGTTCAATATTAGGCGGGGAAAAATAACCAAAGCGGTTCAACCCCGGTGGGAAAAGGAGAGTGTATGCATGGAACCAAACGTCCATGTGTTCACTCTCAGAATGATGGGGGTCCTTGAAATTAAACAAGTTTGAGAGCCACTGGTATAGTGCATAAAACACTTTGGAGAAGTGCACTCATAAATATGGACTGAGAATATTGCTTCTGCCAACACAGTATAATTATGTATAAAGTAGCGTTCTTTAAATTATACTGTAATTCCCCTCATTAGAGATGTTCATATATTCTCCATTGCAGTTGGTTATGAGCATTACTCAATAAACTAATTAATCAGAAGTTAGTCTTCATGAATATGTGCTATGTTACTCCTCCTTTTGGAGGGTTTTAAGGGGCCTCAGACAGACCCACCGTAGCGCCTTCACTGTAAACACTGCATTAACTTGACTTCCTGACTCCACAAATTAACTCAGTGTTTAATCCACAGTTCTACTTGAAATCTGTGAGTCAGTCACATTACAACTAACAACGCACAAACGCAGTAAGGACTTAAACCAGGCTGAATTCACATTACAGGCAATAAAGTAATACATAAGCTGCCATAAGGTTTCTTCCAGATGTACAGTACTGTATTCTAGCCAGTGGTGGAAAAGGTAAAAGTCCAGAATTCAAAATTGTATGTATGTAAGTACAAAAGTATTGGCATTAAAATTTACTTAAAGTACCAAGTAAATGTACTCATTATGCAGAATGTCCCATTTCACAAGTTTAAAAAAACATTTGAAAATAGCAGATCTACAAGCTCACAATGCGTTGCGATGCCACGCATTGTGAGCTTGTAGATATGGGGTGCACACAAACACAAAGCTGGGCATGGGAGTGGACCTCAAAAAACAATAACACTCACCGTGAACAACCAACTGGTGCTTGGCCACGTCGTGCTCGTAACCATGGTGGTCCATGATCCTGGCGCTGTAGGTGCCGTTGTCCAGCTCGCTCAGGTCACTGAGGCGGAGGTTGTAGGTGGTGCCCACCATGGCCGCGCGGCTGGTGTACTCCTTGTAGACCTTAAGCAGGTGGTGGTGGAAAAAGCACTCAAATTTACTGAAGTAAAAGTATGAATACTGTAATTTTAGAAATACTAGTCCGTTACCAGTAAAAGTTCGGAATTCTAAATGTACTCGAGTAGGCTACAAAGTGCAAAAGTATTGGCATCAAAATGTACTTAAAGTACCAAAAGTGCTCATTATGCGGAATGTCCCATCGGAAAGTCTGATCTGTTGAAAATAGCCTTTTTCAAATGGCCAAAATGTGTGTATAGGGCTGAAGTGGTTAATGTTGTGTTAATAATAATCAAAATCTACAAAGTAACTAAAGTTGTCAAATAATTGTAGTGGAGTAAAAGTGCAATATTTGCCTTTGAAATGTAGTGGAGTAATAGTAAAAGTATTGAGTACTTGACATACTCAAGTAAACTACAAATACCTACAAATTGTACTTAAGTACAGTACTAAATATACTTTAGTTACTTTCCACCACTGACCTTGAGCGGGTGCTTGGACTCGTTGCTGTACTTGATCACCGGGTGCTCTATGTTGAACCTCCAGACGATGTAATCGACGTCCATCCCCATCAGCTTGCGCTGTACCTGGAGCTCTATGGAGCCTCCTTTGACAGCTAAGATAGGAGCATCTGCAGCGCGGCCTGTGAAGAGATGAGATGGCATGAAGATCACTGACTATCCTGACTGCAGAAGAAGAATGTGATGTGTATTTGCAGTGCATTTTTCAAACAAGACACAATGGAATTATAGGTCATATATTACAGTGCTTATCTAAGTTTTTTTACTTAAGTAAAAGTATCAATACTGCAATATAGAATACTCTCTTACAAGTAAAAGTCCCGAATTAAAAATGTACTTGAGTATAAGTACTATAGTAAGGGTATCAAAATGATGCCAAAATGATTTGATTTATTTTTTTACTTTCTGCTTCATTCAGATAGGAGGCATATCAAATGGAGTGCAGAGAGAGAGGAGACATGATTCATGATGGGACTTGAACTCAGGTTCTCACAACTCACAAGAAGCATAATGGCCCGTTCATGAACTGACCCCATAAAGGTTTTATACGATGGGATTTAAAACATTAAGCACCGTGCTGTGCTCAGTGTGAACACAGATACAGGAAAGATTATAATTATATATATATATATATATATATATATACATGTTTCTTTTCAAAGGGACCGTTTATAATGATGTTTTGCAGAGAGATACATCAGAACTAAAATTCTACTGGCTATTTATCCATTATTTCTGAACTACACAAGTTACTTATTACTACTTTCATCCATGCCATTATGGGCGGATTTTCTTTTTTATAAATACAAACCTTTTCTAAAATGCCAGCTATTTTCTTTTCTATTTTTTAAATATTTTAAATTAGAAAATATAGGACTTCACTTAAGAGATTAAAGAAAAGACAGCCCGTCCTCACCAATGAATTGCATCTTCACTCATAAAGTATATAAAGTGAACACAATGAATGAATGCTAATGTTACTAAAGGAATGGTCCATCACTACTTAGTCTGTATATACATCCACTATCTGTCTTAAGTTTAATCTTGACAGTGATCATTTTGACAGCAAATTCTGATTAGTCTTAGTCTTATGAATAATAGTTTGTTTTTTAGTCATCTATTTAGTCTGAAATTGTTTAGTCTTAGTCTAGTCTTAGCATTAGTCAGCTAAATTAACACTGCCATTTACATAACTATGACTGTTGTCATTATGCAAGCGGCCAAAACAGAAACAAGCATGTAAGCCTTATCGTCCCATGCGAAGGGAACAGAGTGTGCAGAGTGTGGTAGGCTACCTAATGGGGACCCCACGCATGCAGCCGGTGGGGTGTGGCAGCTACATGAGTGTGATAACAAAAAACAGATAACACTATTTACATCTGGACATATTATGTGTGTCTATACATAGAACCACCACACTGGCAGTGTTCATTTTGACAGAAATTTTTGATTTAGTTTGAGCTGTAGTGATGACGATGACGTAGTCTTTTGAATAGAATTTCATTTGGTTTAATCATATTTTAGTCATCTGAAATGTTAAATATAAGATTTTAGTCGACTAAATCTAGGCATACAGTTAATTTTGTCGACAAACAAATATTTTGGCGGGCCTTGAAGGTGTCGTAATGCTTGATTTTACACTTGGTTACATGCTGAAAACACCAGCTCTTGTGGTTAGAGTGTCCGCCCTAGGTCTGAGGTTGGGATTCGATCCCTGGTCGGGTCAAAATGGGACCCAGTGCCTCCCTACTTGGCCCAGTGTAAGTAAGTCCCTGCGTCATACTAGCGTCCAGCGGGTGTACTTGTACATCACGTCCAGGGGGTGAACTTGTACCTCACGCTAAGGAAAAAGGCCTCAAGGCTCGGCAAGGCATAATTACATGCTGAAAACAGCAGATCTACAAGCTCACAACGCAACACAGCACAACAAATTGTGAGCTTGTAGAACTGCTATTTTCAGAGCCCAACACCCGAGAACTACCAAACATAAAATGACTTGTTTTTTAGTCTTAGTTTTAGTCATCATAGCTTAGCTTTTATTTCGTCTCACTATACAGACTAATAATATAAAGAGCAAGGCCAAGTAATGTAATGTTATGCACGTTAAATTGTCTCTTGTGTTGTGTGTATAATGTATACAGTCTATTAACATATGTAGGCCTGTAGTTTACTTTTTTTCGTGTTGTGTTGTGTTGTGTTGCATTGCGTTGTATTTTCAAGTACAGATACAGAGTAGGTACAAGGTTCACAGGCACATAATGTGCAAAAAAAAAAAAGGAAAAAAAAAAAAAGACAGACAGAAAACAATGAGTCAGACCCAATGAATTAGCCGGAAGGAACCTGATGAACTGACATTCTTGAACTGGTTTTAAAAATGATTCTAAACCAAACCACCATTAGTACACTAGCCACATACTGTACCTAATCCTTTCTATTACGCCAAAACCAAATGATATGTCAATTGAGCAAAAGAGACAAAGAAAATGCCACTGTACCTGGCTTCAGGATGTGTCCTGTGGCTGTGATGCTGAGGAGCAGCAGGAGATGCTTCATGGCCGAAGACGGTTGTATGGAGACAGTCAAACACCTGGACTCAACTGAAGAAGAGTGATGCGACGCCCACACTAGACCCAAACTAAGACCCGACTGAGAGTCAGGACCTTTAGACGACGTGTAGATGAGAAGAGATGAGCATGCATGCATGTACGTTGTGTGGGTGTGGTTGGAGGCCCTGACATTGGACACTTTTGAGAACAAACTGTCCTTTCTCCTGATTCGAACTTTTGCATGCATCTGTTCTATCTACTGTATGCATCATTTGCTCATGTCATACAGAGCAACATCCAGAGCATTTTTTTTTATTTTTTTTTAAGATATTTTTTTGCGGCTTACGCCTTTTATTGATTTTTGAAGGGACAGACAGTAGGCTGACAGGAAACGGGAGAGAGATGGGGGGATGACATGCAGTAAAGGCCGTGTCGGGTCCGGGAGTCGAACCCGCGGCACACTGCGACTGGATTACCAGTCCGGTGCCCAGACCGTTACGCTATGGCCTGGGCCACATCCAGAGCATTTAATTATCTTACAGAAGCAGAAACAGTCTATTTGGTCGGAATGGTCACATACACCCCCTATAAAGAAATATAAAACAATATATATTTTGGGCCAATTCAACCCCATTTCCCACTTAACCATGGATTAAAGCAAAATAAAATCTCAAGACTGAAAATGTTTGTATGCCAAATCCTAATGTGCGATTTGTGAAACAGTATGAAAGGTCCCCCCCGACACTATATTCCTAAACAATAAACACAATATGTATTGTAAAATTAAAATACTGTTCCTGCTGTTCTACATACTGCCAACCAGGTGAAGAAATCACAGATTGAGGCTTTAACCTTTGCTTTTACTGTATGTGAAATATCCGAGACTATTAAGATTTTATAGAAGATGCGTCATTGATAGCTGCTAGATAGGCTATTTTTGCTGGGCAACATGCTTCCCTAGAATACATGCTGGCTTCTATGGAATCCAAAAGACTGAAATCAGTCGTGGCAACTGAGAAGTTGAGAACTTTAATCTATGCTTAAAGGGATACTTAAATTGTATGAAATACTTCCCATTAATATAGTGGTTGCAACTGAATTAATTGATTGCCTGGGTCCCGTGGTGGGAGTTCTGCTCTGGTTTTGGTGAATATTAAGTAGTTCCGGTCATTTTGTGGGGGGCACTGGTGCCAAGCATTAAAAGTAAATGAATCCACAAAAACTAGTGTCATTTGTATGGTTGACCTATTTCCAAAATATTAGCGCAACTTTCAACTTTGACCCCTCTATCACATGTAACTATTTTTGGGCGTAGTGATAGTATGGACACAAAATACATAGTTCTGTGTGATAGAGGAGTCAAAAATGAATGAAGGGTTCCACGATATGGTAGAAATAGGTCAACAATACAAATGACGCTAGTTTTATGAATTAATTTACTTTTAATGCGTGGCCCCCTGTGCCCCCCACAAAATGACCGGAACTACTTAATATTCACCAAAACCAGAGCAGAACTCAGGCAATCAATTAATACAGTTGCAACCACTATATTAATGGCAAGTATTTCATACAGCAAGTAAAAAAAAAATCGGAATTATCCCTTTAAGCCAAAAACAGCCATGCCGAACTCTATTGTTCTGATAGCAATCACAGTGTTTTTTCAGTAGCAGGTCTCCCTGTCTCTCTCAGTGTCATACAATCACAGTGTTTTTTCAGTAGCAGGTCTCCCTGTCTCTCTCAGTGTCATACAATCACAGTGTTTTTTCATTAGCAGGTCTCCCTGTCTCTCTCAGTGTCATACAATCACAGTGTTTGTTCAGTAGCAGGTCTCCCTGTCTCTCTCAGTGTCATACAATCACAGTGTTTGTTCAGTAGCAGGTCTCCCTGTCTCTCTTAGTGTCATACAATCACAGTGTTTGTTACGTAGCAGGTCTCCCTGTCTCTCTCAGTGTCATACAATCACAGTGTTTGTTACGTAGCAGGTCTCCCTGTCTCTCTCAGTGTCATACAATCACAGTGTTTGTTACGTAGCAGGTCTCCCGTCTCTCTCAGTGTCATACAATCACAGTGTTTGTTACGTAGCAGGTCTCCCTGTCTCTCTCAGTGTCATACAATCACAGTGTTTGTTCAGTAGGTCTCCCTGTCTCTCTCAGTGTCATACAATCACAGTGTTTGTTCATTAGCAGGTCTCCCTGTCTCTCAGTGTCATACAATCACAGTGTTTGTTCAGTAGCAAAGGTCTCCCTGTCTCTCTCAGTGTCATACAATCACAGTGTTTGTCATGCAGGTAAACTCATGCAGGATGAACATACACATTGGAAGTGTTGCTAAACTATTAAGTGGCAGTTGGTGAATGGGATTTCTTGAGAAGTGACTGGTCAGTCGACCTCAGGGCCCTTGTCGATTCTTTGGGAGCATTTACAGACTTAAAAACAAACATTCAAATCTTAAACAGGATCCTGTAGCGCACAAGGAGACAGGGTAGGGAGGCGAGAATCGGGGAGATGTGGTCATACTTCCGTGCCCCTGTTAGGAGGCGAGCGGCCGTGTTTTGGACTAACTGTAGTCGTGACAGACAGGCTTGGGTACATAAAGTTCATTACAGTAGTCAAGGCGGGTTGAGATAAAAGCATGTATAAGATGTTCAAAATCATAAAAGGTCACAGCAGACTTGACTTTCGCTAAAAGCCTCAACTGATAAAAACTGGATTTAACACCATTTTAACACCATTTAACCAGGGGGGCAGTCAGACATATTTTGTGAAGCCACTAAGGAAATCGGGACATCCTGAAAGTTCATATAATGGCCTGTTGTGGCGCTGTCATTGGGCCCAAAAAAAACCATATCCCCATAGAGGTCCATGTATTTGGGCCCAACTTCACCTAGACTGTATTACCTTAATAAACATGGTCATGAATACTTTCTGCTTCCAGTCACTAGTTTAAAGTCTCATTTCTCATGTAATAATATTCTTTTTGGAAAATGATGGTCCCATTTATTAAAGAAATTACCATAAAGTCACGTATGTTCTGAGGGGCTTGGCTAACGTTACAGTCTATGAACGGGAGCCACCCCCCGTTCGAGTCAAAATAAAAACCAACTAAGAAAAGGGGGGAAGTCCCGCCTCGTTGTCTGGGCCAGCCAATGGCCAGCTGGGCCAAAACGGATCTAGAAAGATGGCGATTTACAATACAAGGACTGACTGGCTTCATTTTACGTCAGCATGAATCAGACCCGGCGAACGCTTTGTCCATATTTTTTTCACAGTCTATGGTTTTAACACAGACACACCCCTCCTTTTCACATTCTCTCTGGTATCTGCTTTTTTAATACAAATATGCAATGGACATCAAAACAAATACTCTCGGTCGGGTCCAAATACATGAAGTACAAACGTGTGATGACACGTGAGTTAAGGTGTTTCCTGTTTTGTAGTACCTTTTTGTAGTACCTTTCAGTTTCACATCATGTGACATGTCTACCTTGCGTTTTCTCTCTCTCTCTGTCTCTCTTACACGCACGCATGCACACGCGTGTAAGAGAGACAGAGAAAGCACACACACACACACACACACACCCCCCTAATGCAGTAGCCATAGACATCTCTTGAACCATTGGCCATTTTGAACACATTCACAGTGAATGGAGAGTGGCCAGTGTTAACAATGTGTGTTTTTGGCATGGGGTTGTAAATGGATTGATAACACACACAAAGCTAACACTGCTGCAATATTATCACATACTTTCTAACACTAGGGGTGTAAACTTCCCAAAATTAGCTATAGGCTACAATATTCCTCCTAGATGGTAAATTTGGGGTCCTGGCCTGCATGATATTTGATTTGTCCCACTTGCTGTAGGTCCAAATAATTTTTAATGTATGGATTAACGATTCTGCAAGCCATAATGTGTGAAAGAAAGCACCTGTTTTAAAGGTGATATTCATGTATGTATTGGTAAAGTAAAGGTTGTCCTATGCACATACTTACATTTTGTTTATTGAATTAACATATTTCCTTAGAATCTGTATGTAAACATGCATTAAATATTGAGGTTATTTACAATTGAAACCTTTGAGTAACATCTTGAAAACAGTTATTGTGTAATAATTAGTTACTATGTTGTAATAGACCCTAACCCACACACCAATGATTCACAACGCATCTGTTGCAACCATTTCCCAAAAGACACCGGTCTGCATCATCTTTCATGAAAACAGAAGTACATCTTGTGTAATGTATAGTTAATATATGTTGCCACTACCAGTAATAGATGACATTTCTAGAGTTGCTAATTTTTAACAACTTTTCTGAAAAACATATTTTACACCACTTGACAAAAAGCAGGCATGCCAAGACAGTACTGAGGCCTTGAGGCTAGTGAGACAAATGAGCACAAGACAGGCAAGCCAGTACTCGCACCGAGCAGCACCAAGCCAGTACCGCACCGAGCAGCCAGTACCGCACCGAGCAGCCAGTACCGCACCGAGCAGCCAGTACCCGCACCGAGCAGCCAGTACCCGCACCGAGCAGCCAGTACCCGCACCGAGCAGCCAGTAACGCACCGAGCAGCCAGTAACGCACCGAGCAGCCAGTACCCACACCGAGCAGCCAGTACCCGCACCGAGCAGCCAGTACCGCACCGAGCAGCCAGTACCGCACCGAGCAGCCAGTACCGCACCGAGCAGCCAGTACCGCACCGAGCAGCCAGTAACGCACCGAGCAGCCAGTACCCACACCGAGCAGCCAGTAACGCACCGAGCAGCCAGTAACGCACCGAGCAGCCAGTACCGCACCGAGCAGCCAGTACCCGCACCGAGCAGCCAGTACCGCACCGAGCAGCCAGTACCGCACCGAGCAGCCAGTACCGCACCGAGCAGCCAGTACCCGCACCGAGCAGCCAGTACCGCACCGAGCACTGAGCAGCCAGTAATTTCAAGGACCCCAGAACTCTGATAGTGTACAAATGGAACC
This sequence comes from Protomyctophum parallelum, assembly GCF_964188405.1. NCBI lineage: Eukaryota > Metazoa > Chordata > Actinopteri > Myctophiformes > Myctophidae > Protomyctophum > Protomyctophum parallelum. Next base: position 18,765,152 of record NC_139709.1, read on the forward strand.
ACCAAAATGGTCCATTTGGTTCCATTTGTACACTCTCAGAGTTCTGAGGGTAAATCTCAGAGTTACACACCCGCATAGGTCCATTTGGAACCCACTCAAGGACACTTTGAGACCCACTGGTGTAGCGGAATGTTTCCAATGAGCCAATAGCACATTAGCAGCACCCTGACTCTGTTACTACAGGGAAGGGGCCCAAGTTAATTCCAAAATGGCTGCAGTGCATAGTGTCTATTGACCTTCCTTCCTTTCATTTCTCTCTCTGTTTTTCCTTGTCCTCTGTTCTGTCCATACCCTCCCGTCTATCCCAGGTGGCGGGTGGTCAGACCCAGAGCTGGCCGACTTTGAGCTGCTGGTGATCCTGAGTGCCACGGTGGAGCCCACCTCCGCCTCCGTCCAGGTGCGCACCTCCCATCTGCCCGACGAGATCCTCTGGGGCTACGAGTTCCCGCCCGTCGTCTCCCTCTCGCTGTCGGGCAAGTACGTGGCCGACTTCGCCTTCTTCGACAAGGTGGTCAAGACCAGGACAACACCTGTTTTCATAGAGTCTACTGGTGGCACTGCCCAGCAGCATGGCGGGTACCAGCAGGGTAACGGCAGTGGGGTGACGCCCGACAACGGAGACCCAGAGAAGATCCGCCTGGAGCAGAGCTACCGGGAGACCGGAGAGGAGCGTGGCCGTGTCAGAGACAGCAACCCACTCAGTGTACGCATCAGCAATGTGTGAAGGAGCTCATACTGTACATTTAAGTAACTTTTTTATAGTTTTTACCTTACTTTGTCTGTATTTTGTGCTCGGGAATAACCCCCACAGTGCGCATTCCAAGGTCAGTTCACATGGCATCATTATGAGGAAGACATGAAGTAAACAGATTAAGCAGGCCCTGGCGGTTGGCGTAGCCTTCTGGGCACCTATGACTGAAAACCTGGGCTGAAAATCCCGATTCTTGTTTCCATCCAACGACGACAACAACTTTGTTGCCGATGCGTGTCAGTGGTGTCACCCCCCATCCCATTTCCTGTCAGACTACTGTAATCTATCAATAAAGGCAAAAAGCCCCCCTCAAAAATATCTTAAACAGATGAAGTGTCTTTTAACACCACTGTGTTGCGGTTTGAATTACAGGGACAGGGTACAAGCTGCTTCATATAGGACCAGTCCTGTAGGTTTCCAAACCACACGTCGTAGTCACTGCAGTCGAGTCAAAACCGGAGTATATAAGGTCAATTTTCATGTCTCATTTTGGGATAAAGAGATGATAGCAGTGTACAACAATTGTATATTAACGCCAAAACTTTTTTAAATCTGGTGATATTTTGCACTATTTAGTGAATGAATAAGTCGAGCAAGTAGGCTACAATCAGCAACTGGTGACTGAACACACTACACATCCCAACGATTTAAAAAATATTGACGTGATGCTGATAGTTGACTCTTGCCCCCCCCCCCCAAAAAATGGTGCCCAGATTTTTTTTTTAAGTAAACTACTTCAAGTTGTAATAATAATTTATTCATTTAGATTTGTTATAGTCCAGAAACATGTGCATGAACAGACTGGTAAAAGTGTGTTCAACCATTAGATATTTAATCAATCAATCAATTCATCTTATGCAATTAATTAATTTGGAATTTGGAAACTGCTGTAGTTCATATTGCGACTTATTTATATATATTTTTTTCTTTTGATTAATTTCTCAGACATAATAAAATCATGGCCAGAATGCACCAGATTGCAAGATTTTTGAAAATAATGAAGTCATTAGTGGACACCACTAAAACAGCACCCATAAGAGGAAGTGCTCTCATTCAACAGAATTTAACAGAACCTGCAGCACACACCATGCGGGCTCAGTTCCTCCTGCGTGTGATCGTTCTACTAATTCTAAAGCAAGGTAAAACCTTCTAAAATGTACTCTGTTGGTTGATGTTTTTTTACATTGTTAGTCAGAGATGATGCATTATAGATTTAATTAGGTACAGTTAGCATACTATAGAATACTGTATGTTTGTTCTTGATTTAGTCTTGTTTCTCAAACAAAAAAACATTACCTTATGTTTATTACCTTATTGATACCTGATTGGTTCAGGGTACAGTGAATTTAAACTATCATTGTTAAATGACTAATTTAAAACTAAGCTTTATTCATATACAATATAGTTTGGGTCCGGGATATTTCTCCTTGATTAAGTTATTACATTTTTAATAGAATAAATACAAAACTGGTCTCACCAGAATGGTTTTAGTTGAAGTAGTTTTTTTAATATGATCTATAAGAGGGAAATTAAGAAGAAACACCATGTAAGGTCACATTATTTAGTATGGAAGAAAGGAACTTGAGTCAAAACTTTAGAGAGAAGGGTATAGCATAATATAATGAAAACCCACACCTTTTCCTGTTCCGTATCTCACAATATCTACAATTCCTCATTATAAACACTTAGTTAGACCTATGTTAATGTATATTTTTAAGATATATTTATTTTGTTTCATTTAATCTATTTTTATTTAGCTTAAAGGTACATGGGTATACAAACTGTCAAACAAAACACAGAATAAAATGTTTAAATATTACAGGCAGCAAATAGTGATTTGACTATACGGTTTCTATCATCCCTTAAAATCGTTTTGTGTATGTGAAAAAAGAAACATAGAAACCACCTGTAATAAATAACATGATGTCATGATGATATCATGATGATAATCTACAGACTACAGTAATTCCAAAGACAGCGTACCAGAATATTATTTATTTTACACAATTAGAATAAAATTATATATTTTTTCTGTATAATGTTTATAATGCTGCCTAATAATTAATTTGCAGTGGCCTCCAGTGATGTGATTGTGAAGCAAAAGCCTGTTCTGAGTGGACAGGATATACTTCTACTCATACCGACGGCGACACCTGCCCTGATACAAAGAGATACAAGGAGACTAGGGTGGAAATGCAACGGGGACATTTTACTAGAATACAATTTACAACGTAACTCTCTCGACCGAGCCTTTCCAAAGTACAATGAAAGCCTGTTTACTTTTTCCGAGGCAGATTATTCTTTGTTGTTGAAGAAATTAAGAAAAATGGACAGTGGACTTTACGAAGCAGTCAAGTTTATATCTGCAGACACATCTATTGTAAAGTACAATGTGACAGTTCAAGGTAGGTTCCTTAATGTAATCTACAAAATTCATTCAAAAAAAATCATTTATCTTGATTATTCTGTCATGTTTTAAATGTATGTCTTCCTTAATTTCTTTCTCTGCCGCTAGCTTTTAGCATAAATGTAGTTATCCTCTGCCACCATTAGCGTTCACTTTAAGAGAGGAGTTTCCACCCCCCGCCATGCATACACACACTCAATACACACACTTTGCTATCATTAGCATTAGGGCACACTGTTTACCTCTCGCCAGAAACGTTTACATGTCGGGAGCGACGCGGTACAAAGTCACAAATTACATCTGAAATTTGCATGGCTGAAGATCCACCATGGACAGCTCTCCTGGATACCGACATATGGAGATTTGAAAATCCTGCTTGTAACCGAGGTAAACGGACATCAGATTTAACGTTCCATAGCTGGTGGTGACGGAGACGTTGCATAGCAACTGGATCAATGTTAAAAGCTGCGGTGGGGCTCAACCATTATACACTCACACCGAGTATACGTTGGGGTCTGTATACGGACCTAGCAAATAACGCCCCCTAGCGGTATATATACGGACATGGGAGAGAAAGAATTAAAGTGAAACCATTTTAATTCATCTCTCCAACGGTACTGGTACGACTTATGTGTGGCAACCTTACAAACCCATCAAAATTGACTGCCCTCAAAATTGAGGTCAGTGTCTTGTTAAATAAAAGCTTGTTTTTTTCCCCCCAGACGGAGTATCTCCAGTAAATCTGACAGTGGTTTCAATGTTCTCCGGCCTTGATTCCTGTAACGTGACAGTGACCTGCAGCAGCGAGAACTCTTCGGTCAACAATACTTTTACATGTGACAACAACCAACACTGCTCTCCGGAGGGGGGAGAAAGTTCACGGGTCAGGACTTCTACTGGTCTCCTTTCGGTCTACATGTCTGAGGGGTTCATCAACTGTAGCCATAGCAACGAGGTTAGCTCGCTCGAGAAGAGAACACCTCTGTGTCAGCTTGTATCAGGTAAAACATGTTCACTTTTCATGTCTTATTAATTTTGTTACTAATACGTTCAAAAGTTTATTAACAATAAAGGCCTGTTCATAATCCATACTTAATCCATACATAAGGTGACCACCGAAAGCTACATGACGACGTCACACAGTTAAAGCGACTCACCGCTCAGTGCGCTCACCCAAACACATCTCTCTTGTTTTTACTAACCACCGTTTCGGTTGTCACCGAGTTTTAACTGAAGTATGAATAGGCCATCAAAAGCCATACTTTCGCCCAGGCGGTGGCGTAACCGTCTGGGCACCCGACTGGTAATCCAGTCGCAGTGTGCCGCGGGTTCGACTCCCGAGCCCGACACGGCCTTTACTGCATGTCTTCCCCCATCTCTCTCCCGTTTCCTGTCAGCCTACTGTCTGTCCCTTCAAAAAACCAATAAAAGGCGTAAGCCGCAAAAAAATATCTTAAAAAAAAGAAGCCATACTTTCAACACACTTTTTCCAAAAATAAATGTCCAACCTTACTAAAAAAAACTAAAAACTAAAAAAACACTCCTATACTTCCTCCATGGAAGGTTTTGTGCTCCATACATGTATTTTTGTAAAAACTAATTTAGATGCTGTCTTCCTGCTCTCCAAGTGAACCAACCCTTGTCCCCCTTCTTCTTTTGGCAAAAATACAACACTCTGAGGTACCCAGTGTAGTCTATCCCAAATCGTGCTAATAGTTCTTGTGGAGGCTCTAGCACATAAGGCGGTGCCACAACGCAGAGGCGTGGAGAGAAAGAAAGAAAGAAAGAAAGAAAGAAAGAAAGAAAGAAAGAAAGAAAGAAAGAAAGAAAGAAAGAAAGAAAGAAAGAAAGAAAGAAAGAAAGAAAGAAAGAAAGAAAAGGCCTACATAGAACCATTCTTTGCCATCATGCGATTCATGCCTAGTCATGAACCAATACAGCCACCCTGTCACAACAATTCACAACGAACCTCAGCAACCACAACACAACACACATAACCTACTGTTTAGACTTTAGAGGTATTCAACTGCAAATTAACATTTGGAATTGATAGCTGTAATAAAGCCCAAAACCTCTAGCTCGAACCAAAAGGAAATAGGAAATTCACTCATAGGATTATTGAAGAGATGAAGAGCCACACAGGCCTACACATACTGTTCCCCGTTACAACTCACATACCTTCAACGCCAGATATAACACAACAAGATTGACACCAGCATTAAACAGTTACTGAACATGTTTCATTGCCACCCACACACTTAAGAGTCCCAAAATGGCAGTAATAGTACACCAGCTTGAATCACACTATTATACACAGCATACAACACAAGCAGCAGCAAAAAAAGAAAGTCATACCTTGAGCCGTCTTCTATTTGACTTAATCAGTTGTGTAAGTGATGCCAGGGTCAAACTTTGGATAGAGAGATAGAGCCTCCGGCTCTCTCTCCAGTTCATGATGAACCAGCGGCATCTCAGTCAACTCCATCCTCCATCTGGCCAGTACTCTCCTCCCAATATCAATGGCACACACCAGCCTCATTCTCCTGGCTGCAACCTTCTCAGCCTTAGATGTTTAGTACTGCATTCTGTTGTAGTCAGGGATTTAGGGCAGGCTCTAGAGTCCAGCATTCACAGCATGTCACAGGAGAATGGACTCAGGGCTGAGAACAGAAGCTGAGCTTGGGGGTCTGAGGTCATCATCCTGGCTTGTGTACCTGTGGAGCAGGTTGAGAGAGACACCATAAGCTCTAGTATAAGTAAGTAAGTAAGTAAGTAAGTAAGATAGAAAGAAAGTGAGATGACCAAGAGCTAGCTGGATATTAGACACTAGATATTTTTAATAATGGGTAAATCTAGAGTTGCAGCACTCTCCATTGACAGCCCATTCATCCAAATAGAAAAGACAGATCTGCTTATATTAAACAACGTTAAACTCACCAACATTGCAGCTGTAAGGTAAGCTTGAATTATAAAATACTTAACGGCATATACATAATAGTATACTGAATATATAGCCCACTATATCCTGTCACAAGTTCACAATACAGCCTAGTTAAGTATATGTAGGTACTAGGTATGTGTATATGTAATGTTAGTAATAGTTTTATATTGGATAAATACATTTTAGGAAGGAATCTGTGGGGACTTTGGACATGCCTGGACTGGGGTAGCCTTAGCCCCTCTCGGGACCCTACATAAAGCTTTTCTGAAATTTTGATGAGTTTTATGTTGGGTCCCTGGTCAGACCTATATTTTCGTATGGAAATTTCAGTACGCGGATGTAGAAATTCTCTCTAAAATAGGATCTGCGCCAAGTGACGGCATTATTTTCCTTGAGTTATTCTGAATTCGGTAACTTTAAGTAGCTATACATCCCGCTGCGAATATCTCCTGTGGCGCGGAAGCCGTTAAGTATTTTTAATCTTTGTTTGACCGATTTGGTCGCTTTATTTCTTCTTGTTTGTTTACCGTTTATTGTACCGCCTCCCGGTGTGCGGTTGGCTTGTGAGGCTACGTCCCTGCCTCTGATCTGCTGTGTCATAGCTATAGCGCCACTAGCTAGCCAGATAGGCGGTACAATGAGGTGTCAATAAACAAGGAAGGAAGAGAAGAATCCAAGCTTCCAAATCGGGCAAACATATATTAAAAATACTTAACGGCTTCCGCGCCACAGGAGATATTCGCAGCGGCATGTATGGGTACTTATACTTTACATATTCAGAAAGCCTCACACGGAAACATTTCGTCATAGAGCGCGGAGAGGCGCTAAACATGGAGTAAATGTTTTAAACAGGTGGCATGGTAGTAGTGCAACAGGACCCAATGCTATCTGTGTCGTCAAAATGTCAGAAACTTCAGTAGCATTTGGGTTCTGCTTGGAGGGCTAGGGTAGCCTATGCCTTGAAATAAATTGAGAGGTAGAAATCTAGATGTGCAATTCAGGTTGTACACTAGACAACGGAAACGTGTGCGAAAGAGCGGTAATCAGAGTTTGACATTTTGCTTCGCTGAACTTCTCTCTCCTCTCTCTTCCTTGACTTCCTTATTGACTTCCGCACCGAGACTGGCTAGCTGCGCGTCCTAGTTACTGCCTCTGATTGGCCGACCGCGTACATGCAGGATGTTTATAATGCTGTTGTGTCTTGGGAGGCGGGACATGGGAAGTGAGGAAGAGAGAATTTCAGAGAAGCCGAAACTAAAAAAAAAAATAACTTAACGGCAACTTCAATTACTGCTCTTTCGCACACGTTTCCGTTGTCTCCTATAGCTGTGTTATGCATCTTAGAAACATTTCACCAACACTCAAGCGGCGGCGCAGCTCTCCGTAAACAGAGAGTATGTAAATCTGCGTCCTATGGAGAGTGGAATAACCGATAAGGGACCCTAGGGTACCGCCGAACAAAATTCAGAAAAGGTAACTGAGGGTTCCGAAAGGGGCTAGTTGTACACTTGGATCAATATCACTTTCAATTAAACCATCATTGGTAAACAGTTAGGAAGATTTGGTGCTGTACCCCTCCCCAAACAAAACATTGTGTCTGTATAAAGTTATTATATAAAAGGTATATGACCCATGCACACAGGACAGCAATTCAAGCACCTTTGTTTGTTCCTTTCACCCTCCTCCTCCTCCTCCTCCTCCCCCTCCCTCTCTCTCTCTCTCTCTCTCTCTCTCTCTCTCTCCCTCACTCAAACACACACGCGCGCGGCTGCGCACATGAATGCTTAGCATAGATAGCTAATTAGATAGAGCTAACTCACCTGCAGAATGAAAACAAAACGACCCTTGTAGTTTATGAAGTAGCCATGGCTCACACATGAAGTCGCTTGTATGATTGTCATGCTTCAGCCTTCAGCTAGGCTAGTTATGAAGATGAATTAACTTCTCTTTCAAACTGCCACACAATTAATTTAATTGTGACTGAGCTTTTTTCATTTCCTAACAACCCAGACTACTCCACTCAACTTCAATGAGGTGTAAAGTTACACTTATTTCACACATTTCAATGTATGTTTGTTTGCAGCTCCGAGGTGGTGGAAAGCCTGGTGAGGCGAGGTTAGTTTGCAGCAGGTGTGTGTAGAGGGGGGAGGGGGCGTGGCTACCCGAAGATTTGCTCAGGGACTAGGGAGTGTCCCGCCCGGCGCCCCCTTTCATTGATTGATTGATTGAAATATGTATTAACAGTTTGCAGAATTACAGTACATTTCAAGCACTACAATTAAGCATTACACTTGTTTACAAGAGGGTCCACCAATTCATGTCCAATTCATTCAGAGGGGCACCACAGGAAATAATTCCCCATTAATATTTCCCATAGGCGATTCAAAAAGTATTTATTTAAAGATCTGTAAGCCTCGAAGCCAACAGCCAGTTGACAAATCATGACATACTTTTTGATACTTTTTGAAACGCCTATGGGAAATATTAATGGGGAATTATTTCCTGGTGCCTCGTCATTCTGAAAGGTTGCAGGACTGCAATGCTCTATTCACTGGAGTGCAGTGCAGTGTATAGATAGGCTATTCAGATTTTTTTTCGGGGGCCAGTTTCGAATTGCAGCCGTCCGTATGGTGCTCTTTGAGAGCGGTTTTGAATGAGTCAAGGGATTCATATTTCTTAATTGCTGTTGGTAGGGCGTTCCACATTTTAGTGGCATAGGAGCTAACTTAATTTAATCCCTTGTTTGAGCCGAATTTGGGTTGCATGTGGTTTGTTGAACTCCCTCTGGTGTTGTGAGTGTGATTTTGTTGACATTAAGGAAGTATTTAGACAGGTACATGGGTATCTTGGTGGTGTAGCGAATCTTGTAGACCAGGCCCATTGCAAAATGTTGTACCCTAAGCCATAATTTCCAGCCTATCAAAATGGGAAGGGGTGTTCGGTATTTGAACTGTTCGATTGTGTGTAATTGAAATATACAGGAATTGTATTTATTTTGAATTTGATTGCGATTGTAGATCGCCGTTCACTATGAAAACCCGCATCTCCCGTCAGTCAGTCCATCAGTCACGCCTCCTGACTCACTCCATATATGGCCAGTACAGAATTCATTCCATGTTGATCTGACCTCATCAAACCCTTAGATCTCCATATATGGAGCTGACTATCATCACTTAGATCTCCATACATGAAGATAACGACACTGACCTAATCAAACCCAGCATTGCCATACATGGAGAAGACTGGATCATCACCTTAAGCTTAAGCTCTGTTGTTGCAGCACGACCTCGTCCTTAATAGGGTGTCTTTTAATAAGACACTGTCTTATTACTGGTACATTCTGGTATAGCTAATTTCACCTACATACTTCAAACCCCAGCCTGGCCAGCCAGCACCTGCATTCAATGACATAACCACAATGCTAGTGTAATTGTTAAAGAATTGCCAGATGGGGGCTAGCTCCCATTACCACACAATTTCCCTCCATAGCAAAACAAGGGAAGTCATATGGTTTGACGGTTTCTCGTCACAATGTGTACCAGTCCAGGACATCCTGTTAGGTTAACTGATCGGTTGGCCGTATATGGCTGTGATGAGTGTGCATAGCTTGAGAGGTTCCTTTTCTTCTTGTGCATGTCTGAAGTGTTGAGTTTTGTGGTGAGATGGACGTTGTGTCATGTGAAAGTCAGTACTACTGTATTTTGGTCTGTGCCCGGTTTTGTAGCTGGCTTATCTCTGTTGGAACACCAGCTTCACTGTGCCTCAGCTTTACAGAAGGTGTATGGGGGTCATCATCTGAGAACCCATCGGCAAAAAGTAAAGGAAAAATAGCACCCTTGACGCGAGTCAGGAGCCTTGTCTGGAGAGAGAGGGTCACAGACTCACAGTTACGTGTATAAATAGGGCACATGGGGGGTTTCAGCCCCTGCCCTCATGATGTTAATTGTGTTTTATTTGTATTATTTTTTTATTGACATTCCATGTGGATATTCAGTATCCATGAAAAAATGCACTGTATCAATTTAAGAAGGCCTATTGCACTCTCCACACCGCACCACGTCCAAGTCCAAATGGTTTGTGTCATCAGTCAATAATCATTCAATCAATCAATCTACTACACTTAAAGCATGTAAAGCAGTTAGTTTAGATCTCGTGCTGTGTTTATAGCACTCATGTGCACTTTCAGTTTGGGCAACTTGAAAGCAAACTCCCAACATTTTATTTGTCATAGTGTCGACCCCTTACCCCTGTGTCGGGTCGTTGGTTAGACAATTAGATCATTTTCCGATACCGATACAGTATCGGGAGTCGGAGTGTATATATATATAATATATATTATTATTATTATTATTATTATTATATTATATTATATTATATTATATTATATTATATTATATTATATTATATTATATTATATTATATTATATTATATATATATAAATAATATTATTATATTATTTTCAGGAAACTGTTAGGATTTAGATCATCTGGGAAGTGGGAACCCAGCAGCAAAAAGAAGGCACCCTATTTTGTTCAAATCTGTTCTTGAGAGATTAGCATTAAGAAGACTTTTTAGAATCAAGCTCAGCTTGGATCTTCTCATTTGTTTCATCATGATTTATCATCATTTTACATTTTACAGAACATGCCAAGCGTTGCGGGTTGTGAGACTATAACTAACTTCTTCTGTGATTTCTTCTCCATATATATGTTGCCTTGTGGGGTTCTCGGACCAGTCGGTTCCTCTGCCAGTGTCTCTCTGTATCTGGTATGGAATGTCCTACTGGTCGTCTGTCTGATCATCATGGTGTCTGTTGTCATCACCGTCAACATCATGGGAAGATGCTTAAAAGGACTGAAGTAGGCCTGGGCCGTGGCTCAGCGGTCCAGACACCTTGGCCGGTATATTCCGAGTCTGGCAGTGTGTCGCGGGTTCGACTTCCGACCCTGACGGCCTTTACTGCATGTCACACTTTCAGCCTACCGTCTGTCCCTCTATAAAAAATATAAAATAAAGGCCTGCCCTGAAGTAGATTCTCTGACAGTCCTCATTTGTCATGCAACATTCGTCACTCAAAATGCTGCATAACAAATCGTTATGATACTGTATATGAGATTGACAAAGCTATTATCAGTTGATCCTTTTCTTGTCTAGGACAAAATGATTTACCTAGATCCTCTCCTCCTAACCAAACAAAAATAACATTAAGTTTTTTTTGCATTAGGCTATACAATAGTTTCAAATTGTTTATTAAAAGTTTCACAAAGCCGATCCGCAATAAGCTCACAATGCATTGTGAGCTTGTGGAACAGTTATTTTTGCCATTTGTTTTTAAGTGGTAAGAGAACATTTAACAATATATCAATGCATATTGAATATGGACGTTTTTGGTTCATAAATATCATATAACTCACTAGAATAGTGATAGAATGTTGGAAGTCCAGTTCTTAAAACAGGAGAGTGGGTTTTATGCTATTATGCTTTGAGACTTTTAGTTTTTACTTTCCCAGAGCTCATCTCGGCTACATTAATGTGTTTGTTATTATTATACAGTTACAGCATTACTTAACAGTGATACAATTCTATACAAACTGTCATTATTATCTTTAGAATTATATCATTTGTTAATAGTAGTGGTGATGTTAAAAATGTTAACGATTCTGTTGACTGAGCTACAGCAATTGCTAAATGTTTGACATGGACTTTTTTCATATACGTTCTTCTTTATGTATTTACTTAATGTGGCTTCACAGAAATAAATGTGTATTAAATAACTATGTTTATTCATTGCTATAAATAAATTGTACAGCATTGGACTATTCAGCAACAGATATGATTCAAACAAAGTATATTCCGGACATGTGATAAAAAATAATGATTATTTTGTAAGAAAATGTTATACAGTACTTGATCTTGGATGAATAATGCTACTTCAATAAAGAAATGATGTACAGTAAGAGGCAAGGCAAGTCAAGGCATCCTTATTATGTACAGCAGCACATGTCAAACATCGAGACAATCCAAAGTTCTTTACATGATAGAAATACAGTAATAAAAATACAGTAATGGTCAAAGATTTACAATTCAAAGGTTTTTTACAGTTAAAAAATCTGAGAAATACAAAAGATTAGAATGATAAAAGATCAGAACAAATACTCAATTTAAATCAATCTGAAATCATAGTTTTCTACCCATCACTGCAGGGGAGAGTGTAACACCATGCATCCAAAAAACAATAATAATACATTATTAATTTAAAAAGAAATTAAAAAATAAAAATGAAATCGGTTTCCCATCATGCACCGGTAACAGAAAGCACAGTCGGGAACGGCAGTTGCGGTCTATGACTTGGCGACCTGAACTGGTGCACATTTTTGTGCAATTTTTGTGGGCGTGGAATTCTGGAAAATAGATGTTTTTAGCTTTAACTTAAATGTTGTCAGACATGGGGCTTGTTAACATCAGAGTGGTTATTGCAGGCCTGTGTTGCATCATGATAACAAAATGCTGCATCACCATGTTTTGGGACAACCAATAGGCCAGCATCAGATGATTCATATATGTACGTGACAGAGATGTATTCTAGCCACAGAGGAATTTGTAAATTGTAAGTGAGTGTAAAAGAGTAGCCCTGCCCAAGCTCAAAGTGTGATGATGCTGCCGGTGAACAGACAATAATCTGTGAATAATAATCGGTACACGTGCATCAATAATTCCATCTACTGGAAATAAAGGCAGTGGGGAAGCGAACAAAAAAACAATGCAACAGTGTGCAGGGACCTTTACTTGAACATTATTTCTGATCAAAAGTTATCGAACCAATTGTTCAACATTAAAGAAGCTACCAAGTTGTTTGTGAACAACATTTTCAATAACTTGTGTGTGTGTGTGGGGGGGGGGGGGGGGGGGGCATCGCTCAACTGCCAGTAGAGTAGACTTAGGTGAGGTGCTCAATACATTTACCTAAAATTGTCATTTTGTCATTTTGATTTGAGCCATTTCAGTATACAGTTGTTATGACACATAATACATGGAAACTCCAAAAGGCCTCAGGGGATTTACAGACAGGGTCCCTAATTATGCTCATCAATAAACCTCCCACCATTCCAATTCTTTCGCTCGTGTTGTCCTGAGACAACCATGCACAACACAGCACAAATACAAATATACAAATTAGAGACACAAAAAAGGAAGAACAGAGTGTGTGTGTGTGTGGGGAAGGATCAACATATGGAATATCCATATGGATCTCCATATATCTCCAACACACACACTGACGGGAAATGCTAGATTCCATAGTTAAGTGTGATTTGCGGTCGCAAAAACACAGCACAAATACACACAGTAAACATTTAACATTAGAGACAATAGAGATTACACAAAAAATGTAATACTGTTTACCTGTAAGATAAACCATGCAGTGTAAAATAACATTATTTCAATTGAGCCCAAGATTTGCAATAAACAACACACACGGCACGCACGCACGCATACGCACACACACACACACACACACACACACCCACACACACACACACACACACACACACACACACACACACACACAGTCACACACACAGTCACACACACACACACACACACACACACACACACACACACACACACACACACACACCTCTTTTATCTTTTGTTAGTTACGTACAGTATAGTTAAAGGAGAAACGGAAGCTTGAGGGTGACAAACAGTGTATGTCTGCATACCAGGACACAATTAATAGATTATTTATGGAAAAAATAAAATAAATACATTTGGAGCTACTAAAATACTTGCATTAGAATTAAGACAACTAGCTCCATTCTAGCTGTGGGGGCAGGCGTCAGGGGGGTGGAGAACAGGAAGAACAGGGGGCATCTATGAAACAACATGTACAGTATGTTGGGACAGGATTGTAGGCTGAATTCGTGGGTACGGCTTCTGAACCTGAGCATACACGGTATTCTCATTCTCAGGGTTTGTGGTGTTGATGGTTGTCTCAGAAGTGGCCGCAGGTACGGAGCCGGAGGGATCCTGGATCAAACAGTAGATGGTCACTGGAGTATCTCTATGTTCAGGGTGCTGACCATTAGCACTGTCTGGATTAGTGTTCGGAAACTAGAGCAAAACCCACATCCCTCTTTAATATAGTTTACTGTCCATTATTTATTTATTTATTTTTAAAGTGTATTATTAACCTGTCTATTAACGTACCTTTCTACTTTACCGTAATTATTTTGAATGCTTAAGTTATCCCAGTGGAGCTGGAGAGAGTGATTGTAAAAATGGAGGGTTACCTGAACAGAAACACAGCAACAATTTGCCACGCCGTTGTCAATGGTTGCATTCCCTTAAAAACAATGTAATCAACAATCAATTTAGAGTCCGACTTTCTCATTGGGAGAATATATATATATATATACACAGTATAACATTTAACATTGAAACTGTAAAAGTACACATTCTGGAACTTACCTGTTCTGTGCTTTCTTATATAATATAATATGGGCATGGCAATGATGACAACCGTTCCACAGATGCAACCCACAAGTATACCAACAATATATGATCTACTGCTTCCACCTGTGAACAAAAGATGTTCTGATGTTTAAAAGAAAAGGTGTTTTACTTCTCACTGTGTGTGCATCTGTGTTGGAGAATTAACCTACCGATTTCGGTGACACCTTTGCTCTCACCCATAGGCTGAATAGGCTTTGTACAGTAGGTCTACCTATATTATTGTGTGTATTGTAGCTATATTATTCCTGCATTGTATAGTTTAAAAAAGTGGTGGCAGACTGCATACCACAACTATAGCAAAGACAATTGTGAACAATATAGTTATCGTTATAATTTATTTCTAGTACTTGGGGACGGGTTCACTATTTTGGAATATCAGGCAAACCGGCATGAAGCACAGCGGATATCAGCCTAGATAAGATCCGTGCAGCAGTGATGATATTATATATTTTTTGTCCATGCTGTATGGACCATTGGACCACCTATCTGTGTTCCAGTATGTTCCCTGAAACATATCACACCACTCATCAATAGCACTCTATCAGCTGATTTGGCAGGCGTGCACATTAAGATGTATGCTAAAATGTGTATTTCTACATGTGTGATTCACATGTGAAACATAAAAGCATAATATAATATAAAGTGGGTTTGTGTATAGGCGTCAATCTGGGAGCCACTCCACCGCAACTAAAGAGTGCCAAAATACTCTCCTGCCACATCGGCATATAGCTGGCCCCAAATGATCAAAAACAAACAGGTGAGAAAAAACACACCACTGCACCTCTAAACATTTGCCCAAAATCGCTGCACGTCCCATGCCAATCCACTATTCATACTCCAGTTAAAACTCAGTGACCAACGAAACAGTGATTAGTAAAAACAAGAGAGATGTGTTTGTGTGAGCGCACTGAGCGGTGAGTCGCTTTAACTCGCTTACCACCACTGTGTGACGTCGTCATGTAGCTTTCGGTGGTCACCGTATCACCTAATAGTATGGATTATGAATAGGCCTTTATTGTGAATAAGTAAATGAATAAGACATGACATGAAAAGTGAACATGTTTTACCTGATACAAGCTGACACAGAGGTGTTATCTCCTTGAGCGAGCTGACCAGGTTGCTATGGCTACAGTTGATGAACCCCTCAGACATGTAGACAGAAAGGAGACCAGTAGAAGTCCTGACCTGTGAACTTTCTCCTCCCTCCGGAGAGCAGTGTTGGTTGTTGTCACATGTAAAAGTATTGTTGACCGAAGAGTTCTCGCTGCTGCAGGTCACTGTCACGTTACAGGAATCAAGGCTGGAGAACTTTGAAACCACTGTCAGATTTACTGGAGACACTCCATCTGGGGGGAAAGAAATAAGCTTTTACGGTATTTAACAATTTTGAGGGCAGTCAATTTTGATGTGGGTTTGTAAGTTTGACACACATAAGTCGTAGCCTACCAGTACCGCTGGAGAGATAAATTAAAATGGTGGGCTTCATGAAAAAGCACAACCCACCACAAGAACACTGGCTTTTATTCCATTTCATATCCATTTAATCTCCGGTCTATGTGCCGTATTCTGTTGATCTGGTTCTTCAAATAAAGAAGATGTGTGACTTCTAATGATATGAAATAATTCATATTAGTACATTAGTGCAAACTGTGTTCAATACTTCTATCTGTGTGAGAGAGGCTGTGTCATGTCCATGCTCTGAGTCTGAACTATATTTAGAACAAGAATGCCTATCATCCACTAACCATTTGATATGACATAGTGTGCAGAGAGAACAGGCTAGCTAACACCACACTGACCATTTGATATGACAGTGTGCAGAGAGAACAGGCTAGCTAACACCACACTGACCATTTGATATGACAGTGTGCAGAGAGAACAGGCTAGCTAACACCACACTGACCATTTGATATGACAGTGTGCAGAGAGCACAGGCTAGCTAACACCACACTGACCATTTGATCCAACTGACCATTGCCTAGCATGTTGTCTTATCTGTTGTGATGATTAAACAAATTTGAGATGTGTATTAGCCAATCAGCTTAAAGACCAAAGTGATAGTAAGGACATGAATATTTCTGTAAACATCTGGCAACTGTAAAGACTTTAGCTCTCAGGATGAGAAGAGAGACTGGTGGGAGAGCAGAGTGAACACCACAGACAGATAGAGCTGGTGGTCTGGGACACCTGCTATGGCTGTCAATGAATAAAGGAAAGATGAACAACTCTTCATTTCCCAAAACCCTCATCACTAACTATAAATCTCTGTAAGTTAGTGATTCAAGCTGCTGCCTTATGGAGTAGGGGCTGGGGGTGAGGGGGGTGAATAACAGATGTGTAGTGCTGTTGACCCAATGCAACTAGAAAGAAAAGCAGGGATGCCAGTCTCCTTAAAAGAGTTTGAATCACATCTGAGCCCCTCTTTTTTTATTTCATTCGGTGCATATACTGTATGTTTTGTGCTCATGTTGATACACTTGTGTACATGTATATAATATGCCTATGCTTTGTTTGTTTGTTTTTACTCTGTACAGCACTTTGGAAGTGCCATGTCCACTGTGATGTCACAAAACCTCAGATTAGTGGTTCTCCAGAAGCCTTTTGCACTGAACTGGCACAGTTATGTAGGTATGGGTGGGCAATATGCACTAGTTACTAGCGACTAGTCTATCTAGTAAATTGGTTATAATAACATCAGATTAAGGTAAGAAAATGGTTAGTAATTATTTCTCTCCCATGTCCGTATATATACGTACCCCACCGCTAGGGGACGTTATTTGCTAGGTCCGTATACAGACCCTAACGTATACTCAGTGTGAGTGTATAATGCTTGAGCCCCACCACAGCTTTTAACATTGATACGGTTGCTATGCAACGTCTCCGTCACCACCAGCTATGGAACGTTAAATCTGATGTCCGTTTACCTCGGTTACAAGCAGGAATTTCAAATCTCCATAAGTCGGTATCCAGGAGAGCTGTCCATGGTGGATCTTCAGCCATGCAAATTTCAGATGTAATTTGTGACTTTGTACCGCGTCGCTCCCGACATGTAAACGTTTCTGGCGAGAGGTAAACAGTGTGCCCTAATGCTAATGATAGCAAAGTGTGTGTATTGAGTGTGTGTACTGTGTATGCATGGCGGGGGGTGGAAACTCCCTCTCTTAAAGTGAACGCTAATGGTGGCAGAGGATAACATTTATGCTAACAGCTAGCGGCAGAGAAAGAAATTAAGGAAGACATACATTTAAAACATGACAGAATAATCAAGAGAAATGAGTCCATTTTGTAGATTACATTAAGGAACCTACCTTGAACTGTCACATTGTACTTTACAATAGATGTGTCTGCAGATATAAACTTGACTGCTTCGTAAAGTCCACTGTCCATTTTTCTTAATTTCTTCAACAACAAAGAATAATCTGCCTCGGAAAAAGTAAACAGGCTTTCATTGTACTTTGGAAAGGCTCGGTCGAGAGAGTTACTTTGTAAATTGTATTCTAGTAAAATGTCCCCGTTGCATTTCCACCCTAGTCTCTTTGTATCTCTTTGTATCAGGGCAGGTGTCGCCGTCGGTATGAGTAGAAGTATATCCTGTCCACTCAGAACAGGCTTTTGCTTCACAATCACATCACTGGAGGCCACTGCAAATTAATTATTAGGCAGCATTATAAACATTATACAGAAAATATAATTTTATTCTAATTGTGTAAAATAAACAATAAAAATAGATGAAATGAAACAAAATGAATATACCGGTATCTTAAAAATATACATTATCATAGGTCTAACATAGGTCTGTTTATAATGAGGAATCAGAAAGTGAGATTGTGAGATACGGAACAGGAAAAGGTGTGGGTTTTCATTATATTATGCTATACCCTTCTCTCTAAAGATTTGACTCAAGTTCCTTTCTTCCATACTAAATAATGTGACCTTACATGGTGTTTCTTCTTAATTTCCCTCTTATAGATCATATTTAAAAAAAAATATCAACTAAAACCCTTCTGGTGAGAAATAACTTAATCAAGGAGAAATATCCCGGACCCAAACTATATTGTAAGAATGTGAATAAATGAGTCACTTAACAGTGATTGTTTAAATTCACTGTACCCTGAACCCAGGGTGTTCAGTTCCATTATTATCAATAAGGTAATAAACCTATGATCTGATAATAATGAGTTTTTGTTTGAGAAACAAGAGGAAATCAAGAACAAAACATATTCTATAGTATGCTAACTGTACCTAATTAAATCTATAATGCATCATCTCTGACTAACTTGGGAACAAGTACAATGTAAAAAACATCAACCAACAGAGTACATTTTAGAAGGTTTTACCTTGCTTTAGAATTAGTAGAACGATCACACACAGGAGGAACTGAGCCCGCATGGTGCGTGCTGCAGGTTCAGGAAATTCTGTTAAATGAGAGCACTTCCTCTTATGGGTGCATATAGGCCATAAATGGCCTAATAGTACTTTCGTCAGCTACAAACTGTCAAATCTGGTCTGGTGCCAGATTACATACACGTATACATAGGAGCATTACCTTTAATCCTCACAACACTAAAACATATCGTCATTACGTCACCATCGAAAACCAATTACACTCTGGCATTGGGTCCTTTAATCCACATCTTTATTACGTCATCATTGAGAGCTAGTTATACCAGTGCCGGGTGGATTAAAGGAACTGCCTCTATGAATATATGTATATGTCATTTGTAAGTTGATTATCGGTATACTGTGGTTACTTTGCGCCGTATGCACTGTCCCAGCATTTTCGATGCGCATGCACCGTCCCAGCATTTTCGATGCATATGCACCATCCCAGCAAATGACGTAATGACGGTTCATACGCATCAAAAGTGCTGGGACGGTGCATACGCATCAAAAGTGCTGGGACGGTGCATACGGGCCCTGGGCGAAACTAGTATTTGCGCGCTCTGCTTGCGCAAGTAATAAGTCGCAATATGAACGAACTACAGCAGTTTCCAAATTCCAAATTAATTAATTGCATAAGATTAATTGATTGATTAAATATCTAATGGTTGAACACAATTTTACCAGTCTGTTCATGCACTGTTTCTGGACTATAACAAATCTAAATTAATAAATGAAAAAATAATTATTACAACTTGAAGTACTTTAATTGAAGTACTTTAATAATGAATCCTAATATGTGCATTCATTCATTGCTTTTGTGAGGAATACAGGAAAGGTGGGCACTCTGGAAAATCTGGGCACCATTTTGGGGGGAGCAAGAGTCAACTATCAGCATCACGTCAATATTTTTTAAATCGTGTAGTGTGTTCAGTCACCAGTTGCTGATTGTAGCCTACTTGCTCGACTTATTCATTCACTAAAAAAATAAAAAAATAAAAAATATATATCATCAGATTTCCAAAAGTTGTGGCGTTAATAATACAATTGTTGTACACTGCTATCATCTCTGTATCCCAAAATGAGACATGAAAATTGACCTTATATAATCCGGTTTTGACTCGACTGCAGGGACTACGACGTGTGGTTTGGAAACCTACAGGACTGGTCCTATACATTGAAGCAGCTTGTACCCTGTCCCTGCAATTCAAACCGCAACACAGTGGTGTTAAAAGACACTTCATCTGTTTAAGATATTTTTGAGGGGGGGCTTTTTGCCTTTATTGATAGATTACAGTAGTCTGACAGGAAATGGGATGGGGGGTGACACCACTGACACGCATCGGCAGCAAAGTTGTTGTCGTCGTTGGATGGAAACAAGAATCGGGATTTTCAGCCATAGGTGCCCAGAAGGCTACGCCAGCCGCCAGGGCCTGCTTAATCTGTTTACTAGTTATATGTTCATAAGCAGGGTGTAACTTTTTGGGCGCACCTGGAGATGTTGCTTGGCACTGCTACTCTACTTATCGAGCATGAGACAGATACAAATGAACTAGTACCATTGCATATGTGCAAACTTGCACAATTTCAGGACAGGACAATTTCATTAGTAGGCCTAAATTTAGTAAGTAACTTTCTTTTTTAATTATTATTATTATTATTATTATTATATCACAGCTGGTCTGACTGCCATTAACATTCAGCAAGCCAACCTTTGAAGCAGGCGTGATTCAGCCAATGGAAACGGTCAGTGGTCAAGCTTCACTGGGGCGGGCTTTACAAAACACTCCGGGAAACAGACAGGAAGCTGCACAATTGTACTAGTACTAACAATTTCCTGCTAGCCTTTAATGTCAATAGCACAATGTCACCGACCGATATCGTTGTTTTTAAAGACAGATCGCTATTCACCAGATCACAGCCATTTGCGGTAAGAAATGATAAATACAAATATTGAAAAATAACACCCACTACAAATTATTAGAGTAGATAATCATTAATGGGGTTTAAGTGAAGAAACTATTACATTTCTAAGTCATATCCATGTCCACATAATCCTGATCATCAACCTTACTTGCTCATTCACCATCAAAATGTATAATAACCTAACAAAATGATGATGTACATTATACAACATCACTCATCTTTTACTCCGTATCATAATCATGGTCTTAAAATGCAAAATTGTCTCAGTCCTCCAATTCAACCATTGCACAAATTCAGTACAAGCATTAAGTATCTTCCATAATAAAAAAGGGACACCAGTCCACCAAGCTCAAGGATGATATGCTGCTGATGCAACACCATTGTTGCAATACGTTGCCGAGAGAAATTGCAGAGGTGCCGTTTTCGGGATTTGGTTTCAAAATCGGTTGCAAGTTGTAGTAACTATTTAGTAGACTATGTGGTTTGTTAGTTACATAATCCTTACAAACAGAATTTTAAATTAACAATAAATGGAACCAAGTTTCATATTGTCGTCCTTACACTGATGTGTCTTACATCATGCAGGAGTACTTCAGAATCAGATAATTCTATATTCTGAATGACATACTGTATTGCAATACTAAACGTGTGTGTGTGTGTGTGTGTGTGTGTGTGTGTGTGTGTGTGTGTCTCCCATCCAGCTGTTTACAAGACCATTTGTGCTCCTTCCGATTGGCTGAGAAGCGAGCAACAACAACATTTTCTAAAGTTATTTTTGGAACGGTAGAAACTTCAGCAGTTAAGTGCATCCGGAAGTGAGAATGCTACCAAGGGTCTCATTGATGTAGGTTTAACACATGATAACCATATGCCTACACCAGCATCCACAAGCATCGATTACGTACTTACTGTGGCTCTTTGTGATTATCCATAAACAATATCTTGCTTGTATCAAATGATTTGCTTAAAGCTTTTGCAGCGATTGATTGGGACAAGATTTCTTGTTCTGTAAGGAGCATCATTTGGGGAAGTCAGTGTTATTCAGTGTTTAAGGATTTTCATAAAAGTTAAATGTGCTAAAGTGCTTTTAGTAGCGTTAGAAAGCATTATATTCACATACTAATCCCAGTGAAAAATTCTACTACTTTCTCAGGTACAAAAGTACGTAATGTACATAAAGTGCTACTTTTCTATGTTTGAAAACATACTTTGCATACAGAAAACAATGCTTACTGACACTAGTATCAGGAAATACTCATAGCACCTTGAATACAATACATTCCATCCAAATTTGTCTACATTCCATTCAGTGCTGTGTTAGACAGTTTCTCAAAAGTGCTTTAGTTAAGACACTGGCTTGTTGTACCATACACATTAATCTCAATATTACATTTGTGTCTGAGTGACAGAGAGAGAGAATATGAGAACAAGATAACAAGCAGAAACAGAGAGAAAAAAGGAAATGCAGAAATACCACGTGACTGGGGGGAAATTGTGGTCCTCCTCCTTGACCGAAAACTCTTATCACATGTTACATACTTCATGTCTTCCTCATAATGATGCCATGTGAACTGACCTGGGAATGCACACTGTGGGTGTTATTCCCGAGCACAAAATACAGACAAAGTAAGGTAAAAACTATAAAACATAAATGTACAGTATGAGCTCCTTCACACATTGCTGATGCGTACACTGAGTGGGTTGCTGTCTCTGACACGACCACGCTCCTCTCCGGTTTCCCGGTAGCTCTGCTCCAGGCGGATCTTCTCTGGGTCTCCGCTGTCGGGCGTCACCCCACTGCCGTTACCCTGCTGGTACCCGCCATGCTGCTGGGCAGTGCCGCCAGTGGACGCTATGAAAACAGGTGTCGTCCTGGTCTTGACCACCTTGTCGAAGAAGGCGAAGTCGGCCACGTACTTGCCCGACAGCGAGAGGGAGACGACGGGCGGGAACTCGTAGCCCCAGAGGATCTCGTCGGGCAGGTAGGAGGTACGCACCTGGACGGAGGCGGAGGTGGGCTCCACCGTGGCACTCAGGATCACCAGCAGCTCAAAGTCGGCCAGCTCTGGGTCTGACCACCCGCCACCTGGGATAGACGGGAGGGTATGGACAGAACAGAGGACAAGGAAAACAGAGAGAGAAATGAAAGGAAGGAAGGTCAATAGACACTATGCACTGCAGCCATTTTGGAATTAACTTGGGCCCCTTCCCTGTAGTAACAGAGTCAGGGTGCTGCTAATGTGCTATTGGCTCATTGGAAACATTCCGCTACACCAGTGGGTCTCAAAGTGTCCTTGAGTGGGTTCCAAATGGACCTGTGTTACTCTGAGACTTACACTCAGAACTCTGAGTGTACAAATGGAACAAAATGGACCATTTGGTTCCATTTGTAGACTATCAGACTTCTGGTGTAAAACGTACAATATAAATGGAACTGGAGTATTGGTAACACCTGTGAAGTAAGTACATAAGGGGCCCGGAAGAAGTTCTTTCAATAATGGCTGCAGTGCAAGTGTACATATACCCTATTGAGGTATGCTTTTCAACATGCAAAGCCATCAACTGCTCGGTGCAGTACTGGCTTGGTGCTGCTCGGTGCGGTACTGGCTTGGTGCTGCTCGGTGCGGTACTGGCTTGGTGCTGCTCGGTGCGGTACTGGCTTGCCTGGCCACTGTCTTGTGCTCATTTGTCTCACTAGCCTCAAGGCCTCAGTACTGTCTCGGCATGCCTGCTCTTTGTCAAGTGGTGTAAAACATATGTTTTTCAGAAAAGTTGTTTTCTAGCAAGAGATTTCTAGCAACTCTAGAAATGTCATCTATTACTGGTAGTGGCAACATATATTAACTATACATTACACAAGATGTACTTCTGTTTTCATGAAAGATGATGCAGACCGGTGTCTTTTGGGAAAAGTATTGCATTTGCAACAGATGCGTTGCGAATCATTGGTGTGTGGGTTAGGGTCTATTACAACATAGTAACTAATTATTACACAAGATGTACTGTTTTCAAGGTGTTACTCAAAGGTTTCCATTGTAAATAACCTCAATATTTAATGCATGTTTACATACAGATTCTAAGGAAATATGTAAATTAAAATAAACAAAATGTAAGTATGTGCATAGGATAACTTTTACTTTACCAATACATACATGAATATCACCTTTAAAATGGCTTGCAGAATCGTTAATCCATACATTCAAAATTCTTTGGACCTACAGCAAGTGGGACAAATCAAACAAGTAAGCCAGGAACCCAAATGTACCATCTATAGGAGGAATAATTGTCATAGTGAATGTTGGGAAGCTTACACCCCTAGTGCTAGAAAGCATGTGATAATATTGCAGCAGTGGTAGCTTTGTGTGTGTTATCAATCCATATACAACACCATGCCAAAAACACAAATTTCAAATTTAGCCTATACCTTTACATAGAACCGAAGCATTCTACTTCAAACTGATGATTCTCTCTTATTGAGATTCAAGAGATTCAATATTTATTTGCCATGTCAACAAGTTGATAGGAATTTGTCATTGTGTAGGCACTCATTGCAGTTACGGGGATAGAGACAACAATCAGAGCTACACAGCTGCAGCCATATTTCGGCGCTGCTCTCAGCTTTCTTGCATCAGAAAAAAAGAAAAGAGGAAGAAGAAGGATAGGGGGGGTGGAGAGGGGGGGGGGGGGTGTAAGAAGACATCACATCACATTTCAAGTAAGATGATAATACTCGGCTGTGCAGGCACGTTTCTGGGTGGGGATGGGCTGGGTGGCGGGGGCTTGGGCCAGGCATAAAAAAGCTCTCTTCCTACGCAAGCCATCGAAGGGATGAGCTGCGCGGGGGGAGGAAAAAAAGATACCTAGCTTCAGGGGGAGTGGTGGGGGAGGCGGCTGTGTGTAAAGACATGTGTGTCCATGAGAACAGTTCGGTGGAAAGTTCATTTCCCATGTGTTTGTGTAAGTGTGTTCCTGGCATATCTCCCGAAGGTCATGTCACGTTGCTCATTGTCCTGCGTTTTCATGGCGGGTTCAGTGGAGATGAAAACGGCCCAGACGAAGACACAACAGGTGTCAGGGAGGGTGGGGGTTGAGGTGGGGGGGGGGGGGGGGGCAGAGGATCTTTTTCTTACGCTGTCTCTTCTTGTGGAGATTGTCAATTGGGGGGGGGGAAATCCAGATTCATGTTTAGAGCGAGGGATAGCAATATGGCTATTTCTCCTCTATGTCCGTTATGGCTCTCTGTTCAGTCATGGCTCTCAGGGCGCTGACCTGTTCCAAGATCGTGTCCATCTTCTGATGCATCTGCAGGGCGCTGGCCTGTTCCAAGATCGTGTCCATCTTCTGGTGCATCTCCCCAAGTGCCCTCCCCAACAATCTCTGCTCCAAGGCAACAAGTCTATCATGGCAGGCAGCATAGGGGCTCTGTTCAGCGTTGCCATTTTTCCAATTCTTCGGTACGCAAGACCAATGCACAGCCCAATCAGCAGAAATCTTGTCACCATAAATCCAAATAATGCCTCTTCTACGCTGATAGTCGGGGGAAGATCCATCAGGGTATTGAGCGGGCTCTCCAGAACCCAATTTACATGAGAAACAAATTTTGTCCATCACGTACAGAGACCAGCACACTAATTCCATGATTAGTTCCATGTTTTGATAGTTTCAGGGGTTTCGAAGAGACAGTGTAGAAGAGACGCTCTGAGCAGGGAGTACAGACAGGGAGGGAGAGAAAAAAGAAATGCGACCGCCCTCTTCAAGAGGCAAGCAAGATATGATTATATTACTTATTATTGACCCTCTCTTTTTGAAAAACGGTGTTTATGACTCATGACTGATTATATGTTCTCTATAACAGTGACTATACTTAACTGTATATTGCATAAGATGTACTTCTGTTTTCACGATGTTACACAAGCAAAGGTTTCCTCTGAAATAACCTAAATATGTAATACCATGATTACATGATACATAGATTCTAAGGAAATAAATATATCCTAATAAAGTGTGTAAGTAACGCATTCTACAAATGCAAAACACATGTTAAAGTCTAAAATGGCACTTTCCCGGATTGAATGGGTTAACATTAATTACATACAAGTACATTACATGCAAAGCACCTCTATGACTGGCAAAATAACAACAACAAAAAACAACCAGTACCATCTGGGGGGAATAATTCTCATGGTGATTTTTGGAATGGTATACATGCACCCCTAGTGCTAAAAATATATATGTGATAGCATTGCATAGGCCATAGGGAAATGCATTATGGAATTATGCATTTACATATTAATTAGCTTTATTACTTGTTTGGGACTCGAAACAAAAGATTTAGGACTTGAAGTAGGACTTGACTTGGGACTTAACAATCTTGATGTGGGACTTACTTGACTTGGGCCTGGACACTACTTGGACTTACAATTTGAGTTGGGAAAAGCAGGTTTCACAGCAATCTGCCCATTAGATGAGTTGAGTTGAGTTGGATTTGCAGTTGGAAATTGTGGTCTATGGGTTGCGCTAGCCTCAGGGAAAGGTATTGGATGGACCATCCAGCCAAACAGACTGACTGACTGACTGACATTCCCATCTTTAGAGCCCTGTTGCTCAGGGGGTTAAAGAAAATAATTTAGGAAAGGATGGGAGAGTTGAGGACCCATGCCGCCCTCCATATCCCAACCACCATCCGCCCTTACCCTTAGCAGCCCAGGCTCGTAGGGGACTGCTGTCATCAATGATGTGGTAGAAGGTGAGGGGCAGAATGAGGAAGGGGCTGTCACTTGACGTGTCCACCTGGAAGGGCACGTTCCTCTGATCCAGACGCACCGTCTCCCCTTCCTTGGTCAGGGATGACTGGAGCAGCTTCCCTGTCACCTGGAGGGTACAGAGTTAGCGGTTCATTCTTTTCTAGGCTACAAATAGTAATAAGTTACTAATGTAGCTTACTTCCTGCACCCTTTTGCAATGTGAATCAGATCAAGACCACTACAGGCTCCACTGACTACTATTTACGTATATGACCAAACATAAATGTCATTGGTTGCTATGGTAATGTGCCAGTGTTATATCCTACTACAACCGCATTCACAACAGGTTTTTTGGTCAGATAATCATCATCTACTGTCACCATCAGCACCATATCATGCACATTTTTTCTTCCTCATAATTAAAGACTCTGTAGTAGTCACAGTGCTAGAATTGCTACAGTCACAAAATATTATCAGCACATGTATTCCAAATGACTGAGAAATTCCAGGTAGAAATTGTATTTTGGTATTGAAGTATTTTCTTCAGCTATACCTAGATGGTTTGTTAACACTGGCCACTCTCCACTTGTGTTGAAAATGGCACATCTATGCACGGAATGTCTATGTTCACAGTCTTACACTAAATGCATGCTGTGCATGCCTCTGTCTCTTTCCTGTAGTCTTCACTACATCCTGCTTCTGCAGAACAGGATGTGAACGGTTTGTGGTCAGAGAAGTAAATACACATTCAACTACACTAGGCCCTTACAAGAGCATAGATTGCTGAAAAGGTGACAAAACGTGAGACAAAAAGGAGACCTGTGCCCTTCTGGGCACAGGTCTCCACCAGGATAGGAATGTAGGACATTGCAGCTTGCCTTCATCTGGTGGTTGGATAAAAGGGCAACAAAAGTAAATTATCCACAGATCCGTGCAGTTAGAGGTAAAAACACTTTTCGGCCAGTTATAGCGCCACCTTGAGGCTGAGTTGAAATTGTTCATGTGGCATTTCGTCCTCGGCCTAGTGGGAATGTGCGTGCACAATTTCACGGAAATCACGCGATGTGTTCATGATTTGCAGCATTTTGTTTGAAACTGAGCACTCCTGTGAACTTTGGAAGCCAATCTTAACCAATAAGGATGGAGTCTGAGAAATCTGAAAGACCGGTTTCGTTGAATGGCTCTAGAGAGACTGTGTACCAATTTGCGCGATGTTTGGACAAAATCTGTAGGTGTACTGTGCAAAAACTTGTTTTGCACAAAGCGGCCTCCTGGTGGCGCTATAACAGGCCGTTCTGGAAAGTTTGGGGCAGAGGTTCATCGTTGGCATCCAGGGAGTGTGTGTGCAAAATTTGGCATCGACCGGGTTAACGGTGGCCGAGATTAGCTGCTCACGGACACACACACGGACACACGGACGGACACACGGACGGACGGACGGAGTGCAAAACATACTCTCCCCCCATGCCTTCGGCCTGGTGGAGACAAAAATGGTTACATCTAAGGTCATGTTCCGACTCAGACAGTCTATGTGACTCCTGAGACACCACGTATGTGAATTCTCGCCCCTCCCTTTTTTATGCGAGAATGTCCAGGAACTGAGATTACAAACAAACAGAACATACATTGCACAAATAATGCACACGCTTTTGGTCCAGCAGTTACAGGACATCAGACTTCTCACACACACACACACACACACACACACACACACACACACACACACACACACACACACACACACACACACACACACACACACACACACACACACACACACACACACACACACACACACACACACACAGCAGTCATTACCTGACATCCTAGCAACAGGCTCTTGCGCATATTAGCCACTCTGATCATGAGGCAGGGACGTCCTTCCTGTGTGGACACCACAGCATGCTGGCTGAACTTCACCGTCTCACCTCGCTTCTTTGGACGAGCGACCTAGCCGAGTAAATACAGTCAGTCAGAGGCAATAAAATAAAATAAAATAAAATAAAATAAAATAAAATAAAATAAAATAAAATAAAATAAAATAACTACATGGCATCCCAAGAGTTTAGAGGGACTTATACTTTGTCAAAAGGTCACCGGTTCAATCCCCAATCCCCCTCCACTAAAATATAAATGTGACCCTATTCTAAAACACTATAAACCTTTGCTTAATATAAAATTGAAGATTAGTCCAACATAATTTTACGTGTGGACTGTGTTCCTTCCTATTCATGAATGAACATGGCATTTTAACTCCACAACCATCATAGTTTTTGTCCTATGATGGTTTTTATGATGTTCTTAGAGAGATTTTGTCCTAGTGGCAGACATTCTGCCAAACCAAATAACAAATAAAGAGGCATTTCAGACTAATTATGAGCTTGGATATGAGTTGAATACAGAACACCTGTAGAATACCAGCAGCACTCCAGGAACCATATAGTATACCACTGAATTACACTTAACAGATGGGATACATTTATTGCAGTATTGCCTCTGCACACCTTGGCCAAGAAGGTCCCAGTGATGAAGATCTCCAACAGCATGGTGATGACGAGCTGGATGATGAGCAAGATGATGGCAGCGGGACACTCCTCCGTGATGCAGCGGAAGCCGTAGCCGATGGTGGTCTGGGTCTCCAGGGAGAACAGGAAGGCCCCTGTCAGGGTCTGCATCTGCATCACGCATGGTGTGTGGTTGGAAGGAGGGTCGAACTCTGGGAGGACAGCAGAGTTGAATTATAAGTCATGTCAATTGTCCTCACCTCCATTAACTGACATACATGTGCAGTAGATGTTTTAAAAAAAGCCATATTGCCCTCGCATTGTGATCGGATCAGCCAGGCCACCTTGCAAGATTGGGCAAGCTGGTATTGTGTTCAGAACTCTAAATAGTCCAGATGCACTTTCCAGGAATATGCATACATTGAAAACAACAAACCAGCCCTTATTCATTCCTAGTCCCAGAACATTAACACAATGTTTGCCAGCAGTGAAGTCATGTCAACGCTATAATAAAGTGCAGAAATGTTTTATGTATACTCTGTGTGTGTGTGTGTGTGTGTGTGTGTGTGTGTGTGTGTGTGTGTGTGTGTGTGTGTGTGTGTGTGTGTGTGTGTGTGTGTGTGTGTGTGTGCGTGCATGCGTGCGTGCGTATAGGTAGGTAGTAGGTAGGTAGATATAATTCCCATAGTCAAAGCATCTGGATGGTGTGGAAACATGTTTATCACCTCTACAAGTTCTCCCCCTCACCACAGCATCACTTCCTTCAGTTATACCACATAGAACAAGACTCATTTCACACCCACCCACTTTCCAGTGAAATGTATCAGAAAGGATAGTGGGTGATGGGGAGGGGGGGTCGTATCATAAGCAACAGTAATACTTTTTTATTTTGTTAGTTTAGACTACACTGTTTGTCTGACTGAATACATGATATATTGTAGTTATAGAAAGCAGATAGCAATATTATTGTAATGAGTAAATAATGTGAAGCATATTAACACACCATCTAACCCTAACATCACTTATTTTCTTTTTGTGAACTGTTCATTTTTCTAGTCAATCTATGCCAATTCCAATGCCAATGTGTAGTCCCACAAGATTTCTATGCAAGTGATTTTTTAAATAACTCACATCCATCCACAACTGATAGTGCATTATCATCTTAATGTCTGTGAAGCAGTCTCTCTCTATCTCTCTCTCTCCCCCACATCAACTGAACTATGCTTCACTACTCCTATACTACTCTTTTGCGCCATCTAGGCCTAGAGCTGAGCATTGCTGCCCCCCACTGTGAACTGCTGATGTAGCCAAAGTGATCTATTCTGTAGCATAGATATAGATACTGTACCTCATTGGCCGCTGATGTTCATTGGAGCGATGCTTAATGTATGCCCCATGTACATGTCTATTGAAGCAGAAGGTCTCTCCACTATGTATGTATGCCCCATGTACATGTCTATTGAAGCAGAAGCTCTCTCCACTATTAATGTTATGAAAACATCATAACTCGCTGATTTATAACAGATTTTTAAGGTTTTAAGGTTTGGTATGTCATAAATGTCAGATATACTGTAATTATGTTATGAAAAAAAAAATTAACCAAATATCCCGTATCATAAACGTGCGTAGATACTAACTGTAATGGTTAGGAAACAGAAAAATGTACAGACGCTTACAGTGTCTGTACATTATCCCTTGTCAATATGGTGGAGAGACTGGCGACATTGATGTACGAACCCTCTGTGGCCAATGAGGCATCTACGCAGGGGCGCCGATTTATGATTTTGCCAGTGGGTGCGCAAAAACCCCCCCAAAGAAAAGGTGTTATTTGATTTAAACCTTTAAGGAAGAAGCTATAGACTAGAGTGAGACGGATGGGCAATATCCTCTCTCTCTCTCTCTCTCTCTGTGGCATTTGAGCGAGAGAGAGTCAGAGAGTGAGAAAGAGAAACAGAGAGGAAGCGAGAAAGTAAATGCAGGGTACATTTCAAGTTGTGCAATTTGATCATTTGTGGATGATAACTATTGGAACAAGGAATTAATAAAATGACAGAGAGAGAATGACAGACATCCCTTCAATATTACGTGTGTTATACGACTGGCCCGGTTTGACATTTCAGAGGTCTGCATTCCCAGTGAGTTGCCGTCTCCTTAGCTCTGGTCCATAGCTCTAAACGCATTAGAGCTATGGACCAGAGCTACTGTCTCCTGTGGGTGCTCGAGCTCCTGAGCACCCATAGGATCGGTGCCTATACATCTACGTATTTATGTATATGCCTCCGGCTTGGCTCCGCTCCTACAAACACAATTGGCCGTGTTTGCAGGCTGGAAGGCACCAAGGGTGGTGCAATCTCTGTCACTGCACTAGAAACGTTTGCAGGTTGGGACAACTGAGAGGGATAGTGTGTTCCTCCTCTTTTACCCCGTCCCTGTGAAACCTCTCACTGTCGAATGAGAAGAAGTGGTTTACACAGTGACAGGGAGTCAGGGACTATAAACACTTGGGTTTTGGCTTTTGGGAGATTGGGGGGAATTGCCAAGAACGGCAGAATTGGGAGAAAATGAAATGAAAGAAAAAAGTATGAGGAAATCCCCTGTATCCTCTGTCGCTCACCCAGCAGGTCTCCGTGGACCAGCGCGACCAGGTACCAGAGCATGCCGAACAGGAACCAGGTTCCCGTGAAGGTGAGGGTGAACAGGAAGAACTTGTAACGCCACTGCATGTCCAAGAAGGTCGTCCACAGGTCACGCATGTACAGCCCGGTCCGGCCGCTGATGTGCTCGATGCGGACGTTGCTCCGCCCATCCTTGGACAGGACACGCCTCCTCTTCCTCAGGGTCCCGCCGCCGCCAGAAGCGCCCCCTCCCAGGAGGGGCTTCAAAACGTCCGTCTGTGTCTGGGAATGGCACACCTTCTGGGAGGAGGAGCTACGAGAGGAAGGGGGTGTGGCAGATGTCATCTGTGACGGCACAAAGGTAGTGAGATGTTAGGTGGTATACAGTATAGTCTACAAATCTACATATTTGTATTGTTAACCAGCTAGCATTGTTAATATCACTTCAAACTGCTGTAAGTTAATTATGTTGTAAAATATATATCCAGCTAATCATTGCTGTCGGGAAGAACCTTGTATATCAATACATTAATACCGTAACACCCTACTTTGTCATACAGTGTCACACAAAAGTAGCAAAATTAGCAAATCTACAAGATTTGATTTTGAATCCTGAAAACTTAGTAACAGTTTGGGATATTTGACATTTCCACCCGACAGCAACAAAATGTTAAATTCTATCCAGCTTCAAATCATAATCGTAGAAGACAACAGTATTTAAGCATCATACCGGTGGTGTGACATGTTTAGCCCATTCACTACAACTCACAGTTGCACTGGACATTACTGCTGGTATTCCAAAGCAGGTCATTCATTTCAGTATGATATGAAAATCAACTTGCAAAGAATGGAAACTTTCTTGAGATAGTAAACACAAGTTTTTACTGCACCATTTATTGTGTGTGTTTTGTATAAGTTATATTTTCCTGACTTTGTATGAATGCAAACAATCACAAAAACTAAAACATTAATGGAAATAAATGGTCTATATTACGTTGGCTGTACTGTAGGCTATGTCTGCAGATGTGAGTAGACAATGACATGCATTGACACCGGTACAAAATCTTTTAATCACACCAAGTGAAATTGCAGTGTCAAAAGGAGATTTGTTTTCCTTTGGACAATGCAAGCACGCGCGCACATGCACACGCACACACACACGCGCGCACAAACACACACACACACACACACACACACACACACACACACACACAGACACAAAACAAGGTCGAATTACAAAATATTAGCGCACACAGCACTTTAGCATTGAGTACCACCAAACCACACAAAGGTACAATAACACGTGACACTCTCACTTACATCCATCAAAGCACGTAGGCCAGGTGAGCACGGCAGAGTGAGAAGGAGAGAGAAGAGGATGAGCCGTGACGGCGGAGATAAGAGAAAGGCGATGGGAGAGATAGAGGTGCAACATTACAGGGAAGATGTACATTGTCCAGACAAACAATTGACACAGGGCCTCATTTAGGAGACCGGAGAAAGGCCGAAACTTGAACGAGTCAATTAAGGGAGCAATCTCCGTCCCAAAGCTAGCTGGTTTATCTAGATGAAGTAAAGAAAAGACATTACTGTGTGGATTGCAACCATCGAGGCCTTTAGTGGACAAAGAGTGAACTTCTGACTGGAAACAGGAGACGGTGGTAAGAGTTTGCTAGGAAGTGAGCCAACGCTTGGCTATCTGGAGAGAGGTGCCCTGTTCCTGCCTTCTGTTTCTCTCTCTTATACTCTTGTATTTCTTTACAAGAGTTTCTGTCTGTTTTCCCCTGCTGAATGTTGTGTTGTTTCACGCCCTGAATTTTCCTTTGAATGGCTTGCTCTCATGCTTACGATATAAACACCGGCTCATTAAAAGATTATTCTCTCCCCCCCCCCCCCCCCCCACACACACACACACACACACACACACACACACAGTACACAATCGAAGTGCAAAATACAAAACAATAAATAGAAACACTGATCAAGGCTTATGTAAGTAATTAACCTTGATTTAATCCCACTTGTGCCGCTATGCAAGGTTGGGCCCCCTTGGACATCTCACAATTACCGTACAATGACAGCATTGAAACTCTGGCTTTCCCTCGGTGCGTTCCCTCTCACCCAATAATCACACTCACACACATGCTGTACATCCTGAAAACACACACACACACACACACACACACACACACACACACACACACACACACACACACACACACACACACACACACACACACACACACACACATCCATATGTTCTCTGCCATACGTCACGCTCTCACAGCACGCAAGCTCTGTCCCACATTAAACAATACAAGAGGATACAAAAGACGACTGACCTCTCCAACAGGATGTATTCCATCTCCATGGCAACACATCAAGTTATGGCTCCTGTGATACGGTGACACTGAGGCGGACCCGGTCACCGAAATCAAAACTTTTACTCGTCTTTACAAACTACAAAGGAGTGTTGTTATCCAGATCTCTCTCTCTCTCTCTCTCTTTCTCCTCACTCTCTCTTTCTCTCTATCCATTTCACTCTGTCTCTCTTTCTCTCTCTCTCTCTCTGTACATAGGAATGCTTTGTTTGGGGGCCGAGATGAAAGAAACAAAAGACACCATTGACAAAACCAACTCTGTCCGTGTGTGACTGTGTGATGGTGTGTACATGTGTGTGTGTGTGTGTGTGTGTGTGTGTGTGTGTGTGTGTGTGTGTGTGTGTGTGTGTGTGTGTGTGTGTGTGTGTGTGTGTGTGTGTGTGATGGTGTATGTGTGTGTGTGTGTGTGTGTGTGTGTGTGTGCGCGCGCGCGCACACGCTTGTGCGTGCACCTGCGCACGTGAATGAGTGAGAGATAACGTGATTCTGTGTGAATATCTGTGTGTGTGAGTGAGTGAGTGAGTGAGTGAGTGAGTGAGAGAGAGAGAGAGAGAGAGAGAGAGAGATGATTGAACGACGAAGAAAGAGAGAGATCTGTGACAAAAGATCCTCATTAGCATTCTAGTGTGGAGTAATCCCCCACCAGCTCTCTCTCTCTCTCTCTCTCTCTCTCTCTCTTGCTCTCACTCAGGGGTCATCGCCATGTTGGCTTGTGGTGGGCATTTTTGTCAACATTCCATTTTTGCCATGGACATACACTATTAGTAATATTACCAGAACCACATAAATAGATAGCCCTGAATGACCATAACAGGTCTGTAACTCTGAAACTCTCAAATGGACCCTTACGGTCCATTTGGTTCCATTTGAAAACTCAGAGTTAACGGGGTCTTTGCGAATAAAACATTTCAGAACAACTAGTACTAATGTGCCATAGTGTCGTTAAAAATAGGCCAGTAAATCAGTATCATACAAATTCAAAATAAGAAGGATTAAGAAAACCTGGAGACTTGACATTCAGTAAGTGGGTGTTATGAATCAAAATAAGAACATTATAATGGTGTGTAAAACAAAACATCTAAAGTTTGCCACGGACACATTTGTCCGTGGACGGACATATTGGTGAGTCCTACTCTCACGCTCTCCCTCGCTCCCTCCCTCCCTCACTCTCAATCTGCGTCCCTCTCGCGCTCGCCCTGTGCAATCTCTGTGTGTGTGTGTGTGCGTGCGTGCGTGCACAAGTGTGATTGCATTCTCATATCTCTCCCTCCAATTCCCGTAAATCATTGACTATCCCTCTCACAAATGTAACAAGTTACGAGCAATAACTATTATCATTATATGTCCCTTGCACACTTTGCTATGTGATCACATGATTACTGATCATATTAACATATTATTATTTCCCTCGACACCAAATCTATGAGCAATGTGAGCTTGTACATCTGCTATTTTTGGCTAATGTTCCCTGCAGTAAAAGAATGATTGTGTTTCAATGGGAAAATGCAGATGCTGGAGTGATACAGGGTATGAGTCTGTTTTACGTGTGATTTTCTTGTAGGGTCTTTCCCTTCTTTTTTAAGAGTTTCTTTGGGTTTGCTTTTTGACGTTTTCATTTCGTTTTTTGTCTTTCCAATAGGTTGTATCCTATATTTTTGTCTATAGTGTCTAGTTATGGTTTTGTCTTGGTTAAAGTCTGGTTTAACACTTCACAGCTTTGCCGTTCCATTACGGATTTGATCACTTTCACCACTGCCTATCTTGTAACTGGGGTTATGTAACATAGATCTAGTGACTAGTAACCCTAACCCACATCTACTCAACTGAGCTTCAAAGTTCACAGTTACTGGAACTACTAGATTACACAGGAGTTCACACATTACACACATTCGTTTAAAGCTGACCATTGCTGCCCCCATCTGACTCATATTATGAACTGCTTACTGTATATTATACTTACTTAAAAATACTATTAGTGACAGTGATTTGGTTCACAAATGTAATTCCGCCATAAACTACGTACGTACCTTTGAAGGTGAATTCTACCGGCTGCAAACTCAGCTGCTCTCCAGGTGCATGCTGAATATCATATATTTGAGTTCCCCATATAGTTTCTGTGAAGTTTACATAAATTGCAGACAAGGATTTAAGTTGTTGTTACTGTTGAAGTGAAACATACAGTCTATCTCATACTTGGTCTAAAGTGATTCATTTATTGGTTGCATATTCTAAAACATCAGAAGCTTAATAGTTGTATTAACAGGAAAATAAATAAATAAAGAAAATATATAGAGGAGATCTTTTCTACCTGCCACAATAAGACTACGGTAACTCCTCCGCTGGTTGGCTTGATCAGACTGATTATGCATGCATGTTTCATGATATTGATAAATGCTTTTATGTGATGTATTCCCATGCTTTTGTTCTTGCTTAAATGTAAGTCGCTCTGGATTAAGAGCGTCTGCTAAATGCCTAAATTGTAAATTGTAAATTGTATAACGAATTTACACTGGTATAGTGTTTGGTCTTAGATGCCTATTTTAGATATTCTTATTATAATTTTGTTATTTTTATTGAGGTCTCTTTTTCTTGCCTGTTTATGAGAGCTGCTGTAACACTTAAATTTCCCCTCTGGCCTGAATAATATACCTATACCTGTACCTACCTACCTAATATATTAAATGTTATGTTATGTTGTGATTTCCTCATATAGTCTCATTCATTCCACATCAAAACCAACAACAGACCATATGACATTACATATAATAGACATAGATTACAGTGGCCACTCTTAGTCTTAGCTGAAATACAATACACCTGTTAAGGATCGTTTCCTCTAGCCAGTAGACACTGAATTATATTAGACTTCTTGAGAAATTGCGGAAACTACAGACATGCACATATTACAATTACAGGCTACAATGTGACATTCATTGCATGATGC
Source organism: Protomyctophum parallelum (assembly GCF_964188405.1). Lineage (NCBI taxonomy): Eukaryota > Metazoa > Chordata > Actinopteri > Myctophiformes > Myctophidae > Protomyctophum > Protomyctophum parallelum. Next base: position 18,802,260 of record NC_139709.1, read on the forward strand.
ACACATATTATACAAACTGACATAAATCGCATGATGCACATATATACTGTATACAATGTGACATTAATTGCATGACTATTTCCATCATCTTCATTCAAGTATGCTGAAAAGGAAAAACTGTTTACTGCTTACCTTTCAGCTGGGTTTGTAAACAGTGCCTCGTGCAGGAATGGCTAGAAAGCTGGGGTCGTCAATTACCTCTCATAAGAACGAGGCGATTGTGGCATGCACATGGCATGGTCACCATATACGCATGCTCAAAAATTGTGATTAGCTTCAAACGCTTGCGTTCCTCATAATCATCATCATCACCGATGCACCGCTGGGGGAATTGTGGGGACTGTCATTGCTTGGGCTCCCGGTTTTAACCCGAAGCCCACACTGCTGCTGGCAAAGTCTCCCTGGAGGAAGGACAAGAGTTGGCTATAAGAGGAGGCCCCTCACTGCCATTATGCTCACAGTCGCTGCAATTACTGTAATGATCACTCCTCCTTACTGTAATGATCACTCCTCCCAGGGTAGAGTCAACATTAGAAAAAGTTATCTCTGAAATATTGAACACCCCCACACACACACACATACACACACACAAGAAGAAGAAATAACAAACTTGTATCCTTATGTAACAGACAAGACATAATTGTATGCCAGCTTGACATACAGCACAAATGCATTCATGCACAGGGGGCCACACATGCAAAAAGACCCCCCACCACACACACACACACACACACACACACAGGCAGGCACGCAAACACGCACACACACACACATACACACACACCACAAACACATCACTAGACGCACGCTTATTCTGGGGTACCCATGGTGCTCCCTATTCACAACTATTGTGTGTTCTGTTAACAGTGGCCAAGAGCGTCCCGTCCGTCCGTACAGAGTGTCCCGTTTAGGCTCAAACGTAGAGGGGCGTCCGTGAGGTGAATACAGCCCCTGTTCTGGCTCATGGGAGGGTGACAAAGCATGATTTCACTGAGAAAGCGAGAGGTGGAGGGGGGTCGACAGGGACCACTGCTCGAATCTGTCCAGTGCAACACTCAAGAACACTTTTCTTTTCAAAATGGTTGATGAAAGGACAATATATATTATGCACCATAACCAAAGGGCCCATCAGGACATCCTTGACAAACAACCCAATCCATTCAGCTGTGAACATCACATCAGTTCTCTTTCACTGTGAGGTCCTCCATCTAGATTAGAATATAATTTGGAGAGATGATGTTTATAAAATGATTGCTTTTTAGAAGAAAAAGGTCCTTCTGCACACCTACAGTGGACAGGTGCGTCGGATAACTGGAAATGGAAGAGAAAAAAAGGATTGCGCACTTACAGAATTAGATTTATTGAGCAACATTTCAGTCTTCATTAGATTAGATTAGATTAGATTAATCAGGCCTGCATGAACATGAAGGTCTGAACGACCGAAGTATTGCTCAATAAATCTAATTATATAAGTGAAGACAGTGTGCGGGATCCTTTTTTCTCATTTTCTCTATAAAATGATTGCCAACATGAATCTCAAATTTGTTTGAATGTGTATTATATACACATACATACATACATACATATATATATATATATATATATATCATGTGTTATACCTTCAAGTCATTCAAATGCATTTCCTTGCAGAATCCTGTGCAATACTAATTGTAGAACACAGCATATTCCTGTAGGTTATGTTGGGTTTCCTTTTTGTTATCAGGAAATCTTCTATGATGTGGAAATTGACTGATCTACCTTTGGAAAACAAAAACTATTTCATCAATCTGTGTACAATAAGGTATGTGTACAATCTTTTTTTTTTTTTATCTATTGTAGTCTAATACCACCACCCAAGTGTGCCTGTAAAACAGAAATACCCAGTTATTTCAATTTGACAAAGTTCTGTCTTCAACATTTTGTGTGACTTTCATTTTTGTACTTGCACATTCCTGTGCTTTGGTGATCGTTGCCTAGTTTAATGATTCTTCCCAGGAGAGAGTCACAGTGAGGGTCTCTGGCTGGCTTTTCTTTTTGATTAATAGCCTTAATCCCAAATTATGTTAATATGGTATAAGCAAACTAACACAGGTGCTAATGAAACAAACCTTTTGACTGATCCACTGCTAAACACACCGTCCCCGCTGAGCATGTGACGACATCAGACACAATTATTAGGCTAAATCGGATATTAGAGAGAAGGGATGAAAAGGAGGCGTGTGTGTGTGTGTGTGTGTGTGTGTGTGTGTGTGTGTGTGTGTGTGTGTGTGTGTGTGTGTGTGTGTGTGTGTGTGTGTGTGTGTGTGTGTGTGTGTGTGTTGGTTAGTCACTGCGCTTGGCTCACAGCAACGGTGATGGTGGCTTTACCTCCGTTTTATTCATCCTCAGAAACCTCCCTCCTCTCTCCCCTCTGCTCTTTTATTTGCTTTTCTTTTCGGTTTTCTTCTAAGCTCCGTGCAGAATCCCTTCCTTCCTCTGTGTGGTATCCTGGATGATGTGAGAATATGTTGACACAGGGTTAGTCAAAGGGAGTTTAAAGCACAGAGGGGTTCGTCTGCATTCATCTAATTTATATACAGCAGTTGTTTCCAAACTTTTTAGCTCGACCCAAATGAGAACTTTGATGTCTCTCCGGGACTCAAACCAGTGAAAATAGCAGATCTGAAGAAGTGATGTGACCTTGTAGATCCGATTATTATTTTATTTGTTTTGTGTGTTAATGACATTTGATTCGTGAAACGTTAACATTAAATTACATTTGAGCAGATGAGTGTGCAGGTTTACTCTTCATACATATTTGTTTGCCAATGGGTTCCCAGATTGCTCTCTTCATACTTCCCAACCTGTATTCTATTAGTCCAGGGGTTCCCAAACTGTGGTGCGTGCACCCCCTGTGGTGCCCTCTGGGGGGGTGTGGCATAAAAAGGCTAATGGTGGTGCTATGGTAATATTTTAAATATATGAACATATCTGCCAATATATGGCAAGTATATAGTAACAGAATATATTCTGCATACATGCCATGTGCATATGGATATGAAATATGTCTCGTATATAGCTTATAAAACTAGTAACAAGAAGATGTCACCCATCTCCCTACATTACATTATTATCCAAAACTTTAACCCATTGTAATAGGCTCTATGCACAGCAGCCATATTGGAAAGAAATTGGGCATCTTCCTTCACAGGTCTTAGCAATGAAAGGTGTAGAAATGGAACCAAATGGACCCACAAAGGTGCCATTTGGAACCACCTCAAGAAACCATGGGTCTCAGAGAACGTAACTTTTGAGACCCATGGTGTAGCGTTTCCAGTGAGCCACCATGCACAATGTCAGCACCCCTACTCTGATTGTCCAGTCCAGAATCAAGCCTTCATTAGTGTCGTTGGTAACACCTGTGAAGGAAGTAAGAAAATAAGGAATAGGCCCAATTTCTTTACAATATGGCTACTGAGCCTATTCTAACGTCTAAGATTCTAACACAACAGCACATACATACACGCTGGCTGGTAAGGACAGGAGGAATGGTTTCGGTCTAGTCGAGTCTGGCAGCTTTATAGTCCAGTCCATAACCACAGGAGCCAATCACCTGGTTCAGCACACACTCCCACACAATCAGTGGCCACTCACACTGACACCACTCATCACCCTCAATCACACTACTGAGGGGAAAGGACAAGTGTAGAGGCAAAACAGCACACTCCACAACAGAAAATACACGTAGCCTATACTGTGTAGACTGTAGAGGGTAATTCACTTTGAATGTCACATGAGGCATCATGTAATGTCTGATGTCTCAAACTGAGAACGGAATTGGAGGACAGTATGCGGTTGGCCAGGGAATGAGAGATTGATCAATTAAATCAGCATTATCATTATTGTCACATATTAATAAATCAGTGTATTGCATTAATTTACTTTCCAATAAACATACGGCATCATCATTCTAGTCATTTTTTTGCTTTTCTACAAAAATACATGTAACACTTCAGACACTAGATGGCGACAGATACTGTGTGTGTGTGCGTGTGTGTGTTTTTTGATTGATTGAAATATTTATTAACAGTTTGCAGAATTACAGTACAATTCAAGCACAAACTCAATACAAAGACTGTTAACTGTGAGTGGACGACCCAATTAAGCATTACACTTGTTTACAACAGGGTCCACATTGTTCAATTCATCAAAACATTTAGAGACATACAAATAGACACTTCTATATATTTAAAGAACAGAACAGGAATTTATCATATAGGAAGCAAAAAGGGAAAAGATACATATACAGTGAGGGGGAAAGGCGGGGGGGGGGGCGGTGGGGGGGATTCAGATTTTACAGGGGCCAGTTTCTAATTGCAGCCATCCGTAGGTGCCCTTTGAGAGCGGTTTTGAAGGAGTCACATGTCTTAATGACTGTTGGTAGGGCGTTCCACATTTTGGTGGCATAGGAGCGAAAATAATTTAGTCCCTTGTTTGTGCCGAATCTGGGTTGTACATGGTTTGTTGCACTCCCTCTGGTGTTGTGGGTGTGGACTTTGTTTACATTAAGGAAGTATTTAGACAGGTACATGGGTATCTTGGTGGTGTATCGAATCTTGTGGACCAGACCCATTGCAAGATGCTGTACTCTGTCATCGACCCTAAGCCATCCCAGCCTGTCAAAGTGGGCAGGGGTGAGGTGGGTTCGGGGGGTGAGGCCAAGTAGGAGCCTGACCAGTTTGTTTTGGGAGGTCTGGAGCCTTGTTTTAAGGGCCTTTGAGGTGCTGTGGTACCAAGAGGTGGATGCATAGTCAAAGAAACCTTGTACGAGGGCTCCTGTTAAGGTCTTCAAGGTGTTTTTGTTGACCAGTGAGGAGATCCTGTAAAGGAATCTTGTCTTTGATTGACTTTTTTGATTACGTTGGTGGCCATTTTATCACCGGAAAGATTGGCCTCCAGGATGGAACCTAGGTAGGGAATTTCATCTTTTCGTGTGTGTGTGTGTGTGTGTGTGTGTGTGTGTGTGTGTGTGACTGTGTGTGTGTGTGTGTGTGTGTGTGTGTGTGTGTGTGTGTGTGTGTGTGTGTGTGTGTGTGTGTGTGTGTGTGTGTGTGTGTGTGTGTGTGTGTGTGTGTGTGTGTGCGCGTGCGTGTGTGTGTGTGTTGCCAGTCCACTGGAGAGCAAAATATCTAAACTTGACTCCACAGACAATTGGGTATCCAGAATCCAGATGTTTAAGCTTCCAAGTAGGCATATCAACAATAGTAGCCTAATAATAGGCTAGTAAATGAAAATGAGAGTTAAAACATTAGTTTAATGTGCAACATTGGTTTAACAGTAAATAACCTACAGTATAAGTGTATAGACTACATAGGGTATCTGCACATTTCTAAAGTGACAATTTAATGACTTAAGATCTTGTTAATACCGACGCCTTGCAGTGCAAAAGTGGCCAGTGCTGAACAGAATCAAGTGCACTCAGGTTCACATCACAGGTTTTTGTTTTCTTGCAACCTCCATCCTTTTGTTGTTTCCATAAAAAGAGGAAAGGGAAGAAGTCAAGAAGAAGAGGGAGAAATATTAACAAAAAATAAACTATGTTACCTATCCGGTGTAGTATGTACCTGAGGTTAGGTGTGTGAGCATAGTAGGCCTACAGTATACAATACTGTAGAGGCCTATACATAATGTGGACGTTAGGGTGCAAGAATAATAAAATATCACTATTCTTATAAATCCCTATTCTTTAATTGAATAAAATTGGTATCCTAACCAGAGAATCTCAGGTGGAAACCAAAACGGTTCCTTTTAAATTAATTGATTAAAAAAACACACCCGTGTGAAATGAGGGGCGCTCTTATCATCATACCTCATCATACAGGTTTATGTTTATGTTTATTTATTTGATATGGACATAACAATCACATTGCTCATTGCACAATTGCACAACTTGTAGATGTATCGTTTACAGTGTGTTAGCACGAGTGCTAGTTTTCACCACTTGTCCATTGGAGACTTTTCTGAAAATACAAAGTTAAAAGAACACCCAATCTAAAAATAATGCATCATGTGATTTTGGCCAATCACAATTTGTGTTCTCACTTTTGTCTTGTGTTTACACACTTTTGTCTTCAATGTTTGTATTTACACTTCCAATAGCCTTTCCAGATTTGTTTTATTATTATTTTCAAAAATGCTATTTATGAATAGCCAACGTAAGAAATATGGATAAAGTGGTTAAAATTAATGTGATGCTGAATTAAGGTTCTCAAACTGAGAACCAAAATCTGTCCAAAATCTGCACTTTTTTCTCAAGCAAAAAGTGCAAGTGAACACATTTGAACTAGATATTGGCTTACACACTATAGTAAGTAGTAACTCCACACCTTTTAAAGTAGGCTACCCCTAGGCTTATATAGGCTATGTTGTGTGTCTTTCCTGTGCCAGAGGCACAGTATGCCCTTTTGTAGGCCTACTTAAAACTTGAATGGGGACTTGAATACCGGTATTTATTTCAAAAACTACAATGGATGTACAGTGTCACTTCATGTATGACCATGGTATTTAAATGCACAGGTGTCTCCTGGACCAGGAGGTATTATGTAGGCCTATATTTGTATTGATCAGCTGCCAATGAATTATGTAAATATATGATATATTTATATATGAGATATGTAGATAGATATATAATATCTATCTATCTATCTATCTATCTATCTATCTATTCCTAGTGTTGTTGCTCTTAATTGCAATTCATGGGTAACATGATGGGTTAGCAACTTGCATAGAAGTAATTCACAGCTTGCGATGTGTCAATGAAGTGGAAAAGCTGAAGTGCATGCAAATGAAGTAATGAACACACTGGAAAAACACTTGTCTATTGCCTAGGAGAGAGAGAGAGAGAGAGCGAGAGTCTGAGAGAGAGAGAGAGAGAGAGAGAGAGAGAGAGAGAGAGAGAGAGAGAGAGATAATTGCCCCGATTTCGAGTGCCAAACTTGACCAAACTTGAAACGGCGTGCATTCATCATCTCGAAGATTCATTGAGTCACTCACATATTTGTCGTGGGTTGCTGCGACACAATGGAATTTTGAAATATGATTCTTCTGTTCTGACTGCTAGAAGCCAGCTCATCATATCCGCCTTCACAACCAACGCCTGCGCGTTCACCAATGAGAGCGCGTCCACGCCCCGTGTCACGGCGGGCACGTCTGTGACAGACAGTGGATGCTTTATAAAAGACTATCCATCCATGAATCTGATCCTACCGGCTTCAGATTAATTGACGAGATACTGATCCCTGATCAAATGCTACTGCTGTAACGTCTGTTTTTGTTTTCTGGCTTATTATAGGACATTCGTCTAATTATTTTATTAAAACAGGAGCCCTTTCAGGCTTTTCTTCCAACGACTTCAAGGAGCATAGCCTGTATCTGTCTGATTCCATCTTCACCATGTTGCCAGAATCTGCGACTGGGACTGGGTACGTGTGTTATATTAATAATCAGGCTACTTGTATTTTTCATGATGCGACTTGGTTGGTAGGCATACTGGTATTACTGGCATATGTGAGTCATTTGCAATAAATAGGCTAATAACCCAATGAAATTTGAAATTCAGTCGTGTGAATGAATCGCGTGATGTGCTCGAGTATGTGCATTTTGGTCTACTAGACTGTCTAGACTACTTGGTGGTGACATCTTATTCATTCTTTGTTGTTGAATCCGATCTCATAGGTCGACGCGGCGCCAGAAATTAGAATGGATAGCTACGCATTTCGGCCGGCGATACCTTTCGTGAGAGCACTGCGAGGGAATATGAACTGCGCTTCATATTCACTCCACTTCTATGGTGGATTAAGGAAGCTCTAGACTTCCATGATCATGTCCATTTGATTTCCGTCCTGTTCGTTACAGTGAGTCGCGACCTTCAGCTTGTTCTTGACTGCTTGTGCTTATAAATTGTGCCAACTCATGCGACGGGTGGGCACTGGGCACTAGTCCCACGTGTGAAAGTCTGAGATGTACTGTCTGTGGGGGGGGGGGGGGGGGGGGGAGGGGGAGACTCCTCGGCTCACACACGTGTGGACGTTCTGAGGAACACGCTGGCCCACGGTGAGTCAGTGTGCGAGAAAGACTGCCACCCGCACGCCCCCACTCAGGCAGCTTTCGGACATGACGTCATTTCTCCAAACCCAAGCAAAGGGATTTTTTGGCACGACTTGGTATTGCGTCAGCCAATATAATGTGATGATGCCACTGCCATTAACAATATCATGCATCATCATCATCAGATTAATCATCATCACCACACCATTACTTAATTATTTCAGAGCATCATGTGGCTCAAAGTAAAGGCTCATACATAGTCTGGATTTTCGGTGGTCACCCCACCACCGAAAATCCAGGCTATGTATGAGCCTTAAGGCCTATTCATAGTCTGGATTTTCGGTGGTAAGGTGACCACCGCTCCGGTGGTGAGCTGACCACCGGAGCTGAAATAACGTTGAGCGGTGGTGAGTAAAAACAGAGAGAAGGGCTGGAGCGGTGGCGGTGGTTTGCTCTTCACCGCGGCTCGTGACGTCATGTTGTAGTTCGGTGGTCACCCCACCATCGTCAATCCAGACTATGTATGAGCCTTTAAAGGCTCATACATAGTCTGGATTTTCAGCTCACCACCGGAGCGGTGGTCACCTCATCACCGAAAATCCAGACTATGAATAGGCCTTAATGTGATGATGTTGGTGGAAATTATGATTTCAGGCACAAACAGGCATATAAAATGCCACAGACATAAAATGAGCAGACACTAATATTACCAGAAATACATAAAGAGCCCTGAATGACATAACAGCTCTGAACCATCTGATTACTGACTGAGCATACATTACATTGGCACACCTAATAATAATTGCTCAACAAGGCAATCCGGTACACCTCCCCTTCTTGAGATTATTTAAAAGTATCCCCTTTTCTGTCTAATTTCTTGCCCTCCAACTTCCCAGTTAAAATTAATGACTACATTGCATTGACAGGTCATATGATGACATGACACTACATTTTAGTCTACTGTTTCTCAACTAGTGGGAAAAAAGGTTTTCACTTTCTTACATTATTGAATGCATGCTCAGGCAACATTATCTCAAATACCTTCACGGACCACCAGTGAGTGGTCCACGGACCACCAGTGAGTGGTCCACGGACCACCAGTTGAAAACCCCTGCGTTAGAGTGCAAGTGATTCTCTAAGTGGGGTCCAGGGACCTCCAGATTTCCTTTAAGGGGTTCCAGGGGGTCCCTTTATAGAGCATCAAAATCAATCTGTTTAACAACATCAATCTTGTCTCAGGCACAAAATATTTTCTGATTGGGTAATTTGTATTAATTTGAGGCTGGTTCTTGACGTGAAAAAATTTGAGAACATCTGCGTTATAGTGTACAATTGTATGACTGAGCACACTGTGGGAAAAACAAACTGTGTGTGATGTATTAATGTGTCATAATAACCCCAGAAGTTGTCAGACAGTGTTTGTACTGCAGTATTTGCACAACAAACATTCAGAGCCTTTCGCGTGCCAGCTTTCTGCCAGCCTGTTAATGGCGGTTTCTGTATCTGACCTCTGTGTGCTCTACATGAACACATTCCTACTGATGTTTGAATACGGGAACAGAGTTGACAGTCATAGTGAAGTGAAAGCTCTCAGCCTAGGTAAAGATTAGGATAAAACGAGTGAAAATGCAGGCGTTACCTGAAAACCTGCAGTGGGCGTAGGGGTGGGCGATATGGTGATAAATATCGTATTGTGATAACAATGTCCCCACGATATGCCTTTTCAGAAGGCCTGGTCAGCCTGCAATGACATGCATAAAATCTGGTCATCCCAGCTTAGTAAGATGTTAAAAGTAAAAATATTTAGGACGACCGTTGAGCCGATTCTACTCTATGGCTCCGAGAGCCATACAATCATTACTATCTACAGTGCATGAAAGATTAACTCTTGAAAACAGGTGATAATTAGTTACACAACACTAACATGTAACCCCCAATTTACTTTCGCCTCCAGGTACAGTTATGAGGAATGCAGTGCCACAGCTGAGTGGCTCATGTCCCAGACAGAGGTGCGCCCCCTGGTAGCCATTGTGTGCGGCTCAGGTCTGGGGGGGCTGGCTGACATGCTCAAGGACCCTGTGGTCTTCAAGTACAACGACATTCCTAACTTCCCCCAAAGCACAGGTATGAATGTCAGTCTGTCCATGTCTGGGCAAGAATATTATAAAACACAGTGAGTGTGTGTGTGTGTGTGTGTGTGTGTGTGTGTGTGTGTGTGTGTGTGTGTGTGTGTGTGTGTGTGTGTGTGTGTGTGTGTGTGTGTGTGTGTGTGTGTGTGTGTGTGTGTGTGTGTGTGTGTGTGTGTGTCTGATTGCGGTTACTCATTGGTCTAACTGTTAACTCTCCCCCTCTCTCACTGTGTGTGTGTGTGTGTGTGTGTGTGTGTGTGTGTGTGTGTGTGTGTGTGTGTGTGTGTGTGTGTGTGTGTGTGTGTGTGTGTGTGTGTGTGTGTGTGTGTGTGTGTGTGTGTGTGTGTGTGTGTTGTAGTGCATGGCCACGCTGGCCAGCTGGTGTTTGGAACTTTAAAGGGGAAGCCATGTGTCTGCATGCAGGGCAGGTTCCATTTATATGAAGGATACCCCATTCAAAAGGTAGGCATCATTCAATAGTCCACACTCACAAACATCAGTTAACCACTTCAACCATAGTGTCCCTATTCTGGGGGAAACATTCAGCAAAAATGACAGATCTACAAGCTTAAAAAACACGCCACCACGCCTTCTTCAACTTGTATAAATGAAACATTAATGTGTGAATTAGAATAGTGCGTATGTGTGTGACATCATCATTATACCCGGAAGTTATGTGGGAACGCCTACTGAGTGGCAAAAAACGACTTTCTGGCCTTGACAGCCCATACATCCAAACAGAAAAGTCTGATTGCAATAAACGACATTAAATTACGTTAAAGTCACTTAGCCACTTGATTTGCCACTCACTTTATGCATGCGCAATTGTGCATAGCCTCTATAAGTACAAGATTCATGGCCAGTGTATAATTAGTGTTATAAGTCGAGAATGTGGTTGATATAGTCATGAAAATGCCTAATATTATTGCAATATGTCGTATTTTAGATGTGCTTGAGGTGAGAAAATGTAATTAGTAATGTCCGGTAATTAGTAATGTCCAAGGATGTGTTTTGCCCCATAATTATGTTCAAACCGTTGCAGTCATCACAGTGAAGGCACTCACCCTCCATCATGTTTGGCATGCTCCACAGATCACGATGCCCATCCGTGTGTTCAAGCTTCTGGGTGTGGAGACGGTGATTATGACCAACGCAGCCGGAGGTCTCAACCAGGACTATAAGGTGGGAGACGTCATGATCATAAAGGACCACATCAACATGCCAGGCTTCGCTGGAAACAACCCACTGGCCGGGCCCAATGATGAGCGGTAGGTGGATGGAGGGACGCATGAGGGAAGGATGAATGGAGTGAAAGAGCGACGAATGGATGGAGTGATAGATGTATGAATGGAGAGAGGGATAAATGCCTAATTCATGATGCGTTACAAGAAATAGCCAAGCTCGCAACGTGTCAGATGTGAGTGTGACACCTTGTGAGATCAGCTGACACTATCATACAACAACATATAAAAGTATTGTAGTATTGTAAGTAACGATGGAGAGTGAATCGTGTGGAAAATTAAAGCAGAGGGAGATTTGACTCATTAACACATCTAAAATTACATAATACACCCAAATTAATGATAAAAAATTATACTTTGTATAGCACTTTTCAAAACAATGTTACAAAGTGCTTTGTAGAAAACGGAACAGAACACAAGAAACAAGACACAGAAAACACGTCTTAAGGGAAAAACATCTTGCTTTAAGACACTATGAAATAGACTAAGATCTGGACAAGAGGAAATAAATAAAATAAAGTAATACAGGAGAAGACTCTGGACAGGTAGAACGTAGACAATAGAGGAAATAAAACGGGTAAAATATCTAACAGAAAGTGCCAAAGTAGGGCATGAAATGTATAGTAAAACAGGCAGAAATGGTGAAGGCTCAAATGGTGGCTCAAATGGTGAAGGCTCAAATGGTTCAATAATGAATTGCATTTTTATAGCGCTTTTCCAAGTTCTCACTTCTCACATTCACACACCAATGGTGGCAAGATTACATCGAAGGTCATGAGCTGGGATGGACAGACAATATAGCCCGGCCTGACGAAAGTAGGGAACAGAGGGCAGCCTGAGTTATATTTAGTTGTGCGTGGGTGTCATGCACCGGTGCCCAATCAGTCATAACATGTCAGTGATGTAACTGGGAGCCAAGGCTCTAAACATTATTGATAAAATCTTAAATTCTGAAAGAAACACAGGCAACACAGGACCAGGAGGAGTAGTATGTAGTCACACGTCTTAAGAGAGTGTTTTGGTTACGTGTTGAGTAAACATCCTTCTCCTCTTCCAGGTTTGGCACTCGCTTCCCCTGCATGTCTGACGCATACGACCGGAAGCTGGTGCAGCTCGCCCAGGAATTGGGAACAGATTTGGGTTACAGCGACTTCTTGCGTGAAGGGGTGTACGTTGTCCTGGGCGGTCCTTCCTTTGAGACGATCGCAGAGTGTCGCATGCTACACAGACTCGGGGCTGATGCTGTCGGTGAGTTTGGGGATTGGAGCACACGCGAAACCATGCCAATTGCCAAATATTCATCAAAGTAGGGCTGCAACTATAGATAATATTTGTATTGATTAATCAAATGATCAAGAAGCTGGTTTAGAAAATATATTTTAAAATATTTATTTTATATAAACATAATTGTATACTACACAGCAGTGTCATGCAAAAATAGTGAAAATAGACGATCTACAGGCTCACAATGCTTATAATGACACGCCCAACATAGGGATTGGTTATTAACAGATTATTTTGTAAATTATCAATAATGTTTTAGCGGATTCAGACACATGTTGTGATTAGTGACTTCAGGAACACAGTCAAACTTTATTATTCGCTCTAAACTAGTAACTAAAGTTAGAAGTTACTAACTCTTCTTCTATCAACTGACATTCTCTATCTCCCAAAGCCCCATATTCCATAGCACCCCTCTGAGGCACATGAGTACCATACAGTTGAATTAAGTGTACTTTTAGTATTTAGTGAATGCTGGCCAGTGGGGAGCGGGCAATCGTACTCAGGAACGGTTCGAATCAATCGGACACAGTCTGAATCCGCCCTTAGTTGTGCCCACAGCCATTGATGTGTCAGCATACAATAGATGGTAGTCAACAGTACTGCAGCTGAGTTTCTTCCAGTACATCATGGTGTACTATAAGCATTAAGCATGACACATACTCGACCAACATTACAGATTGTGGTGGCTTTACGTCTTATCGGTGCACCTTCTTCGTCACAGGTATGAGCACGGTGCACGAGGTGATTGTGGCTCGCCATTGCGGCATGCGCGTATTTGCTCTGTCGTTGATCACCAACGAGGCAGTGATGAACTACGACAGCCAGGACAAGGCCAACCACGAAGAGGTGCTGGAGACGGGCAAGCAGAGGTCGGAACAAATGCAGAAGCTGGTGTCCAACATTGTGGTCCGCCTGGAACACAACAATAACTTTGCCTGCTGATCTCTCTCTCTCTCACATGCACGCGCATGCGCACACACACACACACACGCACGCACGCAGACACATATATATACAGTATGTACATACATGCGAGCACACACTGCTCTCACAACTGTAGCTGGCAGAAGGGAAGTCTAAAATTGAGTATCTGTCCATGTCCGGTTGAGACCAGTTTATACTTTGTTGTACGACCACATCGCTTGCCAAATACAAATTATTTTCAAACGAAAGCTGTGACACGTCACATTTGAACCACTTTGAACATTCCCTCCTATTGCCCATAAGATTTTCAGGAAATGTCTACAAATATCGCAAACTTTCAGGAAATGTATTAAAAAAATGAATGTTGAACATTTGCCAATAGCTGTTCTACAAAGTATATAAGATTTAAGTAATTAGAAATGTAAATCTGCTATTTCCGGCAAAATATATGGTCATGCGACAAAGTATAAATGGGCCTGTAACCCTTTGTAGAAATGTCACTTTAGATTAGAGCGTCAAGCCATTGCCTGTGTCTACTACATGTTCTGTAGTTATCCAAGCATGCAGTAGCTGCTGTGCCTGTATGCAAAGTCAGGCCAGAAGAATGTTAAAAATGCTTGAGTGTTAAAAAACAAAAATCTATTTTACAGGCCTGGCTAGTTAAGCTTCGTGTACTGCTTGATGATATATTAACTGTCTTGTTTGAGGGACTTTGGACAGGTTTTATTTTCCATGGGGTTTTGCTTCTTAATCTAGTCCTAGATCTTAATATTGAGAATCCAGCCTCCTTGTCTGATATGTATAATTCTCTGCAATGTTTACATTTTTAAACATAATGCTGTTATGGAGATGTGTAGAGTTTAAGATACTAATTTAATGCAGCAGAGTATGTGAAGGGTCATGGGGAAAGGACCCTTTCTGTTTTGATTTCTATTTAAGTACTTTTTAACTTGACCACCACAAAATACTATTTATTGCTCCTACATTCCTTGGCAAAAATGAGTGAGACATCAGACAATTCACCAGTCATTTTGTCAAAAATAATAATAATTCCCCATCAGTTTTGAATGATGGATGATGCATGCAAGAAATTGCATACTGCTGTCAAATGTGTCATGTTAAAAATATTTATTTTTAATTATATAGTATATATTTTATATATTTTATGTTGTGATTGGTGTTGAAGCAAGGGTTTCTATTCTGTATGAGATGGTTATCTAAATATTGTCTGTGAAAGAGAGGATGGGTTATTAAGCATTCCAAATTCACCCTCAAAAATAAGTAAAAATACAACATTCCATCAATGTTTCAGCGTATTAACACTTGATCTCTGTTTATTATGCTATGATAATAGTTTTTCAATAAAACGACTAAACTCAAAGATGTAGAATACCGAGTGGTACTTTAATCAGAAGCTTTATTCATCACTGGTTTACAAGGTAAAGAAAAGTGGGTGAAATTCATTTTTGTGCATAGTTATGGGGGAAATTAAGACTTATTTTTGCTTGGGTAATTTGGTGTACTATGCCTTAATGGTCATAATCATAAAGATGATCTTGTAAATGGAATGCCCTAGCTGTGTCCTACTTAAGTGCACCGCAATCTGTGTAGAAAGAGAAAAGGCATCACTTTGATGCCTGAAATGTAACAGGTGCATGCTTGCAATACTTTTCTCACACAAAAAGACAATTCGTCACTGAGAATGTTTAGCATTTTTGCTGTTAGTTTGTCAAATGAGCAGTTTTATGCTATCTCTTCTGTCTGTTATCTGTACTCTCTCACAGACCTCTAGGTTCCCCTAGACTTCTTCCCAGTTTCTAAACCCAAATATGATATCCCACGTTGCCCCTCCTCCTAAACACCATTTTCCGTGACGCTGAGGCTCTGCAGTTTCCATCCATACAAGGTCATGGGAACTTTGTGAGCATGTGCTCAGATCCACACAGTCAGTCCACAGTGCACAGTCAAAACACTGGGGAAATTCATTAAGAATATCCAAAGCAGCATTGTATGCAGAAACCATATTTCTTAACAATGTCAAAACAACTTCTGGTTTGGCAACAGTGTTTAAGAATATCTAGGATATGCAGACATACCGGTCTTTGTTATTAATACCACGTTAGGTCGTCACTTCCCCTTCACTTTACGTAATTACCTTCATACAGCCTCAGTAATTCAGACATCCCAAATTGTCACATTTCTATAAATTCCCTAATGTAGTACACTACATACTGTAGGTATACACAGGCAACAACTAAATACAATTAGCTGCTGTCAAACAATGGGGATGTTTTGTGTATTTAGATGTGAGGGGAGACATGCAGTCTCTTCTATGACATTAAGGAAGAAACTCCAGTGCATATCAGCAGGACACAATGTTCCAGGCAGACATTGTTTATCGTTAGATTTATAGTTACATTTTACTACCTGTGATGCAGGGATGACCATTTCATAATGATCATAATGCTTGAGGTTAGTATATGGCTATTAAATCATTAACCAGTTGGAAAGAAGTACCTGCTCGAGGAATAGGAATGAGGAATTTTTACAATCTGAATTGTTTGGGAATTTCAACTTTATTGGACAACAGGGTGAAAAGTCTGGGGCATGCAACAGAAGTTGTGAGCATACATGAATGACATTACTGAAACTATAAGGTTTTTTTGCACATCTGTATATTGTTGTTAGAAAAGAATAGGCCATCTAGTCCATACATTGTGATCTTCCTTGGGCATATACCGGTATGTGTAAGAGATGGTCAAAGTTGCTATTGTTCAATGTTCATACATGACCATGTAAGCTTTTTTCGTGAAGCTTCTCAGGGTACAGCCGCTTTGAAAAGTAAATCCACCTGTTCAGGTCAAGGACCGTTGATACAGTACACATACATTTACTTGAAAAGGGAATGTGAAAACATGATTGTCCTGCTCTGGCAACACATCCACACAAGCATGTGATGAGTTATACTGCCCTCTGGTGCTGAAGGATCACTTATTTTTCGGTGCACAGAACTTTGTGCTTCTTGACAAAAAGTATCTATTTTCAACTGAAAACGTAGTTTCAACAGACACTATCTTAAAGTTGGAAATACAGGTTACAAAGTATACATTTGCCAAAAGTAATCATTACTTTCCCCATGGACAAATGCCTACAGTCAGACACTGAACACGTGGTTTCGACAGTAAAACTCAAAGAAATCTATGTGATCCCATCTTCTGCCTGGTTGATCAAGTAATCAGATATAGCTTCTAATTTTAATGGGTGGATCCAATAATTATTATTAAAGAAGAGACTGGGCGAGCCAATCCATCCATGAACAGATTTCACATTATTGATTCAGGCCTGGAGACTCCCATGGCCAGAAAAAGGATGGCAATATCTGTTCATGCCATCTGTAAAAACAGCGACAGCATCTCCGATGACCACGCTGAGCATGTTGTCTGGTATAAAATGCATTACATTGTAATGCTATAACTTTGTAATGATTACAAAGACAAAATCCTCATCATCCAAATATCCCCCAAGCTGCTTTAGGAGGTGTTATGTAGATGGCATAAACACATCAGCTCCTTTTATTAGACTTAGAAGAGCCTTTCTCACAAGAATAGACAAGATTAGCAGAATTACCTACAGTCCCTTCTGGTTATCTTCCCACCCAGGGGTCCTTATTCATTGCCATCTGTCTTGTTTTAAAATGGATTACAATGAGCACCGCCTCCTTCCTAACTCAAATAATTTGTGACTTCATAAAATAATCAGCATTGTGAATGGAAATGTTCAAGTTTGCCTCTTGGCAGACTAGGTAATTGCTTTGATGCATCTGGAACCTGTACTTGCTCACGAATACTACTAACTGAACCGTTTCTGATAAAGGAAATATTAAATATTAAATATTGTCTTAGGCTGCTATCTTTTGCCATTAGGATAAATAATAACACTGCTATTCTACAAAAGGAGCAAACAACTTGTTTAAAGAACTTTGCAAGGAGCACAATGCACAGCCTCTTTAACACAAATGTTTGTGTGCACTTTTACAAAGTGTCATCACACAATAAAACAAGAAATATTCATCATTGCTTTCTTAAGGTGACATTGGGGTAGAGGTGGGTGAATATCACAATATTTTTGAACAAATGCCATGATATTGACATTGTGACAATAATATTGTAATTTGAAAATATCCATTTAATTTTTCAAATATATTAGCAGATCTACGAGCTCACAATGGGTCACTCACATCGTGACATATTGTGAGCTTGTAGACCAGCTATTTTCAACCATTTTGACCATGTCTTAATGTTTAAAATAAGGTTTAAGTCAGTAAAACCAGTAAAAGACAATAGTTATGCCATATCATGATATTGCGATATCCAAAATCCCAGACTATATCTAGTTTCATATCACAATATGGATATTATATTGCCCGGCCCCACATTGGGGCCATTAGACACCAGTCTGAGCACGCTCAACTGGAGTACAATAAGTTCACCGAAGTTCTGTAAATGTTGCTTCCTGACGTACCGTTGTGCATGTGTGTGTGTGACCATGTATGACCTTGGACCAATCTCAGCTGTATGTGTGAATGACCCTATGCCTTTTCAGATGGTGCAAGAGGATGAAGCTCTTCCCACACTGGCCACAGCTGTAGGGCCTCTCCCCACTGTGGGTGCGCAGGTGGACCCCCAGGCTGCTCTGCTGCGAGAAGCGCTTCCCGCACTGGCCGCAGCAGTACGGCTTCTCGCCCGTGTGTGTCCGGTAGTGTATGCGAAGGTGGGAGGAGCACTGGAAGCTCTTGCCACAGATGGTGCAAACAAACGCCCTCTTCCGCTTGTGACCCTGCTGGTGGAGCTTCAGGTGGTGCAAGCGATTAAAGGCCTTGCCGCAGTGTGTGCATATGTAGCCCCTCGACAGCCCCGAGCTCATCCTGTGTGGAAGGTGGAGGTTACCCGATCTGAAGGTGCTGTGCGGCTGACTATCGAGCGGTCGGTCCGTGATGGCAGTATAATCCCTCTCCGAGTTTTCACTCGTCTGCCCCGCGTGCGAGAGGGGGATGTTCCTCTGGGGAAACAGTTGTTCGCTGTGGCCGTCTTGCTGCGAATAGGTAACCTGGGGTCTGGGCAAAAATGAGGATGGCTGTGGCTGTGGATTATCCTTCTCGTATTCTGCGTTGAAGCTCCCATTACATGTCGTCTCTGCCGAGGCTTGTGGGCCACTGTTGGGTTTGTTAGTGGAACCAGCATTCTGTGTATATGAATGGTCGCTGAAGCCTTTGGAATACTCCTCCACTATGCTAGAAAAATCTGGAAACCCTGCATCAATGTCATTCCCTTCGATAATGGATGACCAAAGCTGATTGTCTCTTTCCTCTACGCCGAACACGGCAGGAAGCTGATTCTGCTTCCCGGCACTTTGCTGACATCGGTTCTGAATCTGATTGAATCCCAACGGATCCTCCTCCTTTTCCGTTTTGACCGTGAACTGAAGTGCACTAGTCTGATCTCGATGCAGGGCGGAGCTATGTGAATCGTGGAATTTATTTGGAATCGTCTGGTTGGACACCTCCATGTGGGGCAAACGCCGCCTCTCGGTTGGAGACCGGTTGTATTGTACGCTGTTACCTGGAAACACAGAACACATTAAAGTCAAGTTTGTGCCACTCAATTTGACTAGATTCCATACAATTTATCACATGATGTAATTTACAATAATCAATTTGTATTTAGTTTTTTATTCTTACTATTTACATTATTATTTTACTAACTTGTAGCTGCACTTTAACCATTTTAAATGGTATTTTCTTATTCCTAGATCAGTGGTTCTCAAACCTTTTTATTTCAATAACTCTGAGAGTGTACAAATCTGTACACTCAAGAGTTAGACCTAGCCCTGGTCCAGTGCGTTAGCGAGTTCTCACTAACGCCCTGCCAGGAAAGCCTCTGATGCTAACGGGTAAAAATTCCACTGACTTGCGAGGGGTCCAGCTTTGCCGAAAATAATCTATTAAAACCACTTTGCTAATCACCGAAACAAAGCCGGTTTTGTGTTGGCGAAAGTCTATGCCACCATGCTGGGAAGCCTCTCTGCACCCCAGCATCTCTGTTTAATGTACTTTTTGGGTATGAAATAAAATATTTTATTTAGAGCGCCCTTCAAAAGTACATTATACAGAGAAGCTGGGGTGCTGAATGGCTTCCCAGCATAGTGAATAGACTTTCGCCAACACAAAACAAGCTTTGTTTCAGTGATTATTAGCAAAGTGGTTTAGTTTATTTTTGGTAAAGTTGGACCCCTAGCACAGCAGTGGAATTTTTACCTGTATGAAGTAGAGGCTTTCCTGGCAGGGCGTTAGTGAGAACTCCTGTAAGACCTGTAAGAGTGCATTTGGTCACTTTGAGAACCACCGTCTTTGGTTATTTTTTATAATTATTTACACATTGGTATTGGATAGGTACTCGTTATTGACCAATACTCAAGTTATTCGTATCGGGAAGGAAAAAATGTCAGTGCATCTCTAATTTGCACCAGTTCGAACTCACCTACTGGTTCCACAGGACTACTGTTCCAAAGCGCCTCATCTGGACTCTCCTCCTTAATTGAGAACGATGCGGTGGGATCTTCAATCTCACTTAACTACACAGATAAAGGACGCGTGTTCAAGATTATAATGCATTTCTCTATGCTCCATGATCATGAAAATGAAAAATACCTTTTCAAATAAATACCTTTAAATCTGCAGCAGGCTCCGGACAACTGGTCCCCACATCAGCATCTCTTTCTATGAAGTCCTCTGGGAAGAAAACAAAGTATTGATTGATTCAAAGCAAAGGAGATCGAGTCAAACTAAACTATAAGGTACAACCTAAAATCATATAATATAGGCTAGTATATACTATATATATAGCATAAAGTATATACATAGCCTACTATGTATATAAATATGTTTTTAATGTATGTATGTATTGCAGGTTAGTTAAAGGCGACAACCCAAAATAATCTTAACCCAGTTAAAGGCAACAACCCAAATAATCTGAGTATCGCATCATTAAACATCATCATGATGCAGTGCACTTCACATTGGCTTTTATTTACATGCCTGTGGCTTTTATCATGTCACTTTTTGTATGTAAATGATCGGTATATTATTCAAACACCATTTACACTCAAATTAAAGAGCTGAATTTAATACCAACAAATACAATTCTCTATTTTCGGTGTTAATTAAACACTGAGCCACTTACCCAATCCACGATGAAGCTGTGTGTTTGCCTTCTGCACCATTACTAGTTTCTTTCTCAGCATCTCGTTCTCGTTCTGTTTTCGTGATATTTCCAGATGTAAATATGCGCATTTGTCATCGACTAGTTTGGAGATTTCAGCCACAGCTGTTTTGACCATAACCTCCATAATGGAGCTTAATTGCGTCTGAAAGGGAATGCACGTGGCCATTTTTTTTTACCTTGATTCCTATTCTGGGTGTAAACTAAACTATTTTGGTCATAATTTCGCACAGCGTTGTAATAAATGGCATGGAGCATAAAACGACAACAAAATAATGCATCCGTGTTTGTTTCATAGGGTTTGTTTCCTGCCGGAACCTTTCTTCCGCGTGGCGGAGTGATCTACCGTAATTACTACAATATAGACCCCCAGGTCGATCCATGGCCGCGTTTCAAATGGGATGGATGCAAGAAGTCCCCTGGCCCTGTCCCCATGTTCTCCTTCCATCTACTCACCATTACTCATGATCACAGTCACTAGGTCTTCTCTAGCCCTGAAACATGACTGCTCGTGAATAACGAGCGTCATGTGAACCATGTGGCTAGGTCTTCTCATGATTGATTGATTGATTGAAGTATTTATTAACAGTTTGGAGAATTACAGTACATAGTAGCCTAGACAGTAGAGTCTAGACTCTTGTAGATTAAAGATGTCAAAATGGATTACAAAAAACTAAACACACACACACACACACACACACACACACACACACACACACACACACACACACACACACTTAGAGTCTAAATCTTAGGCTAAGATGTTAGCAAAGTTACAATGCACAGTTATTTTTTGTTCGAGGCTTCAAACATTGATGGAATAATACTAGCATCGTTTTTATTAATGTACCTATATACTGACACCTACTGGCTGGACTTTAAACTGGCTTTATACGTTTGCAAGTATATTCCAGGAGTCAGGACTGGAGGAGGATGGAGTGATGTGGAGTTGGGCTGTTTTCAATCAGCAGAATGCTACTCAGTAGAATCTACCTTTAATATATTTGGCAAATTGGCAGGTAGGATTTTGGGAACCCCACCCTGCCCCACAGACATCTTTGAACAGTTAGCCACTCAGCAGGCCAACAAGATTTTGTCTTGATATGACTCCTTACATGTACTTTGACCTCTATGCTGTTGAACCCTGGTACGATATCAGCCAAAGCACAGGAGTATATCCCTGTTTCACAATGCTAGACCTCTGGGAGATGGGTTGCTGATGCACAACACCTACCATGATGCTTACACTACTGCTACTCTGGATTTGATTACTTGAGGTTTCAAAATAACGGTAGTGGGTCGCACACACCAAGACATGAAGAGTAAATTACTTGCGGTATCACTGACATGCTCACTGTCCTCCAATTTAATCATGTACTGCATTACACTTAAAATGGTAACACATTTGTCCCTTGATGTAAAGCAGGAATCAGCCATGTAGAGCGTGTGCAAGATCAAGTCATAAATCAAGATCTATTGTCACCAATGTGAAAAAACACCTCACAATGCCAAGAACATATTTAAATTGTCCAAACTGATACTAATGTATCATATTTGACCCCCCCCCCCCTCCTGTCTACAAATGTGTTACTCTTGTCAAGGGTATCACATTATATGGTCCCCAAAATAGAATTAGCTTGTGCTAAAATTAGAGTCTCATATAAAGCAGTTGAGCACTCCTCTAGACTAGAGTTAAGGATTCCTTTACCACCCATGATAAAGATGTATCTATTCTACTCATGGTGGATAACAATAGGCTACTCACCAAAAACAAGTTGTGTGTACTGTGTAGCCTCCCTGAGGAACATAGCAGCCATAAGCCAAATAATTTGTATTTGAATTACAATTCCCACTTAACTATTTACTAAATAAAATGATTGTGATGAATGGATAATACATAAAATAAGGATGCAATGTCCTGCATTTAAATGATTCACATAATGAATCAGAAATAATTGTTCTGCATGCCCAGGATGAATGCCCAGGTGTTCCATATATGAAAACAAACTAGCCCAATTATTTTTAAATTCCATACTGCACCAGTCTACAACTCTTTTTTAATCAGTTGGCCTTGATCAATATGGTCTTCCCTCTAGAGATAAAAAACAAAAAAATAGAGAAAATTAGCTAAATGTGTGTCAAATCTGCAAAACAAATACTTTCTTACTAGCTTTCTAGGTGTCTACTATAACATATACATTTGTTCCAACCCAACTCCCTTGGGAAACTTTGTGACAGCTGCTGAAAGTGCTGACCTCACCACATTTGTGATAGCGTTGATTTCGTCGACTAAAACAAGACGAAAAATGTTCGTCGACTACCTTTTTTCACTAAATGAAAACTACTCTATGATGACTAAAACTAAGACTAAATATATTGAATTTTGTAGACAAAAACTAGACTAAAATGTTAGGGACTATAGTGGACAAGAGATTCAGTAAGTCATTTTACACTTGGTTGCATGCTGAAAATAGCAGATCTACATTTTCAAGAAGTGTAAAATCAGTCATTGCGACTGCATCAAGGCCCGCCAAAATACATTTTAGTCGACTAAATCAACTGTAGATTTAGTCAACTAAAATCTTATGACATTTAGTCGACTACAACTAGACTAACACTAATACATTCCAGGTGACTAAAATGTGACCAAATTAAGTTTTATTTCAAAAACTATGACTAAACTAAAATAGAAAATTACTGCCAGAAACAACACTGGATGACGGCTATGGGCATTTTTAGGCAAAGGAGTGTTTTTTGTGCAAAATTAATGCTTGCGATGGATTCAGAATCATGAAACCCCCCCTAGTTTGACATGTCACATGCTACTTAAAGTATAATGAAATTTGGAAAATGTTGCCTTATATTGGTTGATAATGGTTACCCCATCTTTCAGCAGCTGTCACAAAGTTTCCCAATGGAGTTGGGTTGGAACAAATTTATATGTGATTGTAGACATCTTTATGAACACATCTGTGAAGAAAGCCAGTGGTAAGCATTTATTTTGCAGATTTGCCACATTTCGCTAAGAGTTCTCACGTGTCATACCGGTATTTGTGGCTGAAAGACCTGCTTTATGCACTCTGATTTTTTTTTAGAGTGATGGAAATGTTTAATTATTATTCTGTAATTAAGCTGCAATTATTAATAACATTAATTGAAAATATCAGACAGTATGTAATTATTTTATTACAAGTTCAGCATTTAAGGCAGAAAAGTTAAAGGAAAAAAAATAGTTACATGGCGGTTGTCCACTAAGGAGGGGGTTCCAAAGGGACCCTTACAGTAACTGAGTGTAAGCATGGGTCCATTCAGTTCCATGTGTACACTATGGGGGTCCTTGAAATGTATATGTTTGAGAACTGGTGTACATGACACAATTCCATCTGAACAGATTATAAAGGGTTTCCTTAAAGGAATTTTTATCTCAGAAAGGGACAGTTAATTCACATGGAGGCAGTCATATCTTTATCCTGATTAGGCCATTATTCACATTATAATAATGATAAAGGGCTACAGTAAACAGTTAAAAAGATGGCTTCCATATTCTGTTCAGGTCATGGGGAGAACTTGCTTGTTTTGAGTCTTGACACAATAGCATAAACTGTAGGCTCTATGCATAACTGTAGTCCTAGGTTTGCATTTGTAAATTCTTCCATAGATTTGTTCGCTCAGCAGCAGATTTGAACCGTTTCTGGTTCATAGCTGCAGTGTGATGCCAAGAACTTGTTAACCGTCATCTCTTACCCCTTTGGTGATGCAGAGCTGATTGCCACCTTCTGGACACGTGGGACTACTACAGTTATTCACAGAGCCTTTTCCTGTTTCATTGGTACAGACTTTAACAGCACAGTGTGACACAGTGTGAAACAATTTAAATTGCAACAACTTGTAGCAGTTCATGTTCTTACAGTTTTTGTAAGAAAGTTGTACGTGCTGTTGTTGGATAGCTGATTTGGAAGAGTTTTTAGTCCTTATCCCCATTCCCCACTCCCCAGAGACTCTGCAGGTTTAGCCAGAATCTTAACCATTCAGGACGGGAACCCCTTTTGGTGTTTTTTTTTATTTTTTATCCCACGATTTTGTAACCCATTTTTCACCCCTGTGTCAATCATCTAATGTGATCCTGGGCTCTACACACCCTCCGCCAACCTGGGGAGAGCAACGGACTTAACTCATGCTTCCTTCATGCTTGAGTGTCCAAGTTGCTCCTTTACGCCTGACAGGGGGGAGTTTCCCTGGTTGGACGTAGCGCGTGGAAGGAACACGTTATTCCAACCAGTTTAGAGACCAGGATTTTCACCCCTTTTGGTGTTTTAAGCATTATGATATACTTTAGCTATTGAGCTGATCGAACAAGCTCATAGATCGAGCTTGTAGATCTGCTATTTTTTTTTAAATTGTGAAAATGTGGCGTAAATATTTGAATATATATTCTTTCAGAACGAATGTTTTTAACTCAAATCTTTGCTTCTGGTGGGGTCCCTGAACAACATTTTCAGATAATTCTGGGGATTTCTTTACATGAAAGATATTGAGCCCCACTGACATAGAAACATGCCACTTTTTAGAGTCTGCCTCAGGTCTAAATGGGTTATGAAATGTATTATTTAAAGGAGGACTCGCAGACAGAAAAACAAATAAGTTAAAACTTGAGTATGATTTTAAATATTGTATTACAATTACAGGGTTCTATAGACCCATGATGCTCAATCTTCTCAGGCACGGCCCACAACAATATTTTCCCTACCGATAAGCATTATCCTCAATGCTAAATGAGACATGTCTGTATGTTCCTTTATAGGTGCACCCAGTCAATGACCTCTAGTCTAGACAGTCTAGAGAGCTTCTTTGAAAACACACGAAGCCAAATGGCAGCAATTAGCACATTAAACACACATTAGATTAGAATAATACAGCAATATATTAACACATTCTTACACTGATATACATGTTCATATAATGTTGGCTTTTACACTGAAAATGGGACCCAGTGACACCAATTACCAGCAATCAGGCTACTTCTGTATGAACATAATGTACATTATATTGTATGTCTGCACAATACCAGTATGTATAATTGTATATGTACCGCTATATGTATAAGCATACGTATAAGCATGCGTTAATGTCAAATGATTAATTGTTTGTAAAGCCTAAATTACTGGCAATTAGGCTTTACAAACTATTCCATTTTCAGTGTAAAAGTCAACATTTGTGTGTATAATGCATGTCAGTAATGTACACATGTTAATATATGAGAATGTTTTAATTTGGTATGGAATTATATTATTCTGATGGGTTTGTAATATCTTCTGGCAATTGGCATGCCTGTTCAATGAAGCCATTAACTTGCAGTGTGTAACCATACATGTCTCATTTTGCACTGAAGAAATTCTTACATGGTCTGAAACATTTACAATTGTGTCTGTAGGCTACAGCTCACTAATTTTTTGTTCCGTGTGAGGAGTCCTCTGCTGCATGTTACCATTTCCATCTCGACATTTTGGTTTGTGGGTGGGAACAACATGTTATTTGTGAACTTTGGGCTGAACCAAAATTACAGAATCAGGTCAGTCATCATCCCAGATCTCACTTGTAGTTTTACATGCAGCTTGTAAAAGGTAATAGGAGTATGACCGTTTGTTTTCTGTATGAACATAGTGCTGGCCTAGATTGAGGTCAAACAACATCCATGAGTATTGTTGGGATGAGGGACTATGACTGCTCTTGACTGTGTCTTACATATTCTTAGAAAATAACACATGACACAACCTAATTGCTATACAAGCACCTTAATTAGAGTACTGTCAAATTAATGCTGTGATGACGCACCGTCTTCAAAAGGTATAAATAGCCACACAAAGATATACATTTCATTCTTATAATACAACTGAAAACATTATTGTAGTGTCTTATAAAGATCCGCTGTCATGAAATTCTGTAATGTTTCTTGCAGGGGGGAAATGAAGTAGGATCAAAGGAGACCCTAGATATTTACTACCTACTTACAAATATCTTCATCGTCGGCTAAAGAATACAGTTGGTATTCCTCACATACATTGTATAGTTGGGCATTTTGTCTTTACTGTAGCCGACAGTGACAGTAAAGTGAGGGCACACAGGAGGAGGAATGACACGTAGGTCCTGAGCTGGGAATCAAAGTTCAATCTCAGGGTTGCTATGCTGTGTGACTAGCATAAATACAGTAATCACACGCCACAGGGCACTTAGTTCTCATTCAAAGTGACATCACTTCGAAATTAACTTAAAGTAGCAGTATACCATCACTGTATCGATCTCCGCGTCCATCCTTCATCATCCATGTGAAGAATCCACGTCTGTCTAACCTGTGTGTAGTTTGAGGTGCAGTTTGAGGATGCTTATCTGGGGGAAAGTCTTACCGCATATCTCACAGGTGAACGGGGTGTCACCAGCATGTATGCACTGGTGTCTCTCAAAATAGCTGAAATTCTCAAAGCTCTTCCCACAAGTTGAGCATATGAAGCTATTTTGTTTGGCGTTTTCTACAGCACAGCCTTCCACAAGTGTTCCTTGGAATTCAAATTCTTGAGTATCGTTAGTGATGGCGCTATAGTCATTCACTGTCATCTCCTCTGAAATTGGCTGATTTTGCAGGTCCATTGTCAAATCCACATGTCTAGACTGCATGCTCATGGCTGCATACTGACCATTGTGAATCATCTCCAGCTTCTCTTTGTCATCTACAAAGGACATTTCCTTATTGGGTGATCTGTATCCCCGATGGTTGTTCAATGTCCCATCAACTGGAGAACCAAGGTGATATTTCATGTCGCGTGAAAGCATATTGGCAGTTTGTGCAGTGGAATTAGAACAGCCAGGAAGCGGAGGAGTATCGCTGCTCCTCTCCATCCTAGAGCTCCACATCTGGCCATGGGTGGCCATTTCTATTGCATGTTGTTCATTCTCTGTGTGGTTAAGAATTTGAAATGCCTCTTCTGACTCAACCTTTATGACTACATCTTGCTCACCGTCATACTTGGTGGTGGGCTCCTGCTCCTCTCCAGGTGATGGCCCCGTCCTCAGTTCTGCTGGGTTGTCTGGCAGATTGTTCCTGTACACCAGGTGATTTGCTTCTAGCACGTCTTCCTCTTAAAAAATAAAATAATTTTAAAATAGCAATGAGTAATACTGTAGTAGGTTAAAAGCTTTAAGGTCTACAAGTCTTATTTTCACTTACAAAATGCCATAGCAGTGTCTATGTCATTGTCTATTACCTCTGATAAATATTAAGGATTCAATCTATAATAGTGTATAATAGTGTTATTTTGTGATAGTTTAATATTACAAATCCTTACCAGTTCTGTGTGTCTTCATGTGGCCCTTGAGGCTGCTTTTCTGATTGAAACACCTGCCACAGATCTGGCAGCCGTACGGCTTCTCTCCGGTGTGAATGCGGAGATGCCTCTCGAGATGGCCGACGCGCTCGAAGATCTTGCCACAGTACGTGCAGGGGAAACACTTCTTTGGTTTGACCACCTGAAACGGCGCTTCCTGAAACGACCTGATCCTCCGCGCCTGGTGGTTGTTCAGGGAGGAGGGGCCGGCCATGCCGTGCAAGCTGGAGTGCACCGTGCCATTGCTGGATATCATGACCGTGTCAGATGACCCATACTGTGATGGCACGATCATGTCTTCTTGGAGGTCCCCGTACGGTTTCCCTGCGAAGGAAAACGCAGGCCTACTGCACATAGGCTCCACTGGCACGGGAGGAAGTAAGGGAGCGATTCCTGGGAAGGCCGGTGGGTTCTTCCCTGAAGCACTGTGGTATTCTGTGCCACTCATCTCTTGCCTGTTTGGAACGTTCAGCCTGGACATCCACTGCTGATTGTTTCTCTCGTACCCCGTGAAGTCCTCGCTTGCATGATTTGCTAGCGCATCAGCAGCTTGCTCGTTTCCTCCGTGGTAGGGCGTCGTCTGGGCCTCATCCACTTCGTCTGGCTCAACCTTCACCTGAATAGGCGTCGGCGGAACAGTCTCCTCTTTTGGTAGACCGTCTTCAACTTCTTTCTTATCTTTCGTTTGTTGTTGTTGTTGAGCATCAGCACAATTAGTCTCTTCAGGAACTTGTTCAGCAACTTGCATGACAATAGGAGCTGCCTCAATACCTGGTAATGTAATAAACAGGTACCATTATGTTACCAAACACATCAGAAAAGTCAAATGCAAACTGGTTTGAAATTTCAAACAAATTTCAACCAGTGGATATAAAGGAGTCTGTGCACACACACACACACACACACACACACACACACACACACACACACAGGTCTGAAGACGGCAGCTGTCAATGGTGCTCTTACTAGATCTCACACCCCATCCCCCACTCTCTCAAGCCAAGTTTCACACAAACCACAGTCTTTCCCTGCTTCCCACTGCAACCTCAAGGAATGTCACAGTCAGACGTTTTCAACTGTGAAATTAAGCAAGACCCCAAAGTAGCACAACTAGGTCCCATGGGGGTTTGAGTCGAGTGGGTGTCTATAAAAGGTTATTGGGGATCATTTACTGGTTCAATTTTGATATGTAATCATATTTTGTGCATAAGAGCTAGGTGCTTTCGTAGTTTTCTGTGCCTAGGCCTGGACTAAAACATAACGATAGACCGGGGCTGGATTAGCCCATGTTCACACAGTTTGTGTTGTCCCAGAGCTTATTTCTAAGACTGGTCTATGGTTAATCTTAAGCATCAACCCACTATTCCCACTAGCCATCTAGTGGAGCTAGCCCTACAACGTCATGGGTTAAATATTTGAATGTGAATCCTTGAAAAAAAAAAACTATTGAATGTGGTTACAGAGATGGGGGGGCCTTAACCAATATCACTGGGTGTATATGGTTCAAATTATAATTCATATGGTGGTTACGGTCCCATGGATCAACAGAATGGCATCATGGTGAAGTGTCCTTGATAAATTCACAGGATCCCTACTGTCTCCAGACCAGAGGGGAAGGATTTTGTAGGTGACCCTTTAGGTGACCTCTGGGGGAGGAGGGGCAGGCAAAACATGAATTCCTCCCCAAGGACTCAATGGGATGAAAACAACTATATTGTGGAGGCCACGGGTAGCCTGCTAACGGCTGATTTATGTATACTTGGTTGTGCATCGCGTCATGCAACAAAAATAGCTTGATCTTCAAACTCACAACACGTCACAGCGTGAAGCACTGAGCTTCACTTTGGTTTTCAGGGCATGACACAGGCATGCAAAATACGTATAAATCAGAACTAAGACGTCAATGATGGCACTGACAAATTCTCTGCCAAGTTCATTCATACCCATTTGTGGTTTCTGAACACAGAAAATACATGTAATATAGGTAGGTGGGGGCTCAGTGTCTGGCTCATGGATACATCCAAGGGAGAAACAGGTTTTCAGTGATGTACAGGATTCAAACCGTATTCAACAGTATTGTGTGCTCACTGCTTAGCCCTGGGACCCTGACATAATTTATATTCTCACATTTTTAATTTCAAGAGCCCCCATAAGAGTGTAGAAATGGAACCAAATGAACCCGTAAGCACCCCTTTGATTCCAGTTGTACTCTCAAGAGCTACAGACATGTTAAAGGTCCATTTGGAACCCCCTCAAGGAACCAAGACTCTAGGTCCCCACTTTGAAAACCAATGTTCTAGCCTCAATGTGAGGCTTGTTCACAAACTATTTATCAATGTTAAGTGTAATACTTGTCATGTGTAGACAGATGACACAAACATAACTGTAACAGAGATTTCTGTCTGTGCCACTTACATTTCCTGTGAGTCTTCATGTGCTCTTTGAGGCTGCATTTCTGGTTGAAGCGCCTGCCACATATCTCACAGCGATAAGGCTTCTCACCCGTATGAATTAATTTGTGTCTTGCAAGGTGGCCGGCACGCTCAAAACACTTTCCACAATAGGGGCAGACGCAGCCCTTAGTCAACATCAATCTCTTTCTCCTACGCACCATGTCGTACGAGTATGCGCTACGAAATGGACTGTAACTGAATTGACTACGACTGAATTGGATTTGCTGGAGCGCAGTGGAGCTACTGCAAGGCGAAGCAAGCCTGGAACTTAGTGCAGACTCTGGCAGGCATGACATTGAGCTCTGTCCCAAGCTTTTGAAATAATCTGGATCACTAGGTGCCGGCTCACTGTGCGTTCTGGATTGCCACTGTTCAGTGTCCCTCTCATACATGGTCAGTCCATCTCCCAGGCGTTCCGACTCCCCTCCTGGGGCTTCACTTGCCTTCTCACTTCCTTCCACCCCAGGTTCGGACTTCACCTGTACCTCAGGAGTAGACAGGCTGTGCTGATCCACATCTATGAGGGTTTTATCAAGCAAGGAGGACCTCTCCTGACAGATGCCACCCTGATCATCTGCGGAAAATAGCAAAGTTTCACAATTATCCTGACACATAAACATAATGCCGTTTTACATATGCCATTTTTGTGTTATCAGTCATCATGGCATGCCAAATTTGAAAAGCATAACAAAATGGCTCCAGCCTCCAACTTGTAATTTAGGCAATGATATTTTTAAGGACGCTAGACTATGACATAGTCACATAACCTTTATAGCAATACAGTACATGTAGAAATTACGCTTTCTGCAGGCAACGCCATATGTCCACCTACCGTCTCTACCGTTGCTGTGGTTTTCAGGGCGCATGGACCCCCGGTCCTGAGCCACTTGGGCTGCCCGCAACTCATTGTGAAGTACCTCGATGTTGCTCTTCAGGTTTTTGATCTCGTTGTCCCGTTGGCACATTTCCAGTCGCAGCACCACCATGCCATCGTCAACAACTTTGCCGATTTCGACCGCGGCGGCTTTGGAGAGCGCATCGATGATGGAGGCAATCTGAGCCCGCACAGAAACGCTACTCAACATGATGCTGGGAACCCTCATGAAAAACCTGGAACTTTAAACATGCGAGGAAACCCCTCCCCCGCACACGCTTACAAAGAAAAACTTTGTTGCCCTATCAATCTACTCCATCGATTAAAACTGTTTTAGTTCGATCACGCACAGCGCTACAGTTTGTATAATTTGTCTGGCCGTTACGCTGCCTTGCCTGGCTGTCGCTTACAAAGAATAATAAACAGCCGTTCTCGTTTTACGGACGTGATGACATAAATACCGTAACTAATAAGCAAAGCGCGCAACCGGTTCCTCCTGCAGGTCCTTTTGTTCTGCTCGCTAGCATTCAAGCCTGAATACAAGAATAATACTTAACCTAACAAATGAGTCAACAATTTATTATGAACAATTAAGGTAAAATAATATAAATTCTGACTAACTGGGGAAAAAAGCTTTATGTATATCAAATGGTTTATAATGGTTGTAAATTGATCAACTCCTCAATAGCCCAATCTGAGAGATTTTACACACACACACACACACACACACACACACACACACACACACACACACACACACACACACACACACACACACACACACACACACACACACACACACACACACACACACACACACACACACACAATATTAGCAGACAAAATTGCAACTGAATCGCTATAAAATATCACTTACGGGAAGTTACGGCACCTTTAAGCCCAATATATTAATCAAAAATGGATCATTGTTATTCTGATCTGAAGATTTCTTTTTTCTTTTTAAGGCAAAAGTGTCGTCTAAAAAAAGTTTGCTTTAATTAAACACACAATGCAACAGAAAGGCAATACAAAGTACTGACTAAAAATAACTCACAGTATATTGCTAAAACCATTGTATGATCCAAGTAGACAGTGCTATCTATCTCTTCTGTGAATTTCTTGATGGATTTTGAGGTTCCCTAAAACTGTGAAGCTTTTCCCGCACTGTCCACAACTGTACGGTCTGAGTCCACTGTGGAAGCGTTCATGTCTCAAGCAGTTATCCTGTCTGGAGAACATCTTTCCACAGATCTGGCAACTGAATGGCCTCTCTCCCGTGTGCACGCTCTGGTGTGTCTTCAGACGAGTCTTCTGCGTGAAAGACTTCCCGCACTCCAGGCACCTGAAGGGCTTGACAGTTCCATGGGTGAACTGGTGTGCCTCGAGCTGACACAGGCGGGGGAACCCCCTTCCGCACACAGGGCAGGTGAACAGTTTTGAGAAGAGACTTGTCCCCGCCCTCCAGACGTTCACCGGGCGCTTTGCTTTCAACACACTGTTTCTGTTGAAATGATGATCTTCTGTCGCGTGCGAGGGCCCCGCCTGTTGCAGTCCACACTGCAGACGGCGTGCCTCCCCGTTGACGGGTGGATTTGGCACGTGTCTGTTCATGTACTGTTCCGTTTGAATGGAGTCGACCATCGCAGGCATGTTATCTCCCAAACTCACCGGCTGCACATCTGTCTCTTCTTTTATCAACGCACTTAAGTTATCAACCGTGTTGTTGACCGTCCCTGCCACAGCTAATATAGAGGTACAGGAGTTTTGGTTATTACTCTGAGTGGAATATTGATCTACAGCATGAGCCTCAAA
Source organism: Protomyctophum parallelum (assembly GCF_964188405.1). NCBI lineage: Eukaryota > Metazoa > Chordata > Actinopteri > Myctophiformes > Myctophidae > Protomyctophum > Protomyctophum parallelum. The sequence continues at coordinate 18,835,715 of NC_139709.1, forward strand.
GAGTTGTGGTTCAATTGAGTCTCCCTCACATAGGTCATGCAACGAAGGCCATTGTGGTCCACAGTGGTCCTCGGTGACAAATGCACCGCTGTTAGTCATCTCTGCGTTTTCCATCGTTTCTTGGTTGTCCATTTTGTCGACAGGTTCAAATTTGACCTGTATCCCCAAGTTCCTGCTCTCTTCGGGTTGATGGCCGGTTTCAAAGAGTGAATTCACACCCTTCGATTCCGTATACGTGGCATTCGTTTCCAGATCCCCTTGACAGGCTGTGACAAAAAGAAAGAAGGGGTCAGCTGTGTTTCCTGAATTAATATGATGATTTATCTACAAAATATCTACAATATGTTAATGAAGAATGTTCCCTTTATTCATAAATACAGTGAATGACGAATATTATATTAAGAAATTGATCAAACAAAAACGTATGTTCTTTATTAAAAACACCCCCACCTAAGACCTATAACTACTTCCACATAATTTAATTTAGGCTTAACTAGACTTAACTTTTGCCAGTGAGGTTCTAGGTGTTTGTTAGGGCATTGATATATATAGTAGGTTATTATTAAGAGTCCCGCCCCCTACGAGGACCCAGGAAATAATTTCCCGTTCGATTTCCTCATAGACTTTTAAAAAAAAGTATTTATTTAAAGACGGTTACGCTGCGGCCTGCGGATAAAGCCAACTCGGATCGTGACAAATCATGACAATAAACAATGTTTTGTGGAGATCAAATAATTAGAAAGAAGAAAAAAAGGCAGGGTACAAGACTTTGTTATGTTTTTCTTGTTACTAATAATTTGATAAATACTTTTTGAAATGTCTATGGGGAAAATGAATGGGGAATTATTAACTGGCCCTCGTCGTTCTGAAAGGGGGGCGGGACTACGATGCTCTTGGTGCAAGTTGGTGGCTGGCTACTATGAAATATAACTGTATTGTTGACATACAGTACTGTTATTTGCTAGTTGGCTTCTAGGTGTTCAAAGTTATTATCATGATACTACATAGACACAACTACATAGAAGATAGATAGAAGAGGGGGGGGGGGGTGCTGCTTGCAATGATTGCCAAGTTGCAACTAGATGGTTGCTTATGGTGTTTACAGTTTACTAGTCTAGACTCTAGATGTCATTTTACACAGTATGACAGTGTGGGGTCTGTGTGCATGATGTCAGATTATGCATGTTGCTTCATCACACATAAATGACTAACCTATATTTCCAACAGTAACAGTAACCTAGGTCTGGTCCATAGGAGTTAAGGAGAACTGACAGAACTCCTTCTAACGCATGGACCAAAGGGGTCATCGATACAATTTGTATCATACAAATGTGTCTGTGGCAAGACTTGTCATGGTCTGTGGCAAATTCTAGATTTTGTTTTTACACACCATTATAATGTTCTTATTTTGATCATAAGACCCACTTACTGAATGTCAGTCTCCAGGCTTTCTTCAGGATGTGTGACACTGATTTACTATGACTCCAGTCCATTGATTAGGACAGACTGGACAGTGGTTCTCAAACGTTTTATTTTCAAGGACCCCCAGAACTGTGAGTGTACAAATGTAACCAAATTGACCCATTTGAACACAGTACACTCTCACGAGTTACAGACCTGCAATTGGTCATCTGAGGATAGCTCTTTATGTGTTTGTCTACTCATTTTATATGTCCATGTTGACAAAATTGTCCACCACTACAAGCCAGCATGGCGATGATGATGACCCCTGGGCCGGCCTGGACCCACTCACCTTCTTCAAGGGAGACCTGGCTCCCAAGAAGCACACAGCGTTCTTGTCTCTGGTGGTCGCCTGCCGTGATCCGCGTCGCGGCGGCCACCTCGGCTTCTCTCTGTGCATTGCCCAGCTTTCTCTCCATCAACTGCAGGCTCCTCTTGAGTTCCTCTATCTCGTCGTCCTTCCTGCACATCAGCTGCAAACTTCTCTTGAGCTCTTCTATCTCGCTGTCCTTGCGGCACATCTCCAGGCGCAGCACCACCGTCCCGTCATCCACCAGCTTGCTGATCTCAGCCACAGCCGCCTTGGCCAGGACGTCCATGATGGCTGCGATCTGACTCTGAGAGCCGAAGGAGGAGGAGGAAGAGGACGAGGGGAAAGAAGAAGACATCTCGTGGTGGGGTGCAGTCAGATTTCAAGGAGGCTAGTTTTGTTTCTCACTCACAGCCTAGTTTATTGAAAGCTGCTCCAGATCAAGAAGACCTCAGGCTCCACCACTTCCACCACTCTGGTTATTTTTTAACTTGTTTGTCCGGGAAAATGGAGTGGTGGAAGTGACGTATAGGAGAGAACCGTAATTCTTCTAATAAATGTGAACGCAGTGTTATTTTATTTTATTTTATTTTATCTCTTGACTTGAACCCCTAACTAGACCTATCGTCTTTGTGGTGAATTGTACGCTATCCTGATTGGATAAAAGTGCAGGTATCCTGACCTACATTTTTATTTTCTGTTTAATACAAATCTGGAGTGACATGGAGACTGCTATTACTGAACAAACACTCTACAGCAATGAGTACACTTATTTAAATCACTTACCCTACCTTTAAGTGTTTTAAAGTTGAAATTCAACATGTATTCACATGACACATTCCATTTAACATGTATTTTTTTATTACAAATTAATTATTAATTCATTCATTTGCGCACTTTTCCACATTTTATATTTTGTAATGGTTAGATATTCCACTTGCATGTTTGAGTGAGCTGGCAGGAGGTGTAGCTAGTCTACAATGTTAGTTGCTAGCCTTGAACTGTTATTGAAGTTGTCATCGAAGTGTGTAGACTACAAAACAGAACATAGTTATACAAAAATAAAATTGTAAAAATAATATTCTCAAATGAAAAGACCCCCAGCGTCTGTAAAACAGATTGTCTTATCAAATAAGACATACATAATTATAATCTTTGAAAAGAAAAAAAAGGCTTTCCTCTCAATTCATCTTTTACAACAGACTCTTTGATATAAAACACTGACTGAAAAGGCATTCCTTCTGCCTTCACTGAACTTCATGTCCCCTGTCTCTGCCTCTCCCTCTCACTGTTCTCCCTCTCTCGCCTCATGGTAGCCATCGCAACAGCTTCGTCAAAACACATACTGGGGCCGTGTCTGGGGCTGGGCGTGGGCCCTTCCTCCCCATCCCTCCTCTTTTCGCTCTCCTTCTCTCCTCCCCTGAGAACCAGCTTCTTCCTTTTCCCTCTCGTGCTCTCCTCATGCTCACCCTCTTCTACTCGTTCTACCGTGCATGCTTTGTCTTGTCCGCCTGGTCCTGTCTCTTCTGTGTCCCTCTCTTTGTGCTCTGCCACTGCAACTCTTGATGAGGAGGACTCCCTCTCTCTGTTTACATCTGTCTCTCTCTCTTTGTCCCGCTGCCGCTGCTGCTGTCGAAGGCTCAGCGCCGTCAGCCTACAGTACTGTGGTTTGGGCGGCACGATTGGCACCGACTTTGCGTGGTACACTTTAGGTGGCGTCTGTTTGGAGAACACCAGTGTTCGGCCTACCCCTGGCTCATAACGTGGCCTGCTCTCTCCATCCTCGCATTTGCCCGGCCCCGGGACAACCGTGCCCTCGGTCCTGACCTCACGCTGTGTTTTCTCTTTTTCACCCACAACCGTCAGTGCTTGAGATTGCTCCTCTTTCATCAACTTCTCTTCACTCCATATTTCTTGTCCGTTTGAATTCCCGTCATCCTCATCTTGCTGGTGTTCCCGCTGCTTTTCTTCTTCCTTTGCGGCGTACGTCTCTGGAATATCAATATCCGCTTGGGCTAGCAGTGGTGAGTCGATCTCTTTTATCGGTACATCTAGCATCGTCTCTTGGTCCTCCGAGGGTTGTTCCTCCACCAAACACAGATCTGTACATTCCTCCATGAGCTCTGTGGTGATTTCTGTCTTGAAGGCCTCTATCTCATCCTTTTCTTTCCTCTGTTCTTCTGAAACAGTTGTCCCACTGCCGGCCTCCTGGTCCACATCTTCATGATCTTGCCCTGTCTGCTGATCTCCCTCTCTGACATTGCACACACCTTCTCTTGCATCCTTCTCCTCACCATGCGTACCTTTGCCATATTCTAGCTCTTCACATATAATGTCTTCAATCTCGTTCCAGATGTCTTGATACCCAAGAGCATCATCTTCCTCCAGCTTCTCCTCGTCACTTTCTGTCATTGCCAAATTGGAACTGTGGCGGTCTTTTCTTAAAGCATGGCACTTTTCCAAACTAATCTTCTGTTCCTCTCCTACTCCATTTTGTACCATATCCATGCCCTCTTTTACTGTATTGATCCCCTCTTCTACCATATTTCCCTCTCGATCCTTCACTTCTTCCCTGTCTGTTGTAACATTAATTTTATGAAGCTCTGGCATGCTTCCAGAGGAATCTTCCAAAACCTCTGCGAACAAATCTGGAGTTTCCTCCTGCATAGAACAAGAAACCGTCTCAGAGATTGGATGTGAGATCAGTGCCATGTTTTGGACCTCATCTATAATTTGCATGCATGCCAAATTGTCTGTTTCAACATTGTCCTCAGTCCTTGGTGTGGGAAACTCCCCATGGCAGGCAGCTAAAGACTCTGAAGTGGAGGGTTTGTCACATGGAGTTTCATACTCTTCTGTGACGCCCGCGTCAACTAAATGGTGGATGTCTTCTGTTGCAGCACTGTAGGTGGAATATAAAAAATGTCTGTGTTATACTCACTGAGTATAATATACTTAATGCATATACTTTTGACTACTATACTATTTTATATTTAAACCAAAATGATACTTTGTCTACGACTGTATTGCTTACCATAAGTAAAGCATTTTAGTGCATTTTAGTATAAATTAAACACAAAAATGTGGATTGGCTGATTCCTTTGTTCTCACAAACAATCTTTCAAATTTAAATGCATTGATCTGGTCAAGACTTTTTGTCAGACAAAAAGGATAAGTAAAACCATTAACTCATCGGTCTTACTTTTGTATCGGCGTTTCTGAGTCTAGATCTTCCTCCTCATCATCACCCCCCTTCAGCTGCCTCCTCTGCTCTGGTTCCTCATCGTGGTTTAGCTCCCCCTGCTCCATACTTTCAACGCTCGGTTCATTCTGTGTGACACATTCACTGTCCAGTGGTGTGGGCTGAGTGGGCTCAGGGCTTTGTGACTGACCAACACTAGTGTTCACAATAAGACTCTCTGTCAGGTTAGAGAACAGGTAACCAGATGGGAGAGATTTATAGAACATGTGATCATCTTCCCCGTCACTATCATCTCCATCATCCTCATCGTCAACATCCTCGTCTTCGGAGGACATTGTGACTGGGAGGAAGGGTAGAGACATGAAAGGCAGGCTGCGGGACTTCATATGTCGTTCACACGCGTCGGCGGACAGCGGCCTGTGCGAGCGCATCTGGGTTGGTATCTGTGCCTCTAGTTGTGGGGCCGTTACAGACCTCCGCCGCTGGGCTGTCTCCGTGGATGGCGGTGGCAGAGTTATGTGTTCCTCCATGAACTCGTACTCATTTTCATAAAATGGAGCTTCCACAGAGAACTCATTTATCTGTGGAAAGACAAGACAGAGAGAGACAAGTTTTTACATTACTTTGTAATGTCTGTCTTTTGTCCTGGTTGCACACTTGCTCACTAACACGTACCTGGTTGGAGACACTGCAGTCCATGTCATCAAGGAAGTTAAAGTTATCCTGAACATATCCCGACAGCTCCTGCTCATCAACCTCAATCTCAGTAGAGTTGAGGATATGAGACACATCAGACACACTGTCATCTCCGCTGTCATCTCCACACACACCGGTATCCGAGATAGGGGAGTCTGGAACAGTTGCTATATGCTGTCCAGGTTTCATTTCTGAAAATGTTAGCCAGTCTACGATTAGCAACATTCATATTACATTACATTATGCTGCAAGCAAGAATAAGTGGATCACTGTCACAGTGATGTATCAAACATTCCTTTCTTTGTAGAATATTAATGTTGTATAAATAGAAAGGTGCATATATGTATATTGTATATAGGAACTAAAGAAAAGAGATAACAATTTGAAATAATTGACGAGGTCTTGTCTTGTCTCATGAGTCATGACAGTTTTCCAGTCAGCCTAAGTGGACAGCATTTATAATAAATGTGTACGTGGTTATGAAAAAAACGTGATAATCAAATTACCCATGTATTCATAGTCATTTTCAAGTTCAGTGTCTTCAGCGTTGTTATCGTCATCATCGCTGTTCTCTTCCATGCCAGAGTTCTGGTCCTCAGAACATTGCTCTCTCTCTCTGCTATCAGCTCCCTCTACCTGCAGAGGCTCTGATATACATTCTTTACTTTCCACCTCCTCATCTCTCTTCTCTTTCATTCCTTTATCTGTCTCTTTAACACCCTTTGCCTCCTCATCTGCTCTACATTTCTCCTCCCTCCCCCTTTCTGCATCCTCCTCCTGTCTCACGTGTTGTCCGTTCCGCTTGGCCCCTTTCATGTCCTCCATCTTGACATCGGCCCTTCCACCCTCCTTCCCCTGCTCCATTTCTCCCCCTGCGTCCTTCAACTTTGCCTTCTCCCCTCCCTCCTTCCCTTCTGCCCTGTCCCCTCTGTCCTTATCTCTGCCACAGTGGATGACTCTGTCCCCCTCGCCCCCTTGCAGCATCAGAGCCAGGTTGGAGGTGATGTGGAGCGGCACGGTAACATACTGAGGACCCGTGATGTGCATGGCCGCCCGCCGGCCCGTTTTAGATGACATTCCTGGGGATCTGGACTGTTGGGGCTGGTCCTCGTTCACTCCCGTGGCCGCTGCTTCTTTGGGATCGAGGAGGTTATACGTGCCCTGGGTACCAGAACCCCCACTCACCACCCCGGTGCCCCTGCGGTATGTCACGGCATACCCGCTGCCACCGAGACCCCCAGTAGTGACCTCCGAGCCCACCTGGAGAGAGGGCACAGCCAGCGGAGACATGATGGTTGAGGGTGGACGAGAATGTCTGGAACCTGGAATATATGATATAAATATGGGTTAGAACTGCTCTACTGCTACTGTAACAACAACAAATTATTATTATTATTATTATTATTATTATTATTATTATTATTATTAAAGCAAGTTCTGACCATAAAAGGAAACTATTTCGTTTTATATTCTATTAAACTCAACTCATCTGGCAATCTAAGTCAGACCTAAGTTAAATGTAATTATTGTATTATCAAACAGCAGCTATACATTATCACATGCATTACTCTATTAGGACACAGTATTCCATAAAAGCCTAGTCAATTCTAAAACGGTGCATGTAAGCCCTTTAGAGATGGTTGAGGGAACAACCACAAGTACCGTCTTTGGGACTGGATGGGGAGATCAGGCAGTCCATGCTCTTGGCTGGTCTCAAAAGAGTCTTGTCTTTCTCTGAAAAGAAGAGTTGGGCGAATGGTTGGTTGAACAGGAATCCCCCCTCCCACTGCCAGATCAGGGATATTTTCTGGACAATACAGCTCAACATAACGTTTATTCAAACTGAAGAGAGACCCTACTAGCCACTGGGACCTTGGTTATTGATTAAACTAGCAATGTTTAGCTTGGTACCTGTCACCCATAGCAAATCCAATCAAATCCTACTACTTAGCTACTTAACTGCCAAAATACGTTTTTTTTCAATCAATTACTCACCCTGTGAAGCCTTGATTTCATGGAGAATTTTTAGTTTTTCTCACATTTCTTAATTAATGAAGAACATACAGTAGGCCTACTTGATGAAATAAATAAAATAGAAATGTAATAACAGCAAAGCTTTATCTCAAATCTTTATAAACTCCAACACAACTCTCAGTATAATCCAATCCAATGTCCCTCATAATCTGAACACACCATGTTCTCTCCAACTATACTAGGCTACTGTGAGAGTTGTTTGGGATATTTTATAAACAGATTTCTTATATAGTTGGATTCTTCATTCACTGTGAAAGAATAATGCCAAAAACAAAAATTATTTGTGAATTCAAGGCGAGTACCGCTAATTGATGAGTAAAAAGGTCATTTGGGGGCAAGTTGGGCAACGTATATGATTGAATGCAGCAAATAAAATTATCCAGTCATTATATCATAGGAATTTGCCTACAGCTCAAACTACACTGTCACAAAAGAGTAGTCAAATCAAACGTTTTGCTATTAAGTGAAAGTGGTTAGTGTCTGTCGGTTTTGACAATTTATTCTTTATGTGCAGCCCGGTGCAGGTATGGATTACAGTAGAACCACTAGTTGGGGTGAGGTCACACTGCCATGTACAGTACCTTTGACTGAGTGCTTGTTCCTCCGCCGTTGGTCATGGAACCGTCCTCCGATGTTGAAGATGGACATCCACTTCCTTCCTTTGAGGGAACCTTTCCTCCTGGAGTAAATAACACACAGAGACATCATCCAGTGCATTCGTGTGCAGTGCATTAGTGTCTCTCTTCCTGGTGCTATTAAACCGTTAAGATCGGGAAAGCATGTGTGTCATTTTAGATTTCAACCATTTTATCCATTTGAAATGCCTTGTAAAACAAATACATAGATAAAAAATACATTTTATCCTTATACTTTGGATATTCAAAAATAGCAAATATACAAGCTCACAGACGTCACTTTGTGTCGGAATTTGTGTCTAACATTAATTGTGCTATATATATTTGAATATTTGAGTATATCGTTTTTAAAGCAAACATTTTTAACTCAAACTTTTGCTTCTGGGGTCCCAGGAACACAATATTATCAGATGGGGATTGGTGGCCAATTGCATAGAATATTGGGGGGTCCTTGATATGAAAAGGTTTGAGAACCACATGTATAACAACATAAGTTCTGTAGAATCAGCCTCAATTCTTAATGGCTTGTAAATCTCACTTTCATCACTTACTTGTCAGTGTTCTCAATGATAGAATGGTAGGATCTCATGGCAAGCGGACCATCACCAGGGCTGATATTACCATAACTGTTAGTACATTGAACGGTAGCATGGCGAAAGAATCGCTCCTCGTGATTGGACACTGCTGCACGGGATGGGAGGGACTTCCGCCTTGCAACCTCTACACCTGCTGTGTGAGGCAGGGGGAAGTTAGTTAGCTGTGTGCTTGTGCTTGTGTGTGTGTGTGTGTGTGTGTGTGTGTGTGTGTGTGTGTGTGTGTGTGTGTGTGTGTGTGTGTGTGTGTGTGTGTGTGTGTGTGTGTGTGTGTGTGTGTGTGTGTGTGTGTGTGTGTGTGTGTGTGTGTGTGTGCGTGTGCGTGTGCGTGCGTGCGTGCGTGCGTGCGAGACAGAATGGGGATGAATTACCTTGTTCAGGGAACAGCTGTGACATGTGGGTGAGTATAAACTCGACCACAATAGACTGGACCCTCACCTCCATGAAGGCTGCTGTACCATTGAACCCAGATGTCTCAATGTCCTTGGACCTTCATGTGACAAAAGTTAAATCCTCCACTTATATGACAGTTTACATAGCATGACAGGTGTGAAAGTGAAGAGAATACACGGGCATCTTGCTCAAGGATGCTTCAAGATACACTGCAAGATTTAGACTGTCAATTTAAAGTTAGACTCCATAAAGCTGTCCTGTAAAAGAGAGGTACCATGTACACTCAACACACTGCTGCAGCCTGACACCCTTAGATATCCATACGGAGCTGACCTGTTCTGACATTCTATATATTGATCTGACCTGTACACTCCATATATGGCCAGTACAGAATTCATTCCATATGTTGATCTGACACCCCATGCCAAAGCACCAGTGCTCGCACAGCAGTCTGCTGTCACCCAGGCAGATGCGTGCACGCCACCTCGCCCTTTAGGCGTCTAAAGCCCAACACACACCGGCTCCGTCCGACGCAGCGCGACGCGTTGCCGCCTGGGAAATAGAACTGGTTCTATCGGCACGCCAGGCGAGGCGCCAGCGCGCGTCGGACGGTGTGTGATGGGCTTTACTGGTATTAACAAACTCTACTATACAAATTGGTTAAAATAATGTTTTATTCTTTAAAATGTAGCATTAATTCCGAAAGTGACATTTATGCTCTCAGAGTTAACACAGACCTTTACCCAACATATAACAGACATGAACCCACCTGAGCAGATTAGGGGCCCAGACAATGGCTATGTTCCTGGCATGCATGTTGGTCTCTTCGGAATGAGAAGCCATCTTGACGAGGTGACACATCAGAAACTCCAGTGTCCTGAAAGAAATAACGAAGAAATAAATGGAAACAGTCCAAATTAAAGGACTGACTGAATGGAGTTCAGAGGAGGATAGCGAAAGGGATCAATCTAACAAGTAGGACTCAGGGCAAATGCAGAGAAGATTTAGTCAATTTCATCCAGTAGCCACATGAATGTGTCCCTATTCTGGGTAATAGGGACACATTTAGCGAAAACAGCAGATCCACAAGCTCGCTAACGTCGCTGTCGTTGCGGCTTGTAGATTGGATATTTTTCCTGAGTGACTCCGATCGGTTAAATAATAATATTATAGGGTTTAAGTGATTAATAAGACATGGCACTATTTAGATTTCAATTCTCACCAGTTAAATGTACTCTCAGGATTTGGCAGTGTCATTACCTGTAATGGGGTGGTGGGAGCTCTTTAAGCACATCTTTGATTTTTACCAGACGTTCTTCCTCCAGCTGAATGGCCACAGCCTCCTGTAGTAACAAAAGCATGCATGTGGGGTTTAGGAAACCAGGCTAAAGGCCTGTAGTAACAATACCATGCATGTGGGGTTTTTAGGTAAACAAGGCCCTTGCACACACTCTTTATTGGTCAATCAGTTTTTAACACATGCCATAATAAAACAGTTCAAAGTTCAAAGTGAGCTTTTCTTGTGAAAAAGTATTTGGGCTTCTAAAAGCCCTGCTGAGTGGCAGCCCTTATAGGCCATGCTGCCAGCCACTATGTTGGCCAGTTGAATGGGTCACCAAATCCATATGGGTATCTGCCTTTTACATTATGACACATGGCCTGGGCTAGTTTAGCTAGTTTAATTCAGCATGACGAACTTTGCTGTGTGTCTTCTCCCCCATCTCTCTCCGTGTTTCCTGTCTACCTACTGTACATCTATCGATGAAAAGGCAAAAGAAAACAAAAGAAAACATTTATATATTTAAAAAAATAAAAGGATTATGAGATATCTTGTGTGCAAAGTTGACATTTTGGCCTGAAGGTGGTACTAGAAGAAAAGTCCTGCACAAGAGTTAGAGTTCTACCTCCAGGGAGTTTAATTGCAAATTGCAATATATAGCCGTTAATAATTTGAGATATCTGGACATTTTGGCCTGAGGGTGGTACTAGTGGAAAGCCCATGGGGCCACAACATTTGTAGGGTTCATTCTTGCTGGGCACATTAAGTTTCATGGAAATCTGCCCATTAGACTTTGAGATGCTGTACGTGCAATTGTGTATGCACGCACGCAAGCACGCACACACACACGCACGCACACACGCACACACGCACACACACACCGTAATATCATAAACGTATGTGTTAAATATATTTGTTGTTGCGATGCAGAGCAGCTTGTTAAAACTGTTCAATAACTTCAATAACTTTTACAAATTTCATATTACTTAAATCACTTAAGTCCTAGGCCTATATTCTTAGTCATATACAACAAGCAGCAGAACATAGACAATATAGACATAGACAATCTGCAAGCTCACAACACATGTGTGAAAATCTTCAAAGTGGCTCTTTTTAAAATATGTTCACCTATAATGAAATGTCCATAATAGGGTACCAAGTAGAAAGTGGTTAACTTTGCTGTGACTTTGATGACATTGCCACTGTCTCTGAGAAAAGATGGAAAGAGTTACTCACAGCAAACTTGTCATAGAGCTGATATGTGAGCAGGGGGTTGGGCAGCTCTCTGAAGTATGCCTTGCACAGAGAGCTAACACAGTGTATGTCCTGCAGGTACAGCTCCTTGTAGAGATCTGGGCTCGCTTCACTGTCAAACTCACTCCTGGACAGGCAGACAAGCTTATGGTTAAAAATGCACATCCATGCACTCATTCGCTCGCACGCACGCACGCACGCGCACGCACACACACACACGCGCGCGAGCGCACACACACACACACACACACGCACGCACGCACGCACGCACGCACGCACGCACGCACACACACACACACACACACACACACACACACACACACACACACACAGGCAAACAAATAAATACAATAATTTGTCATCATACAGTAGCTAGGCTATAGCTCTGTCGGGCAGAAACCTCATATGTCCAAAACTGTTACTTTTCATGATTAAAACTCAAAAGTAGTTTTGTGTGACACTGTAGTATGATGAAGTGAGGCATTCATTTGTGTGTGTGAGTGTGTGTGTGTGTGTGTGTGTGTGTGGGGGGGGGGGATAAGAAGTTTCCGCCCAACAGCAACGACATATAGCAAGTAGCAACATAGGTTTATCAGAAAGCTGTTTTAGAAGACATTTGTAGAATCGGCCTCATGTCTTAATGGGTTTTTATAGTAAATACTACAATTGCACACACACACACACACACACACACACACACACACACACACACACACACACACACACACACACACACACACACACAGAGTATTTCACCTTAATTTCTGTATGTTGGATGACACCCCAGACAACCTATATATTCCATCCACAATTCCATGCTCTTCAATAAATTCACAGCAGCTCTGCAGAACCGGTGGAACTGAGGAAGAATAAGTCAAATGCAGTTTGGTTATTGGACTAAAACAACTAGTATACTATTGTAAATTAACATTAAAATGTTACTATTACCGAGACCTTTACTCAAAAATAGTACAACTGTGGACAATTTAGAGGATGTAATCATTTATATCTCCTATGATTTCCTCCAATGCAGATGCATATTTTATCTGAAGATAATATAACATTTACATTGGATGATTATCTATATTCCCAAGAATGGATTAGATTATTATTTGTTTGAATGTTTATAATTTAATTGTATTGTCAGAGACAGAACGGACCAGTCGACCAGAACGTACAGTATCATTATGGAATGCAAGTCCTTGACTTACTCTCTTGACTGCAAGCAGTCAGATGCTCCACCAGATCACAACCAAACACCACCTTCTCCTTGTTCGCCCCTTTTCTCCGGACTCTCCGCATCTTCTTCCCTTCGACAGAGCACAGCTCACATCCAGACTGGCCTGTTCTGTTCAGAAGTGGTGCTTGTTTGTTTGTTGGATGTATTATGTGTAGTGCAGTGTCAGGGCATACTGCCACTTGTGTCTTGCAGACAACCCTGCGAAGTTGAATAAAGAAGTTAAGTTCATGTGTACACCAATGTCAGAACACACTCAGCAGTCGAAAATGAAACAGTGCTACTGAATCCACCGCATAACTGTATGTGTCACTCTACACTTCCCCCCCATGCCCTCGTTTTATTTTCAATAATCAGGCCACACCCTTACTCTTAGTTCTCATATTTTACTGGAGTAATTATTGAATCTTATCAACTCAGTCATTGCCGTGTTTGCTTCTGAACTGGTGGTACCTCACACACCTCAGCTCAGCCCTTGTGCCTGTAGTGTGGAACCCATAAGCTACAGTTGCTCACTTGTCTTGCTTGCCTGCCTGTCACGGCCATTGTAGGTTTTCTGACAGTATAGCGGAAGTAAAGTATTCTCTCTACGCCTGTGACTCCAAGCCTAGAAAATACAGTCTCATCTGTTGGAGGTACAGCCTAACCCCACCTATCCATCTCTCTGACACCTGCATCCACATCCCTCAGTCCACCATCCCTCGTTCTCTACCTCATGTTAGTGACAAGGTTCAACATGGAAATATAAGAACAATTAGCTTTTAAATGAAAGAGAATGCGAATGTTCCTACCTTCACTCTGAGCACGGGGACACAAGTAGCAGCAGAAAATGGTGACGCAAGAAAACCACTAAACTTCCCCTGTTGACTTCCTGAGTGTCTCTCTTGCTGTTTTCTCTTTTTCTGTGTGGCTCATATTGCTGCATACATGTATTGAACTGCAGAATCAGTTCAATTAATCTATATGACCCATCTATTATATTTGATGCTGTGCAGGACCTTGTCTGCCTGTTTAAGACTCTGGGTAAAAAATATATAGGGCCTATATCCTTTAGGTTTTCTGTAGGCCATTGTGTATACAATGTTATTTTTTAACTTTGGTTATTTTGAGTGCCTATCTTCCTTGCATTCATTCATTTGTTCACACATTCATGCATTCACAAGAGACTGGTAAATTATGAATGCAATATTATAAGTTAATTTGTCACTTACACACAATAGGTTTGTCCAGTTCCTAGGTTATTACGTGTCTATACCCATGAATTTGTCTTTACTATAATATAAAAGAAAAACGTGTCTTTGAAAATCTCATTAAACCTGACCTTAGTAACATAGTTGTTCAGAGGGATGAGAGTAAAGGCAGCTACATGTATACCATTTAGAAATCTAACTTAGCTAAGGTTGGGGCCCTGTGGATTGTGGGGGAATTGACTGATTGATTTAATACTTTATTAACACTGAAATAGCAAATAGCACAGTGGTATTTAATTTCTGTTGTTAAGCTTAGATTACTTTTCTAGTACCATGCCGTTACAAATTTCAGACAGCACGTGCCGTTTTATGTGCATTCCACATTTTTGTAGCCTAGCAGTAGAACGACTCTAACCTGATCTTTGTGCCTAATCTGGGTTGAACAAGATCAATGGAACTCCCTCTGATGTTGTGCCTGTGTCTTTCACATTATTGAAGTAGTCTGACAAATATAATGGTATCCCTGCTCCCTTGAGTATGTTGAAGACCAGGCCCATTGCAAGTTGCTGTACTCTGTCCTCTGAGTCTACCCTTATATGATGAATTCCTGTTCTGTTCTTTAACTACATAGAAGTGTCTATTTGTATGTCTCTAAATGTTTTGATGAATTGAACAATGTGGACCCTGTTGTAAACAAGTGTAATGCTTAATTGGGTCGTCCACTCACAGTTAACAGTCTTTGTATTGAGTTTGTGCTTGAAATGTACTGTAATTCTACACACTGTTAATACATATTTCAATCAATCAATCAATCAATCAGCCATCCCACCCTAATGAGCAATGGTTAAGTGAATTCTAGACCTGTGTGAGGCCAAGTTCCTGTTTGTTTGAAGAGGTCACTCTGAGCCTCTGTGGTGCAGGGGTGCTAGAGTACCATGATGAGGCGCATGCAATGCCATGCATAGTCTAAATGACATTGGATGAGTGCTCCAGTCTAGCTAGTGTCCTTAGAGTATTCCTATACTGACCACGAGGAGATCCTGCTCAAGTCTTGTTCTGTGGTTGAGTTTCCTGATTACTTTTGTTGCCATTTTTTCACTTGAAAGGTATGTAATTTCGTCTTACCTTGTGATAACACCCACATTGACTAATGATAGTTTGTTACTGACCCAGGTGCCGAATTTACCGAGTTGAAGGGCTTATTCAACCTGCAATTTGTCCTTGCCCGAGACCAGGAGTGCAGAGTGATCCCGCGAACATGAACAAATTGCAGTCACATGCAAGCCCTTTAATGGCCTATGCCCTGGCCTATATGCTTCCGTGAGGAACGCTGCAGCTCACTGGGAGGGGGAAGACAGTGTTCCGTTCACCTCCACTTGGTCTGTTCTCTCCCCTCCTGGCCCTCCAAATAGGATTTCATGATTTCATCCAGTTCATATGTGATTTTGAACTGTAAACAAGAGAGAAGACGGTGCATATAGTTTGCAGAACTTGATGGGAAAAAGTATTTAAACTCTCAATGCTGTAATCTCTGAAAAAGGTGGACCCTGTTATAAACAAGTGTAAATGCTTAATCATGGTTCGTCCACAAAGTAAGAGTTTTTGTATTGACTTGTGCTTTCGTTTGAAATGTAACCATTCTGCATACTGTGAAAAAGAATAATGTCAATCAATAAATGGGAAACCATGATATCAATCAACAAGAGAGGGGCCACTGGCCCCAATAATCTTAGCACTAGACTTAGCCCTTCATTGCGGGGTAATTTCTTCTTGAGCCAGTGAGGGGCAGCAACGCACCAATGTAGCGCCTAGCCAGAAGCTCGGGTCATCGATCGTGCTCGTTTTGTGCCGCGGGTGTTGTCCAACATTTACGGTATGAGACGTCACGTTGTGCGTCGGAAGGAGAATTTCGTAGTGCCATACAAATTCTGTGAGAGAAAAAAAAAACAGAGGCACACAGTGACAACAGCAAATACAAAGCGTTACCTCGAACTCTATATATTTATTGAAGCATTGTTTCATTATTTCAGTTTGTTGTTGCTGTTATTATCATTATTAATCCGGCGAGTTTTGCATAGAGACGAAACAATCGTTTTGTCAAGATGGAGAACGGCGGCTTCCAGACGCAGTTGGTGTCCATCATGGAGAGCTTAGCCAAGGCAGCCCTGGCGGAGATCAACAGACGTGTGGACGACAGCTGTGCTGTTCTGCGTCTAGAGATCACTGCGAGTCAACGAGACATTGATCTTCTGAAGAACAAATGTGCATCTATGGAGGGAGAGCTGAAGAGAACACGGATGAGGACCAGGAAGAAGTGTAAATTGAGTGGCCTTATTTGTTAGCAATTAGCATCCAGATGTGCTGCTATAATGCCAGTAACGTTAGTTGTGTGTGTCGTGGACTAGTTGTGATGGTGGTAAGCAGTCCCTTGAACAGTTCTAATGTTTTTCCTGCAGGTTTTTATCCTCCAACAGCAGTGGTACGATGCCCTCCACTGGTGAAGGTAATGTTGAACCAGGAAGAGATGGACTCCACGCCCCCGGCCTGGGACAGACCAATGGTGGCTGCAGAAGAGATTATGCAACCCCCTCAGGTAATTCATGATCCCCCCCCCCCCCCCCCCCCCCCCCACACACACACACACACACACACACACACACACACACAAATATACATTACCACAAACTGTACAACACACAGTACAATTCTTAGTGTGGAGACCCACAGGTCCATTTGCACAGCCTTCTTCAGATTTATATTCACTGGGGATTTGGTGTAAATATGTTGATTGCTATGAGTTGACAGATTTTGCACTTCAGCATAAATCACTCACTCAAGTAGGGAACCAAGGCTTGATGTACGGTATATGACTGGTATGACTGACTGCATATGACGCTAGTATGATTGCTTCCAATCCTGATCCAACCCTTGATGCTGAGTGTTTACACTTGCATTGCTTTAGAAAATTACATCATATGGCAGCCAAGGCTTTTTAAAGTTTGTTTAGAGCACTTATGACGTAAACGGAATGGCAGCCAAGTCTATGGACTTAATGCTTGTTTAGGGCACCAGTAAAACAAACATTGACGACGTCGACGTGAGACATGTGGCCAATATAAATACATTTTGCAACACATTGCATTCATGTCTCGTAAAGGAGGATGGTGTCAGACTGCAACAGCACTACACAATAAGGAAATTGACTTTTTAGAGACAGTGAAATTATTCAGGGTTAGGTTAAATCATAGCCGCAATTTGCAACTCTAGATTTTTTTACAATGGGTTGAATCTAGAGTTGCAACAAGCTCCATCCACTTCCTATTCATGTTTTTTGGTTTGTGATCTGCTGGTCTTAAATTACGTTAAACTCACCAACATTGCAGCTGCAGTCCAAGCTTTTCCTGCCATTTTGTATTTTTTCACCGTGCCGTGAAACAAGATGTGAGGGGGAGCGCTTGTTTAATAGAAGGCTGTTTGTGATGGGGCGTCGCACTGTGTCGGCCTCTTCTTTGGTTGTCTTACCTGCGCAGGTAAGATTCTATTAAACAAGCGCTCCCCCTCACATCTTGTTTTACGGCACGTTGAAAAAATACAAAATGGCAGCTCGGAAAGTCACTCTTGGAATATTTTGGACAGAAAGTAGCTCATAACATGTCTACGGGGGATTTTTATGAAAAACAAGCTCGGCAGATTGAAAGAGGATAATTCAAGCTTGGACTGCAGCTGCAATGTTGGTGAGTTTAACGTAATTTAAGACCAGCAGATCACAAACCAAAAAAGATGAATAGGAAGTGGATGGAGCTTGTTGCAACTCTAGATTCAACCCATTGTAAAAAAATCTAGAGTTGCAAATTGTGGCTAGTTAAAAAGTGTGATTTATTTTATAGTCTAAAGTTAAACAGGCCAGGGTCCACTACATTAATGAAAATGTTAATTCATAGGAATTTCCAATAACCTTTCAATCCATTATCGGTAAACATTTTAATACTTCAATTTTCAATAATTTGTATAATCAGCACTTGAACGTGTGGTTTAATACATGGCCCCTGCTGCAGTGTGTAGAACTCTTACTGGAACAAGCTGGTGAAACTGGACCCATCGTAATCAAAGAGGAAACCGCAGATGAGGATGTGTGGAAGATCGACTCGCACGACAACATAGGTGGGTGAAACAAAGCGTGCACACAAAAAATATTTGTTATAAACGCCACTGGTATGTGCAAATGAACATGCAACTTATGAAGAAAGTAATGCAATATGACTATCATTTACCAGTATAAAGTAAGTTATGGAACTACACATGCCATTATATGCAAACTTCTAACACACACACACACACACACACACACAATAATATCTAGCACACTTGCCTATGCACTAACCAAATCAGACATTACTATGAATCTATGATTGACTGTTTCCTCATTTATGTTTCTCTTTGTTTCTGAAGCTGGTCCAACACCGTGCTTTGAAGACACACATCCTACCGGGACTGACGTCTTTGCACAGCACTACGCCTCAGTCGAAAACCCGGCCAACGCTGGATCGCAACTTTCCTCGGCAGCAGGTCTCAACTCCTTCCCAGAGCAGCAACCCGGTGGACTCCAAGATGATGGAGTGGAACTCATAGTGAAGCACGAGAAGGAAGATGTGGAGCAAGGCAAGAGCACCGCCCTGGTTGACTCTGACCACACGTTTGTCTTGGAGGAAGCGGACAGGCAGCTGTGGTCCGCTGATCCTGGCAGAGACACGGGTGAACCAAATTTCTTGTACGGTACCGAACATTATCAACAAAGTTCCTCGCTCTTCGCTTGTCAAAGTGGCCTGCCTATGACTCACTCTATACCTGAAGATATAGGGTCGCCTCTTCATTCAGCATGGAAATCACTTTCACCCGTGGTCAATGCAGTGCGGATGAAGAGACGCGCCAGAACATTTGGTCATAAGAGACCACAGACAATTCATATACCACAGGAGGGTCAAGGCACGTTAGCGCAGATTAACTCCACCACCAGTGGCAGTAGCTTGATTCCACAGTCGGTGCAAAATCAGTACACAAACTCAGGACCTGACAGTGACATGAGAAATCAGAACGAGGGTTTGATGGTGCCAACCCTCTCAGCCTCACCATACTCTGGCTATAGTCGTGCTTTCAGCCTGGGCAGGAGGATGAGGACGCCGTGGAGATCGGGCGTGGGGGAGAAGCGGTTCAGCTGTACGTACTGCACAAAGAGCTTCATGAGGTTCAGCCAGCTCAAAGAGCACCTGAGAAGCCACACGGGGGAGAAGCCCTTCAGCTGTCTCCAGTGTGGCAGGAGTTTCACCAAGCAGTGCAATCTCATCAGACACGCGGTGGTTCACAGCGGGGAGAAGCCCTACGAATGTGCACTGTGTGGGAAGTGCTTTACCCAGCGGTCCAGCCTGAAATCCCACCAGAAAACGGCACACTGAGCTTTACGCAGTGTTAACCGTACATGTTACGGTTAGTCCCCACATAGCCAGACGGTCACAGGTCTACTGACACATCTGATGGCATCAAAATTCAATGTATCGGCTAAAACTAGGGATGAACGACATTTGGAAAAATGTGCATTGCAATTTTTGCAATATGCATTTCAATACAAAGAAATATAGTTTAGTCCCCTTTTTAGTTGTTGTCGACGTAATTGTCACTGTACATTTACACTGAGAGAGAGACACAAGTCTGTTCAATACTGGTACTCTACATCAGTGGTTGCCAAACTTTTTAGCTCCTAAAGGAGACCCAAAAGAGATTTTTTATGTTTCCCCAGGACCCAAAACTAGTGAGAATAGTAAATCTACAGGCTCACAATGCAGATTGGCTATTCTTAAGTTAAATTTGTGTAATTTATGGAATTAAGTAATTATCAATGTGCCACATGACACCGCTGTGAATGCAGGATATGCTTGCAAGACCAGTTACCAAGATTTCATGTTATCAGATGGACTGTTTACAGATTAATCATATTAAATGTGAAGCTTAATTTTAGTTATTTTTAAATCAAGAATAAAAGTGTTTTAGTACAATGTGCCTGGCCCAACTTTCCCTTAGGGGTAGGGTTACTATAAAAGTTAATGTAATTACAATTTTTTTTATGTTGATGCTGAAACACTATATTGTGCAGAACTAGCTAAAATTGGTGGAAACAATTTGGAAATGTAAAAAGTAATTTAAGCAGAATAAATGCAGACTTTGTAGTGGTCATATTGAGTCATTTCAAAGTACAGCGTGTAGGTTTGTTAGTGGCTGTTTTAGCCTCTGCATTGAATTTAGTTTCTCCGTCCAAAGTCACCAATAGGCAGAGATCTCTGCTCATCTGGCTATGCGAGAGACACTGTTACGGCAGGCGTTGACACTAAGGCTTGCCCACCTGCCCCTAGAAGGTCAATAAAACCTTTGGGCAGGTGGAGTTGGCTTTCAGGTTGCCCGACCGGGCAAGTACTTGTTTCAGAGGGGACGCAACAGTCTATAAACACAACACGATATCTGTCTAAATGCCTGGACGTGGCCAGAGCTCTCTGTCTTCTGGTCTGTGGAATGTGAAATAAGAGCACTGTTTACCTTAGCTCTGGCCCATAGCCTTACTGCTCTTGCTGCTGTTGCATTAAGGCTATGGAACTGATTGGCTTCCTGCCTCGCATGAAATGCAGACTAGCCTCTAGTAGCGAAAATAAAAATGTTTTACCTACTCACCAATACAAAGACGGGTTGTGTAATTAGAAAGCCTACTTTCCTTAGTGGGATTTTGTTTTCACCGGAAAAATAAATACATTTAGTTACACTGCGCCCTCTACCGATATTGCCAAGAGAAAACCCTCAGAGAAGATTTTTCCTTCGGGTGAAAAAAAATCCCTTTCTGGCCAAAAAGTGCATTTATACATGTGGTGGGGGGCTCAGAGTGCGTCCAATAAGGAATGTAGGCTTTCTAATTACACAACCTGTCTTTGTATTGGTAGAGTAGGTAAAACATTTTTTATTTTCGCTACAGAGTAGAGGCTGGTCTGCATTTATGCGAGCCCCGGAAGTCAACAGCAACATAGCTCTAAATGCGATGGCATTAGAGCTATGGACCAGAGCTATGTTTACCTATAATGTTCTGTTTTCACTGTTGCTACACTTAAAAATATAAAATAACAAGTGTGAACCCATAGTCATATTCATAGCTATTTAATTATTTAGCATAAAAATGTAGGTTTGACATTTATCGCACAGCCCCAGAAAGTAAAAAAGTAAATTGAACGGTAATTCAAAGTTTACCTATCATTTTATAATGAACGATTTACTTTTTGGGCAAGCAGGCATGACCTTTGGGCAAGTGAACATACATGATCTGTACTTGCCCGCTGGGCAAGTGCCTCTGAGCCCTTAGTGTCAACCCCTGCACTGTTATGGTAATGGTAGAAAACAGCAAATTGTGTACATGGACTGGTGAGTATTTACATCAACCTGTGTGGTGTGTATTTTTACCCAGTCAGCACAGCAGTGTCTGCATTGCTTCTTGCCCACTTTGACCATGTGCTACTCTCGTTAAATCAATTACAAGTTGGTTTAAATTAGTCCGACTATTTTACTTTTTTAATTGTGTTTGTTTGTGATATGAATTTACAGTTACTGTACAGTCTTCAGTATATTTATTTTATGGCCATGAATGAGGTTGTTGTTAAAAACGTACTCCTGTAGATGGTGCTGTTTATGCTCTGACGGCCACACAACGTAGTATAAGATACAATAATACGATACGAGATTAATTATATATATATGTGCCACGATGTGAGAAGAGTCCAGTGTATACTTATTTATTCTTATGGCGGTGGAACCATGACTAATTCCATGTTTTATTGTAATCAATAAATTCTTAAAACTCAAAACTATGCTCTTGCTGTCATGTGTTGGTCCTTGACGAACACCGTAGCCGCGTATCAGCTGACTCCACAGCGTTTCCTGTTTGTGTTGTTTACACGGAAACGTTAGCAGGAATGTCTAAATAATACATCCAAAAAGATGCTCTCGGGTTCATCTTCGCGGAATAGAATGTGGCTTTAAACGTGTGCGTCGCGCTGGTATAACTGTTTTAAACGAAGACCGTGTCGGGAAAGAAGATGCTCGTCGTCGGGGAGAACATGGCGGCGGACTGTGTGGCTTTCCAGAGCAAATTAACGTCCATCATGGACGTGGTGGTGAAGGCGGCCGTGCTGGAGATCACCAAGCTGTGGGGCGACGAGGTCGCCTCCGTCACGCTGGAGGTGAGGCGGAAAGATGGCGAGATCGAGGCGTTGAAACGCAAACTGGTGTCCATGGAACATGAAAGGCAGCAGCAGACCGCCGCCGTGTCCTCCAAAGAACAACCACCACCACTAGCTCTGGTCCATAGCTCTAATGCGTTAGAGCTATGGACCAGAGCTACACCACCACCAAGGATTTCCTCCTCGACATTTCCAATTCCGAGACCAGATCAACCAAATAAGCTGCTCCTCCCCACCGCTGGTATGTCTACTATGCTCCTTTAGCAGCAGGACAGGACAGTGGTTCTCAACCTTTTCATCCCGTGACTCCCCCAAATAATATTTGAACTCAGCTCCATAATGGAACCTCAACCCCGCTATGTAGCTCGAGATAGCGCAGGGAGAGGTTCCATACTGGGGGACCCCCACCCTGACCATAGACCAGCACTTTACTTGTAATGTAGCAGTTGAGGAATTACATTTAGTGAATGTTCCACAGATAAGTGCGCTGTGAGCTTGTGGATCGGCTACTTTAGTATTTTCACAATTTTTGCCTCTTATTTGACAATAGGGCCAATGATTGACATAGTTAAGTTTGATTTACTTTTGATGCAGTAATGGTCTTTGTTTTTATTGCCACTTCACTGTCATCTGGGGACCCACCAAATCATGTGGGGACCCACAGGTTGAGAACCACTGCTTTAGGAAACTGTAACAAGGCTAGAAAAGTTGTATTAGTATTCAATTTAAGTATATTCACAGTAGCCTACTATAGAGAGATGTTAACAGCCATAATGGCATTGACTATTTTCTCCCCCTATTGATTTCTACACAAATGTGCTTACGTATATTATGTTGTAATGTGCATAGTCTGGTCATATGTAAATAAATACGCATGTAATGTGCAGCTTTATGTATAATGTGCATATTAAGGCCTCTACGTTCTCCACCTTGGGGATACCCTCCATAAAGGGACCTCCATAAAGGGACCCTCCATAAAGCTTTTCTGAAATTTGGATGAGTTTTATGTAGGGTCCCTACTCATAACTATTTTCGTATGGGAATTCTGGAACGCGGACATAAATATTCTCTCTAAGATCGTATCTGCGGCGTTTGACGGCTTTTTTTAGTTTAAGTTATTCTGAATTCGTGAACTATAAGTACCTATACAAACCGCTGCGAATATCTCCTGTGGCGCGGAAGCCGTTAAGTATTTTTAATCTTTGTTTGACCGATTTGGTCGCTTTATTTCTTCTTGTTTGTTTACCGTTTATTGTACCGCCTCCCGGTGTGCGGTTGGCTTGTGCGGCTACGTCCCTGCCTCTGATCTGCTCTGTCATAGCTATAGCGCCACTAGCTAGCCAGATAGGCGGTACAATGAGGTGTCAATAAACAAGGAAGGAAGAGAAGAATCAAAGCGACCAAATCGGTCAAACAAAGATTAAAAATACTTAACGGCTTCCGCGCCACAGGAGATATTCGCAGCGGCATGTATGGGTACTTATACTTCACATATTCAGATTCGTCAAAGAGCGCAGACAGGCGTTATCCACGTTGTTTATGTTTTATGTATGTCCGCGTACCAGGTGGCAGGATACTTCTGGAACAGGACCCAATGGTCTGTGTCGTCAAAAAGTCAGAAACTTCAGTACCATTGGGTTCTGCTTGGAGGGCTAGGTAAGAGGTTGACTTAGAACCTGGGGAACAGGTTCTCACATCCATGTAAATGGACCAGAGTTAGGGCCGATTCATACTCCTATTTTAGAGCCGAATAAAAGTCGATTCGGCGCTGTAGAGCCTACAATTTGACGTCATTTGAGGTTCGGGGGGGCGGGTACTGTCCTAAAGTCGGCTCTTCTGTGCTACTGAAAATTTCTGACGAGCCGAAATCATTTCGGCACTACAGTGCCGAAACAGCGGTAAAATAGGAGTATGAATCGGCCCTTAGTCAGAAGCAAAGTTAGAAATAAAGCTCATAATTACCCATGATTACATACACATTTGGTTTGCTTTAAGCTAGCCCAAACATTTAGATTCTCGTAGAGGTTTTTTTTCGATTCTGACGAATCTCTCTACGAGAGTCTAAAAGTTTACCCTGCCGGCCCTAACGTTGAAAAGGAACGTTTGTGCCTCAAAATCACTCTTACCTTGTACAAATGCAAAATCTAAGCTGCTTTACATTTTGCCCCACTTGTTTGTGATCTGTGTGCACCCATATTAAACACCGAACATGCTTATTTTTCAATAAAAAAGGTATTTTAATCCACTCTCTCGGAATCTGGCAGCCATCTTGGTTTTCTCTCCATTGTAGATGCGCAAGAGAACCCTGGCCGCTAGGGGCGCGGGCAATGTTCTGTTGCGCATTTACAATGGAGGATTCCGAAACAGTGGATTATTTAAAATACCTTTTTTATTGAAAAATAAGCATGTTCGGTGTTTAATATGGGTGCGCACAGATCACAAACAAGTGGGGCAAAATTTAAAGCAGCTTAGATTTTGCATTTGTACAAGGTAAGAGTGATTTTGAGGCACAAACGTTCCTTTTCGACGTTAGGGGCGGGGTAAACTTTTAGACTCTCGTAGAGAGATTCGTCAGAATCGAAAAAAAACCTCTACGAGAATCTAAATGTTTGGGCTAGCTTTAAGCCACCCCTCTATCTCTAGTTAACTCTAGAGATAGAGTTAATGTTAAATTTGAATGTCAAATAGTTGGTCTCTTACGTGATGGGAGGCTCTAACAGAGAAGACTGTTATACCAAACACACTACATCTGGATGGTACATACATGCTCTGTCATGACTGTCACCACATTCCCTTCGATCTATGAACTGTTTCAGTGGTGGAGGTGCGAGCCCATTTAAAATCTTAAAAGTGAGGCATTTGCTAAATGTTTAAAGCTATAAATATTAAATAAATTGTACTCACGTTTTGCTTGCATCATACCGTGTTGACATGAACCTGCCGTCTTCACAGGGACTTTTAAGGAATGTGTCCAAACCAAATCATCCGAGGAGAGTGCCAGAGAGAAGGCTGCTCCTGTGAATAGAAGTCCTTCCCTGCTTACAACACAGAGGGAGAAATATGTTGTGCACAAGCAGTTCAGACGTGAACACAGCGAGGACGATGGTGGCAGTGGCAGAGATGCTCATGAGTTCATAGTCAAACTGAAAGAAGAGAAGGAAGAGGATGACGTCCAGATTGTCGAACAGCTGGAAGAACCCAGACAACACAACACAGAGGATGGACCGGAGCAGCAGGTGGCAGAGTTGAACCGACAGCCCTCCAGCGGTGCGGAGGAACGAGACAAGCGCCATTGGACGTCGGTTTCTGTAGGGGACAGCGACGAAAGTGAGGACTCCGACTGCTTTTATGGACACGAGCCACCGTATCCACAAAACCTGGACAAGGAAATCCTGTTCATTCAAAATGCATTGGACCATCTCGAGGGTAATCCATCACAAATGGAGTACATCGACACATTGATGAGGGAGGGCGGGACGGTACAAAACGCAGAGAGCGAACAGAGGGCAGGCGTGAATTCAGGACAGGCACAGCCAGGGCAGCCCAAGGAGCAGACGAGAGTGACTATCAGATACCCATCAGAGAGACGCATCCCAGGTGACGTGCTACAAACCAACAGTACCACCTTCCCCTTTCACATAAACAGGGACAACATAACACTGAAAACGTTGATGGGCTCTCCCCGCGTCAGGGAGAGATGGTACATTTGCCCGTTCTGTGGCAAGAGCTTTGACCGTGTGAGCCACCTGGAGATTCACCAGCGGATACACACTGGGGAGAAGCCGTACACGTGTAACACTTGCGGGAAGTGTTTTTCTCAGAGGAGCAACCTACGCACACACCAGCGAACTCACAAAGACGCCATGCCTCAACAACCTTTACAAATCGAGACAAACACTTTCAGACATGTTTTCTCAGTTAGACAGCCCTCCCCCTATCCACAAGGAGAAGTGCAACAAAGTATTATGGGAATTGTAGACCAGGAAGGAAGTGAGCCCAGTGTCCATGACATCATGGACACTTGAAATACTAAAATCACATACAAACCCCAGGAAAGTCATTAAATAAGATCTGGTTGCAAAAGGGGTGAAGTGTCCCTTTAACGGATGTTAATATTAATGGCCTCATGCTATTCCATCAACAATCCCAGGATCGTTGGGGTGCATAATGTTAGTCCGACGTGCCAATAATCTGACACCTATAAATCAGACTACCCAATATTCCGGCCGTAGAGCCCCATACTAAAGGCTCATACATAGTCTGGTTTTACGGTGGTGGGGTGACCACCGAACTACAACATGACGTCACGAGCCGCGGTGAAGCGCAAACCACCGCCACCGCTCCAGCCCTTCTCTCTGTTTTTACTCACCACCGCTCAACGTTATTTCAGCTCCGGTGGTCAGCTCACCACCGGAGCGGTGGTAACCTTACCACCGAAAATCCAGACTATGAATAGGCCTTTACCCTATCCCCAAACCCCACAGGTGAGTCGTAGTCTGACTAACGTGTGCCCCCTGGATCGTTGACGTGTATTGTTTTGAAAGAAAAGTCAGGAGAAATAACCAATATCAATAACCTCTTAAGTGCAGTCACTATTACTCTACCATATACTGTTAACAATAATCTGTTTTGATACTGTGTGAACTTGAACTAGGCGTGTGCGACTAAGTAGCCTTTATTTACAACTCTAACTGCACTGACCTATTGCTGTTCTTCACCAGTAGCCTGTGAATTGTCTAGTATTTTCTCTGTCCCTGGAACTGGACTGGTACGTTTTTTTTCCTTTTTCCAACTCACAAGTCCCATTAACTACTAAGAAGTTAACTAGTTACATACATTAAAAGGTTGCTGGGTCAACTGATATCCAACTATGTTCCCGTCTTCAAATGTTATAAAGAAAAACAAAAAAACAGACTGGTATATACCGTTATATATGTGTGTGACGTGTTACAAACAAAACATATTACCAAACATGTTTCTTTGCAATGCAGTAGAAAAACCTTGAAAATAACAATTTACACAATTATTAAGACAATGGTGGCAAAAATGACATGGAAACCAAACTACAGCAGACAGGGGTTTAAACCATAAAGTTCTGTCTTCACTGTCTTGTCCAATGTCTGTCTATCTAGCTGAGGAACAGTGTTTGTCTTAACTGAACATGAATAAACTACTGCAGAAAAAACATCAATGTAACATTGTCACAGAAACAAGTTCACATATGATCCATCAAATCAACAATTGATGGTTCATTCATCCACGTACAAGTGCAGGAGCGGCCATAGCTGAATGGGTAGAGATGCCGCCCTTCTCTGTTGTGTCCCGGGTTCCGGCCTGTGTGTCCCTGAGCAAGACACTTCATCCCTTAACTGCTCCCCAGGTGCTGCCCCTGTAGCACCCACTGCTCCTCCTGATACTTAGAGTGGGGTTCAATGCAGCGGACACATTTCACCATTCCGTATGTGCAAATAAACAGCTACAAATACACCAAAGGAGTGGGGACCAAATTATTTAGATCTTTGTAATAAATAAATAAAAGATCCTCTGAACAATGAACATTTGGTCATAGTAAAGTTCCAGGACCAGGCTTTGTTTGTTGACCTCATGATATTTGAGGTAAATGAGACAAATTATCATTTAGGGCATTCACTTAAATGTATAACCTGGTCTCTGTGTGAACAGAATGGGTGCCATTAAACAAACTGCCACAAAGGCCCATAGAAAAATATACCAATCAAACAAATGTACCAGCTGGTACACTGCAAATACTGAGTGTTAATTTATCTCAGAATATAACAAATGTATGCTTTTGCCTGTGTATTAATTTCCCACTCCACAGGCAATATATACTGTAATGACTTCCAGAACAAGAATAGCAAATTCCATAACTACAGTCATTGTGTCAAGTGAACTGTCCTTGCTTCACCCAAGTATTTGGTACCAGCTTGCTGCCTTGTAATACCAAGGATTGATGGGTCATGTTAAGAGGCTCTCAAAAGAAAATAGCCTGCACATTGGTGATGCTGAAATAGCTCTGCTCTATTTCTATTGCGTCAACATTTCGATCAATCAGATCTTCATCAGAACATACATGAACTGTATATGTCCCGATGAAGATTTGATTGATCGAAACATTGACACAATAAAAATACAGCAGAGCTTTTTCAGTATCACCATTGTGCAGAGTCGGCAGACTCCTGTGTTCCTTTGTGATACTTCGGCTTGTCTTGCACCTGGGCCACGGATGTACGTGCACTACCCTCCTCGTGTTAAGAGGCTGCCGCCTAGATCATTTGTCCCCTGGGGTGCAGTAGAATGGCGTTGGGGTGTGGTTTGGGCCTGAGGACGCCATTGCTGTAGTAGAAGTGGTTGGTCAAAGCCTCCGAGATCTTGTACGTGCTACTGCGGTCGTCTCCATCGTCTTCACCTTCTTCATCCCGCTCCATGACCGTCTGAGCACAACCCCACTCCACGTCCCCTGGCGTCCCTCCATCGCTGAGGCCGGTTAGTTCTCTGGGGCCGAGGCCCTCCTCCTGCTGGAGCTTAGGAGGAATCAAGGATGAAGGCAGACCAGAATCCTAGAGGATGGGGAGGAAAATAAATGTCATTAGCATGTTACTTTGACTTGCGGTACTTAAAGTCTTTAGAACTGGGGTGAAATTTACTGTCTATGTGCTTGCACACACACAATATATACCCTATGCAATTTAAATGAAAGTTAGAAAACATTTGTATTCCGTCTTGTAAAGATTTTTTTATTGACTTGTGTTAAAGATCCAGCTCCAACTAGAGTGAATCTATCCATATCCCACTACTGGCTTCTTACGCTGTTTTACAATGCTGTTCTTAGTGTAGATGCAGTCTAAAGCCCAAACCACAACAAAGGGTCAGGACAAAACGGTTTTTAAGGTCAACCATACCAATGCAACTCAATGAGTTACATTGGTGTGGTGTGGTTGACCTTAAAAAACATTTTGTCCTGACCGGACCCTTTGGTGTGGGTTGGCCTAATGATAGTCCAATGTAATACATTTCATTTATAAATCTATGTACTTCAGAGATATGTCACTTGTCCTATTTCAGTGGCACTGCCACCAATTAGAGATCCAATGATGATGATGAGACACAAGTACATGGCGGTAGGATGCGACATAATCTTCAAGCTGATCTGTTGAAAATTCGGCCAAAATACCAGTGACATGTTGCTGTTCTGCAGGTATGACTCCACCCTCCTTCTGCGCTCTTCTCGCTCTCCGTCCATCTCCCTCTCTCCTCTGACGCTCTCCCTGCCACTGTCGTGCCAGACCACCGGTCGGCCCAACTCGTCCACTTCCACTCCACCCGGACCCCCCCACTTCCCGCACAGGGTGGACTGACTGCCCTTGTAGGGACGATCCTGGAGGCAGGGAACAGAGTGGTTGTCAAGTTAATTTATAAAGCATTTAAAGTAATTTGAGATTTTAGCCACTTTTAACCATCATTTAATACTTTGGCTACTAAAAAATAACAGATAATAAGCTCATTAGCACTAATGAGCTTGTAGATTTGCTATTGTTGAAAAATTCTGACAATTTGTGCAATCTTTGAATATATATATTTTTAAACCAAACATTTAAACTCAAATCTTTGCTTCTGGGAGGGACCCTGGGACAAAAATATTTATAGATGGGGATCCGCGGCCAAATTCATTATATTATTTTGGGAGTCCTTGAGACGAAAACGTTTGAGCACCACAGATATATGTTTTGGATTTAGAATTTAGAAGACATTTATCAGGTCTTAATGGGTTCAAAACAACCAGGGTTGACCAAAGTGCCGTTTGCCGTATATCATGATAAAACAGCATAATAGTAATAAGTGCAATAGAGCAATTAACACAGAACATTTAAGTATCATTAGAAAACACCAAATAGGCCTGGGACACCTAGGCTGGTAATCCAGCCTGACAGTGTGTCGTGGGTTCGAGTCACAATCCAGACGACCTTTGCTGTCAACCCCATCACTCAACCCCATTCCTGTCAAAACTACTGTAAATCTATCAATAAAGGCACAACAAAGGTACAAGATACAGTACCAGGGTTGTGGCTCTTTCGGAGCGGGAACTTTGGGGGTGGGGGGAGTAACATACACACATTTTGTATGGTATTGTATTATTATTAATTATTTAAAGGTATATTCAGTGATTTCAATCAAAAAACCTTAGGTTTCGTTTTTGGCTGGGACCTAAGCCTTTCATCCAATCAGGATAGAGAGCCAAAAACGAAACTTAAGGTTTTTTGACCCCCAGGGGTTAACTGGGGACAGGGAGGAACTCCTTATATGGTCAGCAAACTCTATAGTAGAGAGGATTATCACAACAAAACAAAAAAATAAGTGATATTTGAATTAAGTGAAATCACTGAATATACCTTTAATTATGTGATTTGGAAAATATCAATAAAGAAACCAAATAAACCGCAGACGTGGGTGCGACTGTGGTGTAAAAGTTGGAGGGGAATGTCACAAAAACGTTACAGCAGTAATGACTCCACAATAATTCTTTATGTCATATAACACTAAATGACTTATCTTACATCAAGCAAGCACTTGCAGCCAGGCACACGTAGGAGCCAACCACTGGCAACAGTGACTGAGTACTTGCACGATTGCTTTTCTATGCCTACGTAATTTCACTTATTTACGTATCTCCCTCTTGCTGAACCACAGTTGCTCTGATTCAATACAAAGGCTTCTAGACAGTCTGGTTTTCCCTCCTGATAAGTCGGGTTTGAACAAGAAACAAAGTCAAGTATTGTGCTCAACTCAAAGGTCTTCAGAGTATGATGGGTGCCAACCCAAAAGCCACAAAAATAGCAAATGAAAGTTGTCAGCACTTAGTATGCAACACTTTTAATAACGCAGATGGAGAACAGTAGGGCTTCCTCAGCATTTTGAGACATGGGTGTGAAGCAAGTCTGGTTTTAGGACATCTCTCTAAACATCACATCTTGCTTTAATAGTGTGAACTTTAGGTTCTGTTGATAAGCTTTTTAACTAATTAATATGACAATTCTTAGAGCGGATATATTAATCATTCATGATCATCACACAGGTCTTCTAGATTGTTTCTAAATGTTTGTTTGATTGATTGATTGAAATATTTATTAACAGTTTGCAGTTTGCACAACTCAATACAAAGACTGTTAAGTGTGAGTGGACGACCCAATAAAGCATTACACTTGTTTACAAGAAGGTCCACCTTGTTCAATTCATCAAAACATTTAGAGACGTACAAATACACACTTCTATATAGCCAAAGAATAGAACAGGAATTCATCATAAAGGAGTTAAATAGGGAAAAGAAACATATACAGTGAGGGGGAAAAGGGGTGGGGGGGAGGGGATTCAGATTTTACAGGGACCAGTTTCAAATTGCAGCCATCCGTAGGTGCCCTTTGAGAGCGGTTTTGAAAGAGTCATGTGATTCGCATGTCTTAATGATTGTAGGTAGGGCGTTCCACATTTTGGTGGCATAGGAGCGAAAAGAATGTAGTCCCTTGTTTGTGCCGAATCTGGGTTGCACATGGTTTGTTGCACTCCCTCTGGTGTTGTGGGTGTGGACTTCGTTAACATTAAGGAAGTATTTAGACAGGTACATGGGTATCTTGGTGGTGTATGGAATCTTGTGGACCAGACCCATTGCAAGATGATGTACTCTGTCGTCAACCCTAAGCAAATCCAGCCAATCCAGCCTGTTCTTTGGCTATAAGTGTCTATTTTTACATCTCTAAATGTTTTGATGAATTGAACAAGGTGGACCCTCTTGTAAACAAGTGTAATGCTTTATTGGGTCGTCCACTCACAGTTAACAGTCTTTGTATTGAGTTGTGCTTGAAATGTACTGTAATTCTGCAAACTGTTAATAAATATTTCAATCAATCAATCAAAGTGGGCAGGGATGAGGTGGGTTCGGGGGGTGAGGCCAAGTAGGAGCCTGACCAGTTTGTTTTGGGAAGTCTGGAGCCTAGTTTTAAGGGCCTTTGATGCTGTGGTACCAAGAGGTGCATGCATAGTAGAAATGTGTTACTGTCTTCCAGTAAGGAATATAGATTATTTTCTTTTTCCAAATTCAGGTCTTATTACTATTTGTAGTAGCAATATTCACCCTCCTTTCCTCAGCGTGTGTTCCAATAGTTATTAAGGATAATAACTAATGTGTGCATTGAAGAACTGGAATGTTGTCTTTCTTGATCATTTGCTTTTCAAACATAGATCAATCAAGCTGTAATAGTAATGAGTTACTGGTGGAGTATGCAAGCTATAGAGAAGTGTTTCTCAAAGTGGATCCCAGGGACTCTCTCAGTTCCTTTAGGCAGGTAACCGGGTATACATTGGCCCTTACAAGTCTGTAACTCTGCCAAATGTACCCTAACAGGTCCATTTGGTTCCATTTGTATACTGCCAGGGTTAAGGAGAGACCTTGACATTTAAAAGTTTGAGAAACATTGCTATGGAAACCCCCCCCCCCCCCCCCCTTACTAAATATTGGTTGATTGTAATTATAACCGTCATCACGGTGGCATTTATAAAGTATTTCCAGAGGAGGCTTGGTGACAGCTCTTACCAGGGATAGACGGCTGTTCCTCATTCTACTGTCGACCCTGAGCAGTGCGTAGTCTTCTCCCTGAGAAGGAACCACAATATCAATACAGTCAGAGTACACAAACAGCTTACACACACACGGTGTGCCTCAGCGCATGTTTGAAGATTTACAAGCCGCTAATCACTATTACCCCCAAAGTGGGGGTCCTTGAAATTAAATGGGTTGAGAATCACTGCAAGAGCCGTAAAAATGTTCTCTTATGGGGGTCCCTGTCATATGTTTTTAAATGGGGGTCTGCGGGCTAATAACATAAGTGTCAATTTGGGGGTCCTTGACATGAAAAAGTTTGGGAACCACTGGTATAAAGTATAGTATAAGTATAAATGACTGAAAAAGGGAAATATTTAAGTGAAGTAAAAGTACCTCACAATTATTGTTTTTAACTGCAGTACTTGAGTAAATGTAATTAGTTACTTTCCATCACCGCCTCCCTCCACCAACACCCGTCTCACAAAGTAGCCCCATGCCTCCAGGCTCCACTGTGACTAGGGCGGGTCTGTTCTCTAGTCTAGTCTACATACACACACATCCACACGGTCTCTTTGCCTGTACCTGCACCCTGGGGTCTGTGCTAACAGAGTTGAGTCTCCTGGAGGACGCTTGTCTGGAGAGGGTGTTAATTTCCTCCCTGGCAGAAAAGAAAATGAGAAGACGACACATTTTGAGGATTTACAAAATCAAATAGTGCTGTGTCTGCCAATTCATTTCAGCGAAAAGAGCCATATTTAGACCGAAAAACGGTTGGAAATAGCTGTTTACGGAGATGTAATCACACTTGAGCTCATCAACAATGCTGCAGTGTCTGACTGACAATGGCCGCAGATTGCATAATTGTGTTAATTGGGGGGGAAAGTAATACATTTTAACCACTTTAACCCTGGTGTAGATATTTTGAGCTTGTCATTAGAGGAAAAACTGCTGCAGTCATACAACATCCAGTTAACAGAGTTCAAAACTCAAGAGCATGGCAATTTCTGTAGGATAAATTTCTGGCCTGTAGTATCAACTCTGCATCTAAGTAAGTAGGTCAGAGTGTCCTATTGTCTCTATCCCCTTTCCAATGAACTAGACCCCTGGGAGATGGATTGCTTAGGTGGAGCCCAACACCTAACCATTTGTGATGATTTGATTGGCTGAGCACAGAATGTGATGTATGATGATGTATGATTATATTGAGCGCCCCTCACTTCACACAAGTGTGATTTCCCCCCCTCTTTTTCTCACCAGAGCTCAGCCCATAATGTGAATAATTCCTTTGATCTTAATCACAGTTTGTTGTTCGGCCCGCCCATGTCATCTCGCACTTACTTCACAACTGAAAACAAAAGCAATCAAAACCCAACCTTTTCACTTTGTGGCATTTTGAACTCACGTTCTCTCACTGAGCTCCAGTTCTAGTTTCTTGTTCCTGCTTCTATGGTAGCGGTTGACCAATAGGATGATGAGTACCATGACCATGACCAAAGCTCCGGCAGAGGAACCAATGATGATCAGCAACAAGTTGTCAAAGTGCGTCTCCCCTGCACTACGAGATCTCTCTGAAGAAATGGCACAAGAGGAGAAATGAGAATGCATCAATCCACACAACGCAACGAGCTGCAACTTGAAACCATCTGCAGCGGTCTGAATTGACCTGTTGCAGGTCGGTGTAGTTTAGAGATTTTGTTTTAAGTTGTTGCAAGTGGTTGTAGACTTTGGATTGGGCCTTAGTTGCATGCCATTATCGGCCACCAAAAATAGCCAATCTAAAAGCTCGCAACACATTGTGTGTTGCAGATGACTGTGCTTGTAGACACTAGACAGCCTATTTTCGGTAAGCAACATCCACGAGAAACAAAGTAACTCGAGAAACACATGCACTCACCCCACACACAACAAAAGACACTGTCCTTCGTCTCACATTCAAACACATACAGTACATGCATGCATGTGACAAGTTGCCAACGACAGTCAGTGGCATTCTCCCCATGCATGCCTTTTGATGATTGTCACCCATGTGAACCACCACAAGGGGGCAGCAAAATCACCCAAATTACAGTAGAATTAACAAGCATGCTTTTTGTCATTTGGAAACTCAACTCTCTCCTGGAGTCCATGAACCCTCTCTCTCCTCGCTCCTTTCTAAAATAAGAACACAACATGGTAGGAATGCATCCAGGTTCTCCTCCAGTAAACATCTAGACACCTGCAGCATTAAAAGCTCCTTGCTCTCTTTAATACCTGCTACTGTCAGGATATATTCTGCCGATCCTGCTCCCACATTGTTGACGGCTACACATCCGTAGACCCCACTGTCATTCATGTGGAGGACCCGTCCAAAAACAAGGTTTCCTCCAATCACAGTCACACCCTCTGGTAGAGCGCCTCCCTTCCTGTGGATTATCAAATGCATCATTAATAAGGATAGGGATGTGTCATAATGATACTGAGAGTGTCCACTCCCTGCTTCTGCAAATAACTATTAGCAATGACTAATTCCATTATTTGATGTGTTGCTGGTGAGGGATTTTGACACTTTGAAACCAGTTCCGCTTTAAATAATTTCAGGGTAGAATAAATTGTATCCAGTTCTCTGTCAAAGGAACTGTGCAGCATGCGGGGATGTGAACGTGTGTACGAAAACAAACGGCCAGCCTATTAAAAACCCAAACAACTGGTTTACATCACGGAAATGAATTGGCTAAATAAACGCTACATGGCTCAGGTTCACCGCAGAGGGGAAACCAGTAATTTGAATGCACCTGAACCCTGGCGCCCATTGATCTGAATAGACAAAATACTAGGATTGTGGGGATTTAAGCAGGTCCAGCCTCTCAAGTCTGCAGCTGAAGACATCACACAGGCCTTTTTAATAGGAGAGCCGGTTTCTGACCAAATCCACTGAGAGGGTTCATGTTGCTTTGGTTTCGTTGTACCCAGGCAGCCATCTTTGTGCTGCTTACACTCCCACCCCAAACCTAGGGCCTCTCGAGTTTCTATTCTCGACCCCACCTAGCTTTTCTAACGACCCGGCCTTTATAATGGAGTCAGCAGGAGAGATTTTATCTGATAATGAATAGATGGCTCCGAATGACACAGTTAAAGGTGAACCATTCATTGTAAAAAAAATGCTAAACATTCACATTCTGTTTCTGTAACCCCAAGACGTCACAGAATTAAATGTTTGTGAATGAACTATGCACAGGAACCAAACATTTCAAGAGTTCAATCAGAAAATATGATTAAAATCATCGAATTGCATCCTCTTTGGTAATGTATCCATTTGTAACTATAACATTTTTTTAACACTTGGTTTATTTATTGGTTATGTTTGTACCCTCTCAGAATTAAATGAACACTGAGGACTTTACAGCGTACATATGGTCCTATTGCCTGGATATTTCTCACTTGGCCCTCCAGAATGCTTCTTTGTGCGTTCAGTCCTAACTGTAATGGCAGGTACAGTATCTCTAATTAAAGCACAGACCCTGTGTTTTACTGGGCATTAGACTGATATTTAACACAAGTCACTATGATTAAGAGCTTAGCATGTGTCTCCAGCTCTTCCCTGTCCCTCCCTCATGTGAAAATGGTTCCCCTGCCTCGTCTTCCAAAAAAATTGGTATATTGCGCAACGTGACAGCATGGTTTTTTTTTTATCCCATGTTCAATTGAGCCACGGCCCACGGATAGAGAGGCGCCCTCCTTTCGGGGCCGACGCGCGCTTCTTTTCTGTAGTCCACAGGCGTGTAATCTGCGTGTATGAGTGGCAGCTTACACGTGTTTTGAGAAGCATTCCAGCATCTTGTAAAGAGCCATTTAGAAGCGCAGCTAGTATTACAGTGCATTGAATTAACGTGTAATTGCCTGAGAGACAGACGGTGAATCAAAACAGTGAGCAGACAGGGTGATGCCAGTACCATGTCCATGTGATGTTGTGAGGTTTAGGATGTCCTCCTCCGTCGCAGCTCAGCTCTGCGTTCTCCAGGCCCACGTACCAGTCGGATTTACCCGTTCTCACAGTGGCATCTGGAGGGTCTGAAATAAACAGATCCACAGATCAATACAAGATAGTTTTTGTGGATGTGTTTTGAGAATTTTTGGAAAAATTATAACTTATTCAACCAATAAACTAAATAATAATTTGTTGGTTAAATAATAACAAAAATGGATCCATAGACGCCTTAACAGACGGCGTCACACTGAAAAGCACCAGCATTGGCACGTACTAGGCCGGCCGCACAAGAACCTTGCCTCTCATAAGATGTAATGGAAAATTTCTCACTGCACTCGTGTGTAAAAAATGCACCATCAAACTTTCAGATAGGATTTTTAT
Organism: Protomyctophum parallelum; assembly: GCF_964188405.1. Classification (NCBI taxonomy): domain Eukaryota; kingdom Metazoa; phylum Chordata; class Actinopteri; order Myctophiformes; family Myctophidae; genus Protomyctophum; species Protomyctophum parallelum. Next base: position 18,873,220 of record NC_139709.1, read on the forward strand.
TGTGATCTCTCGCCCTTGACATATATAAGCCTTGGTTTCTGTTGTGTGTGAAGAATAATAGCAATTCAAAACAGTTCTCAAAACCACACCTACATTTGCTGTCATAAGAACGGGAGGTGTGCTCATGATCACAGCAGCAGAGCCTGTTTGTGCGTGGCTGCGTGCGCACCTGCAGCCCATCAAGTATAATTTATGCTCCGTCCCGTGATGGTGTCGCGCACGCAAACCAATAAGCTCACAACAGTCACGTCTGCGACGCGATGTGAGCTTGTATATCACTCGGCTGTTCTCTGTGCGCAATACTATTGCACAATGAAGTATAAATGTCTCATTAGCCAACACACAAGAGGAGGTTGAATGGACTGAAACCAGCTCTCCCCAAAACAACAGGTTTGGTGATCTGTCAATCTGGAATTGATTCATAATTTCCGGACTATAAAGCGCACCTGAATATAAGCCGCACCAGCTACATTTAGGGAAAAAAACAAATGTGTACATATACAAGCCACACTGGACTATAAGCCGCATAGAGGCCATAGCCGGCCATAGAGTTTGGCCGGAGAGAGATTTAGAAAGTCCCCTAGTGACCGTTAGCTGTAAAAATCCATAGATTAGGGGTTCAAAGCATGGGAAAAAAGTAGCGGCTTATAGTACGGAAATGACGGTACATGAAACAGTCACCTGTGTGCCCAGTCCCAATGTTTGTAAACAAATAATTGGTCTATTGGAATACAGGTTATTTTTTCCATCCATTGCTTGAAAAGTATCGTGGGCTCTGGACAAATACAAACTCTTATAGACAGTTATAGACGGCTAGACTCCTGCAGAGCCATGCTGTAAAAGCTAGTAAATGTCACACAGGTATTGTGTGTACTGGCAACACGGTCAAATCATTTGGATGCATTTACACACTCAAAGGTTAACCACTTAAAGTTAACCTTTATATACTGAACTTATTTGACCAGGGCTTTCCCCAGGGTTTTCCCCTCTCCACCAAATGTCTTCGCTGGAAAATAGCAGATCTACAGTTCAGTATTAGTACAGTACAGCAAATAAAACAAGTGCATCAATAAGGTGTTGCATGAGTTGCGTTGGTCACTCACACTGAACCACCAGCAGGTTGCTCAGCCTGTGGGGATGCGCCAGGCCCGGGTGCCACACCAGGCAGTCAAGGCGCTTGCCGTTCATGCTGCGCAGTGGGTGGAGGGAGTAGTGGCTGGACACGTGACCGCCCTCTGTGCTGCGGTCCTGGGACTGGCCCGGCAGGTCCGTGTCCCAGGAGAGACGGGGAGGAGGGCGGCCCACGGCGCGGCACGAGGCGGCCAAACCGAAGGGATGACCCTCCGTCAGCACCACAGGTTCCAGAGAGGAGATGGGTAAGGCTGTTTCGGGGAGACAAAGTTGCCATGATGATTGTGGACATTTTTACAGGCTTTTAGTCGATGCTCTAACTCAGGTCAACTTATCCTACGGTAAGTTCAGTCAGGACAACTCATGAATGGATTAAATACCGTATATCTATTGAATATAAAATAAGCAATATATATCATGGTTTGGCGATGAATTGTATCTGCTTTTTGGGTACTCTGATCAAGCGCATCAGTCCCAACCATAGGGACTCCGAATCCCCCATACCTAAACAGCAGATCCAAAACGACAGGTGGTAGCTGGGGTGGAGGAGGGTGAGCAGCTAAGGTTTAAGCAGACAGCAGCGCAGCAGTATCAGACAGTGTGCAGCAGTAAACAGGATGAGCAGTGCAAACTTCCAGTTTAAATAGCCGGTATAAAGGTGGAATGAGTGCGAGATTGGATGAAGCGAATCATGTGAATGAGAATGTGATGCCGAGGGGGCCCAATGAATGGCCGGCAGCAACTGCACTGAATTTCCTGACTGAACTTGCTTTGGGCATGTCTGTGACAGGCACGACGCTCATTTCTATACATCACTGGTTCCAAACTGGGTCGGAACTCAGGACCCTTATGGATGGCAGACAAATATTTATGGTTCCATTTATTTTTTGTTTCCTACATTTTGTTTGTAATTATTATTATTTCAAAACATGGGGGGGTTGGGTTGTCATCTCTCTCCCCATTTCCTGTCAATAATCTATCAATTAAAAAATATCTTAAAAAACAAGAAAAGTGCACAGAACTGCATGACCTTTCTCTCCTCAAACCTAGCCTAGCCACATGCAATTAACCTAAAGCAGCTTGTCTTGTGTTGCGTGCGCACGCGCACTGTGGCTGTCTCACAGTTAAACTGCTAACCACACACAGGAAGTGGTTCACTGGGTCAAAGAGATGACAGAGACACAAGGTCCAAATGAGGACAACAAGGACCTCGCATGCAACAAATTAGCAGTAAACGACATATAATGTTACATAATGTAACTTCAACATTCTACGGTTGAGAGTAATGGAATGCAGTGCTTTCACTTTTGTCTTTGTTGTGGTTGTTTTTTGCGTCTTAAGCGTGCTGAAACACGTATAGTTGTCTGTAAACATTGAATGAATTAGTAGTAATTTATTCAAAAAGGGATTTTCCACTCAAACTGGCACGGTACAAATATGAACTGGATGATCTAAACAAAGATCATGTGAACTCTTCCACTTTAAAGGTTGTTAGCTAATCAATATGATCAAAATCTTTGTACTTTGCAGTTGGTATTCAGAGAGGAGTGACAAACTAATTATCAGAGTCAGAATTTAGTTTAAGGACCATTTCATGGTTCGGTATATTTATTTCACTAATAATTCAAATTACTGTACTTCCGTGTCAGGCTTTCAACTCAGCTCAGCATTGAAGGAATTCATGCATTACCAAAATACTGTACGCACAATATGGAGCACAATGGATTGTGCTTTGATCCCTAGCGTTATTCGGTGAAAATAGCCTATCTACAAGCTTACGTGTCGCAACGTGATGAATTGCGAGCACTAGATCGGTTAGTTTGTACAAAGATATTAATGTAGAGCAAAAACAGATGAAGACCTAGTATAGAGCCCTGGGGGACTCCGGTCAACTAAGTATATAGGGCTTTAAGTGGTTAAGAAGTAAACCCATCGATAATGTTTTTGCGGGTTTCTGAGCCCTTGTAATAAACAGAGGCCTACATGCTGTATCTCAAAAACGGCTACACTTCAAAAGAGATGTAGTTAGTTTAATTCCACTCATTACATATCATTATGTCAGCTCTGATGGGATCTAGCGATTGCGGGAGGAAAAAGGGCTCTTACTCCAGACGGTGAGGACGACGCGTCTCTCGAAGTTCCCTGAAGGGAAGGTGGAGATGTGGCAGGTGTAGGTGCCGTGGTCAGACTCCTCTGTGCTGGGGATGAGCAGGGCCGAGTTCTCTGTGGGGTTGCTGCTCTCGAACCGTACCCGCCCGGCGTAACGGCCAAATGCTACACACGCGCACACACACACACACACACACACACACAAAATGTGCAACAGATTCTGTACATTAGTTTCTCGTGAGTCGTGACCTTCAGGTCCGGGATAACGATCTCTGCGAGTGTACAAATAGAACCAAATGGACCCTTATAAGTGTCCATTTGTACACTCTCAGAGTTAAATAAACACTGTATAGATTGGGGTCGATTTAAAAAAAAAGTCAAATAAGGTCTTTGGTCAAATGCATATCAAGCTGACAGTAGACTATAGAAGTTATGAATGAACGTTTTAAGTGTATTTGTAAATAAATTATTTCTCCCTCAAATATTTGCCCAAATAAGGAGTTCCACTAAGGCTTTTGATTGATTGAATAGTTTATTGCGAACGCAGTGAGCCACTTACTATGAGACCCTGCTGCTCATGTCTGTGTGTCTGTCTGTGTGTCTGTCCCGCTGTGACACCACCCGCACGCCACCAGAGGGCGCAGCTGTAGCACACACACACACACACACACACACACACACACACACACACACACACACACACACACACACACACACACACACACACACACACACACACACACACACACACACACACACACACACACACACACACACACACACACACACACACACACACACACACACACACACACACACACACACACACACACACACACACGAGCTGCGTTCGCTTCCCGCGTTTGCGCGTCTTACTTGTTAGACAGAAATGTAAAGTCAAAACACCTGGTCTAAAAGGGATAGCACCAAAAAAGGTCCTTGCGGTCTTGTTTCCATTTAGGCCCTATACAATCAATTCATAAACAGACAGAGAGACGACAACTGCATTGGCACCTGTTCTTGTATAAAGCCATGTTTGGATATTGTCCTAAATACATCTCATCATTTCTGAAATAGGACTCTGAACCTTACCACACCAGATCAAGTCATTTCCCCAAATTCAAGGTACCAAAAGTTAACTCTGAACTTGGTAGACCTGTTTTTGACTTCTGTGGCCCTACCCCTGAGTCATTTTAAAACCATGGTGAGCTTACAGATCCCCACAATATGTAACTATGTTCTTAGATCGTTTTGAAATTCCTCTTAGCTTCAATTTGTAACCTATGAAATTCACATGACGACATGAAAATAACAACAAATTCCAATATCGTCACAAAACAATTACAGTGCAAGAAAAAAGGAAGGGGGTTGTAACACCTGTCTAAGGGAGAAAGGATCATTTCCTCTCCCTTAGGCCTGCTGAAAGGTTTTAAAAGGATGCCAGTGATCTTTTTTAAGGGAAGAGGTCAGGGCATTCCACGCTTGGGTGTCAGTGCTGTAGAAGACAGACCTCCAAATACTGACATCAGTCATGCCCAAATATAGAGTTCCTCCACATGTCTCCAGACTAGCATCCAAGATCAGGAAATATGGGGCTCCGTAGTCCAGACACAACTGCACACCTACTAACCTGCTAGCCATAGCTGCACCCCTAGGGATCCATGCCGTTATCATGTTGCGTTCAAACGAGGCATATGCAAAAATGCAAAGATCACAGCATATTTGTTGCTTAAGATAAGATAGATAAGTTGTCAACTTGTCACTGTACGAGACATACAACGAAACTTTGTTTAGTGCATCCATACAAATAAACAGTAGTATCAACAAAGAAAGCTTTGTACATCTGTTGCTCACACATTGACATCATCAGGCGTGTGTCCATACTAGTGACGTGTGTCTGAGGCGCAGCAGCCGGCAGGAGAGATTGAGAAAAAACAGCAACAATCCAGCATGGAGTCTCAACTATGAGCCCTTTTGGACCTGGGCTACAAACATCGGATGTACTTCGTAGCTTCATGTCGCTGGCTTCCATTGACAATGAATTGTAGACTATCTTTGCATCTGCCCGTGTGAACGCACCATTAGACCCTTGTTGAACTCTTTTATTTTTGGCTAGACTTTTCAAATCAATCTGCACTTTAAAATGCAATCAAATGTAACTACAACAACAAAATAGCCATGCCTGTCGCTTTTCATACAGTACTGAAATGAATGGAATACAGTGACTTCCTTCATAATCAAACAAACCAGGATGGGCTATGCTTTGGAAAATGGTGTGAATACCGTGAGTCATTACCTGGACTAAACCTGCCAGACTGCTGGTATGGTCCTTTAACCCATATGACCTGGGTCTGATGCAAAATGCCTTATAAATCAGCACACTTTTTGTAATTCAAAATTATTCAAGATTTTTCAAAAATGTGACATGCCGTGAGCTAATTTTGAATATCCAATGCTAAAATCTAAAATAACACAGATCAGATGCTTCACCAGTTTTAATTGGACAATGTCCTGGTTTGATATTGATGTGGCTTTCATACCATACATTGATAGTGCCAGTTTTGCCACCCAGGGGCCACTTACACCCAACCGTAGAATGAGCTTTGACACCTCCACCACCTATGTCCAATTAATGCTCCGTCTTGAGACGAGGCAGAAATCACGCTTCAGTAGATCACAAACAACCAGCAGTCAGGCAGAACTCAGGAGAAGAGCGGTGACGATCAGGGTCATATTGCACTTTCCCAGACAATGACATTCATCTGGTGATTCTCATCTAGACTAGAGCAAATAAGACAGTAACGCCAAATCCCACCAGCCTGGTAGACTGTCCTGCTTTAGATAGTAGACACCTGGTCTATTGTTGTTGGAAGGTGATCCTACGTACGCTGCCACCACAGGAGTCTTTCAGTGATAATTACACCGTATGCTGCCTTTGTTAGGAAGATTAAAGTCGAGTGAACCACATCTGTAGTAGGAGCTGTTGGCTGCACGCACAACTGGCCCCGGTGTTTATTTCCTGCTTCTTCTATTTGTCTTGAGGCCTATGCCGTGCTTGGCTGCTTTAATTGATTCAGACTTCATTCAACCCTGATCCCCGCCCATGAAAACAACTCCTCGCATTCAGTAGCCACCAGAAGTAAATAGTTCTCTTCTAAAACATTATACAGTCCCATTTTAGAAAATTATTAACTTGGTTTCATTGTTTGATATCTCTACAACATAGACTGTGAAGAAGGCCCTTCCTATGTCAAGCATATGGTTACAAATACAGTGGGCACCTAAACAATATGGAAAATGGTTGGAAATAATGTTAAGTATGTATGTGAACGGTGCACGGTACATCATTATCAGACCTACATTTTGCCTTCAACTTCTTGTTTATGCCAAAAATGGTGTATTTTGTATACATTTTTAGCAACTGTAGAAATATTAGTCCTTAAATGTCATTAAAAATATATGCAATTGGCCACCCAATTATGAAAAAATGCTAATATGAAATAAAAAAATCTGACCTGTCTGAAGTGAGTGGTGCAACAGCACCCCCTGTTGGTACCCTAAACATACATAGGACACAGGGACACAGCCAGGGACGGACAAAGCTGGGCATAGGAGTGGCTGCTATGCTCCCTATGGTAGCACCACTCAAAAAATAATACATTTTAAATCGTGCCCAGAGTTCTCAAGTGCTCACTCTTCTGGTTACCCTGCATAGTGCATACCTGTGTGTCCGTCTTGGAAGTGGGCTAGGATGATCTGCTCCTTGGTGCCATCTGGCAGCTCTTTGTACCAGCTGACTTGCACCACACTCTCATGGCTCTCTGCCTGGTAGCGGCAGGGGAACCTGGTCTCACTCTCCGTTACGGTGCGGAGAGACGTGACCGGCTCTGGGGGCTCCACAAACTCAGCCTGCGCCACACACACCACTGCAGGACAAAATAGAGATAAAGAAAATGTAAAGCCTCATTTATGGTTGCCTTTTCTCTACAGCAGGAGTCTTCATGGTTTTTTAGGATAAGGACGCCTTAGCTGAGAGGAGATGAGATATGCGTGTGTGTGCACTATATGTATATATTGTGTTGCAGATTAAACATTTTCATAGATGTGGCGCCCGCTGGCCAAGTAGTCCAGGCGCATGCCACATATAGGCTTTGGCCTGACAGCGTGTTGCATATTCGAGTCCCGTTCATGACGACCTTTTCTGCGTGTCTCTCCCCTTCTCTCTCTCTCCCTCTTTCCTGTCAGTCTTCACTTGATACTATCAATAAAGGCAGAAAAGCCAAGAACAAATCTTAAAGAAAAATAGAAATGTTAAAGTGGATTTTCTGTCATTTGACCACTTAAATCGTCAATACTTGACGTTTGACTTGACCTTTCACTAATAAGTCTGCACTTTTTTCCCTCTACACCAAACCTATTTGCCGAAAGTATACAATCTACAAGCTCACATAGATCTGTTGTTTTTGGCTAAAACTCTCCTCAGAATAGGGATGCTAGGGGTTCAAGTGGTTAAAGTAAAAAAACATCCTATCACACAAAGATTTGGCGGCTCCCCTGTAGTAGCTCTGAGGCCCCCTGTTAATTAAAGACCCCTGCTCTACAGGTAATGCGGGATGTTGCGTGGGAACAAGAGAGAAAGCGACCAAGTGGACAAAGGAAGAGATTAAAGCTTTCTGATCCAGGAAGACTGTTTGAGATATCGACTGTGCTTACACTTGGGACTGACATGGGAAATGCACTTTGCATTGTGCGTCAACAGAGATGTCCCTTGACGCTGTGTGTGAGAACCTGTTGTATGTGACAATACCGTACGCTATGTGCTCACAGTACACATGTCAATGTGTCTTCACACACCAAAGTCACAAAGACAAATTCCTGTGTACAGTTCTTGTAGTGGCTGTGATTAAGTGTGAGAGATAAAAAGGTGAAGACGTCATTGAGTTGAGCCGACAGGGTGTGTGAGAACTCCGCAACAACAGTGGACAGCAAACATGTGCCCATTGAATTCTGGTTTAAAACACACATCCCTTAAGTTACTGATTCATTACCTCATTAATGTTTACACTATAACAGAGATGGGGTAACCATCCAACGTGAATGGTGAATGCATTCTCCCACACGCTCACCCTAAACACACAGTGGCAAGGACACGTCTACTAAAAAGACTAAACAATTAAGTTAAAACAACCACCTTTTATTTTTTTGGTCAACACTGAACAGCAATCTTTGTGACCTATTTTACGAGGGTGGGTGGGCGAGAGAGAGTCAGAGAGAGAGAAGAGACTAGTCAGAGATAACAGATAACATTTACTCAAGTACTGTAGTAACTGTACTACAAGTGTATTGGCTCTAGTACTGTACTACTTAAGTACAATTTTTAGATATATTTTTTACTTTAGAGGAGTATTTCCAAATGTCTATACCGGTACTCTACTCTACTCCACTAGATCTCAGAGACAAATATTGTACTTTCACCCCACTACAATTATCTCTAAACGTTAGTCACTGGCTACTTTGTGGATTTAGATTATTAAAGTGCATTGTACTACATCTGCCATTTTTAAAATATTTATCTGTATGCATTTGAAAATTTGTAAAATGGGAAATTCTGCATAATGAGTACTTTTACTTTTGGTACTTTTAAGTATATATATAATGCCAATACTTTTGTACCTTATCTCAAGTAAACTTTAAATACAGGACTTTTAGTGTGACAGAGCATTGTGGTATTGATACTTTTAACATTCCATCACTGCAAAAACAGTAGCAGTCACGAGGTTGCTCTACTAGCTTTTCCTGTTTATCCATAACAGTTAATTTTAGACCAGTAGCTTAATGTCGACTAATTAATTTGAATTCCAGACAACTCTGCACCAGGTCAACCATTGTTAATAGTCTATAAATGGATGTTGACGTGGATGAAATAAGAAAAACAGCACACAGGAATTAAATTGCAAAAGAAAACAGGAAGTGAGCCTTGTGCAATACACTAGGCTAGCCAAATGATTCATGCTCTTAGAACTTCTTGCTAAAAAGTTAAGAATGCCACTGGGTCACATTCTAGGATAGTGTGTGTTCAGTCGTGGCGCGACACACACACACACACACACACACACACACACACACACACACACACACACACAGAACAGAAGACAAATTAATAGTTTGTAACATGATTTGAGATATGCTGAATTCAGTAACTCAGTGAACACATTCATGGACTCTTCATGGCCCTGACAAAATCCACAACTTGTAGGCTATAGAAGTTTTGGATATTGTCAACCACCAACCAGTCCAGGTCTGTTTTACTGTAAAGTTCATATAGGTCAAATCTTACCAATTGCCAAGAGTTGAACCAAACTAACTGCACGGTGGATGGCGTCCCAGGCTGCTGATTTCATTTTCACTCCTCAGGTTTAAATCAAGCCCTTTCTCGCTGATCAGATCATGCCGTTTTCATAAAAAGATGTGATGGATGGTGAAATTCAACCAGAAAAGCGTGGAATTGCCACGATTGGAACACCACGATTTAAAAAAAAGTTACAGCAGTGAAAGTTGCAACCCGATTATGTCTTCCTCTTGGATGAAATTATATGTTTTTCTAGCGTTTGACCAGTTATACATGCAACATTGTTAGATTCTGCTGCCTTGTATTATCCTCTCTTCAGAAAAGAATCACGGTGCAACAATCCAAAGTCCTCCTCGGTACTGCGGTGAACTTCGTTCATTCTTGTGCTGGAGAGCTTGGCAGGTGCCAAATTAACGTATACTGTTGTTGAACGACAACTTATACACACAATACTTTAAGTAATAACATACAAAAACAATTATACAAGCACATAAACTACAAAAGCATGCTGTCTGGTTGTGTCGTGCCACGGCAGAGGTTAGCCTACTACGATGCATCCATATCCAATCCAGTACACCTGTCTGGTTTAGTAGCTCCGCCCCATTCTCATGTTGACACGGACACGCCCACCACTTTGACTCAATAGATCACTTTGACAGATGGCTGCTTCTATTGTTCCACTTTATTATTAGACGAGCAGATTTCCTTCTAACTTTAAGATTTTTTAAACCACTACACAGCAGCAAACAAAAGCACTGAAGCTTTATTTATGCATAATTATGTCCTTAAAGACACATATTTTAGAAGCCTAGCGGCCTACTATTAAATTATGCTAATATTAATAGTTTGCTTATAACGATTAGGCCTAAAGATCATGTATGTTTAAATATATATATATATATATATATTTTTTTTTTTTCTTCTCTCATTTCATGACATTTCTTGTCATGTTTGTTTTTATGTTTGTTTTTTCACAAGAATATTCATCCTGCTTTAATTTGAACCAGATGTTTTAGAAAAGTTAAATGTTGTAGGTTAGTTAATTGTGTTGGTGTGGAATGTCTCAGGCAGAAGTTAGAACAATACAATCCTAAATCCTAAGCTGGGCTAGGTTGTTTTGAATCTGCTTTGAATACAGTTGCGTGAGCAGCTATGTGTGTACATAAATACAACAAGGTGAGACACAGGGTCATGTGCATTTAGGCATGCATGCATGAGCCGCCTCAAGTGTTATACATTGAAGAAAGTATAACCAGTACCCCAGTATCTGTACTGAATATAGGCCTACAGGCCTACCTGGTCTAGCTCTACCAGTCATGAGTCATGACTCATATTATAACTCACCCGGTGAGATGTCTGCACTTTCTGATGAAAAGGGGTGAGTTATACAGTTACCACCATAGAAGTTACCACTCATATCCTCCAGCCACCTCTGAAAATGTACTTAAAGGATTAGTTCAACCCCCCAAAATATAATTTGCTCTCAATTACACACCCCATAGCCTTGAATTTGTGGAGATTTGTTTTGTTTTCTCATTCTTAAGCCAATATTTAATGACCGCCGGAGTCTCAAAAGAGTCTCCTATCCGGTCATCAAATTATTGGCTAAAAAACAAAAACAAAAACAAAAAAAAACATCAAGGCTTGTGTGAACTACTCCTTTAATAAACTTTAGAAGTTGCCATGTGATACTGCCTGCTGTCATCTTGTTCTCATAGCATATGGACCAGTGCTTGCCTACAGAGAAGTAATTCAACAACCAAATAGGTCTCCTTAATTCACAATGCCTACATAACAGTGAAATGTGCTGCTAGTAGTCTCACTCAGTGAATCTGAGATGGGTATGATTGCCCTCTAGTGTTTTTGCTGTGATGTTGCCCTGCTTAAAACCACTTTCACAGTCCCTATTTTGGACATTGAAAATTGTAAGCGAAACCTGGGAGAATTGATCAAACTAGAGTGGTGCCTGTTGAGCACTGGCTTATATGGAACGGTGCAAGTTGTCCCATTTATGGAGTTCCTTATCAGGCATGCCCAAATGTGGCGTCTATGCAGATGTCAGAACCCTATTGTGATGTCAAAAAAGGCCAGCTCCATATATGGAGATCTAGGGCTGATCAGATGTGATCAATTGGCTAATTTAATTTGGTCCCTGTCCAGCGGCCCTGTCCAGAGCCTCAGAGCCCATTGGGCACTGGCCTACTTGGAACGATTCAAGTTGGAAATGCATGCCCCACCCAGTTATTATGGCTTTGTCCCTTTTATATATATATATATGGAGTTCTTTGTCAGGCATGCCCAAATATGGAGTCGCAGATGTCAGAATGATGTCAGAACAGGACAGCTCTATATATGGAGATCAGGTCCAGAGCCCGGGGCCCCGGGCAGAGGCCTTTTGTAGCAGTTCTGGACAACCGTGGGTCCGACCGACTCGACACCGGGCACTGCATTTCCTAGTGTGGAACGCGCGTGTCGAATTTGAAGTTGGTGGGGCGAACGGTTCTAGAGTTACGTGGATTACAGCCATACACACGTACAGACATACAGAGACTTGGTGCATTTTTTATAGATCGTTATAGCTGATCTGCTATGTTAGATATGTACTAATATGCACTTCTCCGCAGATCTATTATATCTATATTTTAGTTGTATATTATGTATGTGAATTACACTTCGTGCTACCGTTAGACTGATATAAGTGGATAAGACTAAATCCCCATCTTTTCATACAAATATATGCATGTAGTGTTATGGTCCTGGACACACATTGGTTGACACCTGAATTCTCCACACAGGATGAATAAAGGAATATCTAATACAAAAGCTATTATTTTTATTTTATTTTACAGCAAATACATAATTGTTATTATTAAATTGGGCTATTAATTTTTACAGCAAATAGATAAGTGTACATCATTTGTTGTTTACAAAAGGAGATACAATGCGAGCTGTCACCACACATATACAGCAACAACAAGCAAATCAGGACAGCAGAGATGCAAATGTAAGTTATAAAGTGCTAGATACTACACATAAGTTAGACCATTGGGGTTTTTTGTTTACATTTGAGCACATATTGCCTTTCAAGTTAGAAAGTGCTAGATACTACACATAAGTTAGACCATTGGGGTTTTGTTGTTTTTGAGTGGTGCAACCACTCCAATGAACAGCAATGTCTTGATTAATGGTTAATGAGCACCAGTATGTACCAGTAGGGGCCAGTAGGGGCGCCAGAAACAGAGAGAGAGAGACAGTGCTGCACTGTTGAGAGAGAGATGGGGAGTTGCACCACTCGGTTCACACGGGTGTGATTTTTAGCATACATTTGAGCACATATTGCCTTTCATCACTGCTTGTCCATTTTGATGGTTTCGTATGTGTCCTCGTGATGAGGAGCCAGGCCCTATCAGAAAGAGAGAGCGGTGGCGTCATTATAACCAGTACCTTAAACATATATTTATTTTAATAATAATAATTTCATTTAATAATGATGATAATAACTTTAAAAGAATTACAGTCTCATTGATTTTGTATAATTAGAAAAATACTATGGAGGAAAAAAAAGCAATTTTCACTATTTTGTCATACGACAAAGTATAGGCCTATAGGTTCAAACAAACAGTTGTGTGAAATGTTATTGAGGGGTGCGAAAGATGTTCTCTGACAACTACTTGTCAGAGAACATCTTCATCACGTCAGTACAGTACACTCTAAGCATTAGAATGAGGAGTCTCACCTGGTAGATGCCTGTTGCAGGGTCTGGCTTCTGTGGAATGAAAACAACAGAAGCATCAAGTCTGGATATCACACAAATTGTTGCGTCATTATTTGTTTGTGTTTGGAATTTCCTTTACTCAACCACAAATGCAAAGAATGTTATTTAGATAACGTGTTCTTTAGACAGATGATGATGTTACTGGTTGATGTTTATCTGGTATCCTAGTTTCTTTGAAAGTTTGACACACTAAATTGTTTTCTTTGCACTCTTACTATGCTACGTGACAATGTATCCTTTTGTGTGTTGACTAATGTTCATGCCATTTACTCCGATTTTGCACTTGAAATGTAAGGCCTGAAATGTAAAATTGTAATTTGCTATCTGATACAGCACATTAACATTACAATAGCAGCTGTTGGATACTGTGTCATCGACTTCCATCTCTGATGTATCCTCAAGTTTGAGCAGGGTTCTTAGAGACGTACAGTAATCTTTCTATTCCTTTATTTCTTCTATACATGTGACAAATTCAATGTTATTTTTGTTGGCTTAATCTAATAAATGGATAGTAGACTTTAGATATGGTATTTACTATTTTCGTACACAGAGGAGAAGTTGGTGGAAAGTGTGACCGTCTACGCTTGTATAAATAACATTTTCAGTTCCAACGGGAAATGATCACTCTGAATTGCGTTGCCTGTGTAAAGCAGAAGTAGGTTCTGGTTCTTTAAAAGAGAGAAGAAACCAAAAACATGAGAAGCCTAATGTAAATAATACGTCCGTAATGCCACCAGAGTAAGCCAAAAGCTCTTTGTGCTTCAAATATAATTCTGCTGCGTTTCATCCCGTTTTCATGCAAGCACTGAGAAACACATTCACAAGTTTACCTCAATGTCTTTGTCTTTGATGACTGGCTTTATCTGTTAAACATAAGGACCATAATGTCAATGATTGAAGTATTGCCAATGTGTCTCACTTTCATTTGATATAAATGATTGGATATTCACAAAAACACATAATACACAAATGAGTACGTTATTGCTGATATGAACACAAAAAGAACTGCAAGAAACATTAGTAGTAGTTAACCAAACACCATCCGTCAGTATGGAATCTATATTTTTGAACTACCAAATAAAATAATTTCAGGTAACACTAAAAAACCCTCCATTAACAGTGGATGATGTTCTACAATGTAGAATCTACATGATCCAATTGTGTTTTGTGTTGCATATTGTATAATGTTGCAATTCTGTGGTATACTATAGTGCTCATGATGTCTGTTGTGTCTTCAGTGATACAAGTTCTGCTTACCCTTAATCTGCAGTACAACACGGTGAGGATAATGCCATATAAGATGAGAATCCCATCCAGGATATAACATAACTTCAGATTAGTTACCAGGTTTTCAGCCTCTTTATACACAAAAAGGGAGACATTGTCATTATCATTCACCAAATGTGCTCCTCAAAAATATATAATACGGGTTAGAAATGTTGTATTTGTTGCAATGGTGCCATGTTGCACTGTCAGGCATTACATATTCAGTACTCATTTTGTATCCATTTAGACCATCTAACATTTACATTTCAAGAGCATCAATGCCACTGATGAGACGATACTCACAATACAGAAATAAAAATGGCAGAATATTCGGAATATGACCAGGTGAAAAACAACTCACGTGCACAGCTGATGTTCATCATCAGAAAGAAAGTCAAGAGACATTGCCACAACATCTTGTCAGGTCGAACGGCAGAGAAGATTGAGGATCTTTTGGTGTATAGAAGACGCAAAGGACTCTTTCTTGTCGTTCTGTCAGGTTTCAACCACCCCCTGAATTTAAAGCTCTGAAAGTTAGCTCTGCAGGAAATGATATGGCTCTCTGTCCATCTAAGTGCTGTTAAACCACAGCCCCCCCCCCCCCCCCCCCCCCCCCCCCGCAAGTTCCTCTTGCCTTTACACTTTACAGACGTAAGCTGCTGAACAATAGGTAGTCTTCGTGCAGGCTTTTTCGTTGCAGTTGATTCACACAGCCCTGCTATGAGGAGGGCTGTGTGTAGTTTAGAAACCATCCTCCAAGGGACATCATCATTAGGCAGATTTTACAAAAATGTTTTCGATTTTCGGCTTCCATTTTCACATTGCAACTTTTCAGGACTAGAAAGCCTGCAGTTTCGATTAGCTTGTATTCTCCATCGATGATGTCACTGGAGGGCGGTTTCTGAACTGCTCACATCCCTCCTATGAGACACAGACCGAGTAGCAAAACAATTGCGCCATTTTTTCATGATTATTAGTGAGGACCTATTATATGAAGATAGGTTGAAAAGTGGTCCTAATAATTAGTGACAAAACAGATCATGTGTATATGCAATAAAATGGTTTAATAGTGGGGGGAAAGATGGCTAACACACTATACAAGCTAGTTACCAAAAGGATCATGATACAAGACAAATCTACACATTTTGTTTTTCTTTACAAGCCACTTTTTTTTCTTCTTTTCTCTTTTTTTTCAAAAGTAAAAACATTCTGTAAATTGCATCATCATAACTTAGGCACCTTTAAAAAAGTATAGAAAAACAAAGTCTGTATATAAAAAAAGAAGAAAATAATGTGAACCGCAAACAATTCTAGCGTGCATGAGAAAGGAAAAGCAGCTTGATCGCTCGGTTGTAGAAAGAAAACGAAAAGAAATCCACCTCAGTTGTGGTCACTGTCCATTGGTACTAGTGTCATTGTTACAAGAAATGTATTTGAAAAACATTCAAAGCAACCATCAGTCAGTCATAGTGTGTCTGAAACAGTAAACGTACAGCTTCATGTTGCATTGAGCCTGATTTTGTTCTCATTCATATGTAGTGTCGCTTGCCAAAAATAGCAGATCTTCAACCTCACAGCGGTGAGCTTGTAGATCGGCTATGTTCGGCAAGGGACACCTGCGTAAACCATGCACAAAATCACATGTTTGTTAGCATACATTGTGGTGGAAAGTGGTAAAAAAAACCGAGGCTCTCTGTCTGACAAGAGTCTTTACTTGAAGAGAGATACTTTTCACACGCCGTCTGTAAGGCTGGGGGGATGGAGGAAGAGGCAGCATTTGTATTGTGCTTTTTGTCAACTTGTGGCACAACGCGGTGATATGCTACTACTACTACTACGACTGCCGATGACGTGCAGTGAGGAATACAATCACACGTCCAGTCTGGGGTAGTGGTGAGGGGGTTTAAAAAACGCGTAGAAAATGGAACCGTTAGAAGTCAGCTCATAGTCAAACTATGAACACTTGGTCTAGACTCCTTTCTTATGATATACATAGGTAAAAAAAAAACAGGAAGATCAGGATGAAACACCTGTTAAAAAACAGTGATATTATCTTTGAGTAATATCATTTTTTAAAGTCTTTATGGGCATTTTTTTGCCAAGAGGCCAGCATAGAATGAAATGAGAGACAATACAACATTGCCTCAGTCGAGAGACAACTTAGGAAAGCACTTCCTTTTTTCTTTTAAATAGATGCAGGAAGACATGCCAAGACAATTATAAGTCAATGCACATAATGCTACATTCTGTTATAATAATAATAATAATAAATGTCTCACACACACACACACACACACACACACACACACACACACACACACAGTGTCACACACACACCTTCCATAAAAAATAAAATAACAAAAGGTCCTACACACTGGCAGGTAATGAGTTGAAGTCAAAGCCGTGTTTTGATTGGTCCATTCTTAAGACATCAGGAAGAAGAACCGAGAAGTGTGACACAATCCCCCTCTAGTGGTTAAAAGTGATGAGTCATCACAGTCCTGGAGTCCAGTGGTTACAGCACAATGCAACATTTGTTTTTAAAAGACACTCGAGTCCCTCTTTAGAACCAAAAGAAAAAGGGGAAGTGTTTTACAGCGCAACCTAACGACAAAGACTTTACAACACATGGTCCGGTCAAGGCAACAACGATATTCTTTCTTGTAGGGGAGTGAATCATGTAGCTTATGACAATCTCTTCATGACAAAAGAAAGATCGATAACATTAATGATTCAGTGGGAAGATGGTTACTGATGGGTATTTTTCCCTGGAGAGGTGGCATCTGTGGTCCTCCTCAGTGCTGGTTCTAGACCGATATGCACGTTGTATTGCCTGGACACGTGGTGTCATCCCGTTCCTGACAGCTCCACAACTGAGCAGGAAGACACCGTGAGGCATCGGATGATGATGCTTTTAAAGCAATGGTTCTCAAAGTGGCCCGTCCTCGAGGGGGATCCAGGAGGCCCCTGGCTATATTATTTATAGTTGGGAACCAAATGGACCCTTACACATTCGTAGAGTGAACATATCAAATGGAACCATCTGTACATTCCCAGAGTTATGCAGGTCCGTGGCCTAATGCAAACCAAAGTGGGGGTCCTTGAAATTAAAGTGATTTGAGAAACCACCGGTTTAGGATGCACCTTGAAACACCGGACGGGGATGCTCTTCCCTTCTCCTCACCGCCAAGTGTGTCTAGACAGAGGTCTCCGACTGCAGCCTCATGACAAACTTGTGACTCTTGGGGTCGATATACTCCTCCCCCAGGCGCAGGAAGGGGAGCGGTGTCACCGTGACGACCAGCGAGAAGTCGAGGCGCCGCAGCGAGAAGACCAGGCCCTGGCGCAGCGCCGTTGTCACAGGCTCCTCGCTAACTAGGGTCCACTGGCGCCCCCTGCCGTTCTCCCGCTGGTACTGCACGGTGGGACCAGGGGTGAGGTAGCGCTCAAGGAAGGCCTGGAAGAGACAGTAAGGACATTAGTAATCAATTATCATCAATTATCATCATCAAGAGATGTTTTGTTTAAAAAAAAATTGTACTGAAAGAGGCAGCCGTCTAGAGCCGTCTGTATTTCCCAACATTTTATCCAAATAGGGAGATTTCACACACATTTCTTTATATTATTTTTATTCATAGTGGAAACATTATGACAGCTTCAGTGATGAACATTCTGTTTCCAATGCACTTTTTGAGTGGTGCAACCACTCCAAGGAACAGCAATGTCCGTGTTCACCTATGTGTCTATGGGCTGTATTTTGCGTGTCTTAAGTACCAGGACTTATTCCCTAACTTGAGTAAACAAAAGACCTGGAGGCGTGATCAATGCCATTTGGCTATTCTGAGTGGCCAAAGAGCATTGATCACGCCTCCAGGTCTTCAGTTTACTCAAGTTAGGGAATAAGACCTGGTACTTAAGACACGCAAAATACAGCCCAATGTGTTGGTTCACCTATGTGCCTATGTGACGTTAATGAGCACCAGTGTGACTATTAGTACCAGTAGGGGCGCTGTTGTGCCAATAACAGAGAGACAGATAGTGCTGCACTGTTGCCTGCTAATGAGAGAGAGAGAGATGGGGGCGAGGGGAGTTGCACCACTCAGTTCACATAGGGGTGACTTTTTTTCTTCACTTCGCAAACAGACAAACAAACATAAAGCCTAGTGTTCAAAGCAGTTGGCTGAAATAATAAAAAAGGATGAGAAGAAAATAAAATAAGGATAATGTAAATAAGGATAATCATATTCATAATATATTATCAAACGATATATATAATCTATAACTAATACGTAGACAAAAATGTTGCTCTTTGTCTGAGACCCGGATCAAGGAAGTGTTTACTAGCGGTTTTTCACAGATCAAAAGCGCAAATACTTCAGCGTATGCTGCAAAGGTAATAAAACAATCTCGGCAGCGTAGAATATTTGATTAAAAAGCGGGTAAAGCGTGTTAAGCAGTAGAACTGTTAATGTATTATTCATGGAAATGGAAAGAAAGGATAAAGAGAAAAAAGTGTGTCACAGAAGGGGACGTTCGGTAGGCCAATCAGAGGCAATGTAAACGTTTGTTTTCTCATGCCAATAAAGCTCCTTTCAACTTTGTCACTTTGAGTGGCAGTGTGTCTTCCGCACTTCCACTTGACTTCCACCTTCCCTGCGATATAGGTCGCTTCAATGAACTGCAGCGGCCAATGAGCAGCCAATCTAGCCTTGGATGTGATATTGATGACATCAGAGCACTGTAGGAAGTTAGGAACCCCCTCCCGCTTTTGACAGCATGGCGCAGGTTCCATGCGGCTCCAGACTGTACTTCCAATTACTGACTGGCTGCACAGGGAAGCCATGCTGTAATTAGACCCTGTCCTGTCTTGCTGGATGTCTGGCAATCTTTTCTAATACAGGTCTAAAAGCTGCTAAAATATGGGCATAAATCACACAAATACTACAATAAAATAAGATAAATGATAAGGTGGCTTACCTTTGGCGTCATGTTGTGAGTGATGCAGAACTGCAGGTGGGTGAGGATGCTCTCCATGCTGTGGAAGGGCTGCTGCTTGGTGGTCCTCAGGTACTTCTGCATGGCGCGCGCCATGGGGGCAAAGATGGCCTGGGCCGCCTCCCGCGGGTCCATCACCTCCCGCGGGTGTTTTGGAGACGAGGCCACCTCGTCCTCATGGAGCCGCTTGATGTGCGTGAAGGCCTCTTCCACGGCTACCACCAACCTGGAGTCAGGGCACGGACACAACTGGAGGCATCAATATCCCACTGAGCAATAGTCGGCTATTAGACTAAAAATGAACCTTTTTTTTAGCGGTCTAAGCTTAGACGTTGATCCATGCTGTATTGATGTTGGTACCATAGCAAATGTTGATAAAAATAATTCTTCTACATTCTCTATTATTGTGTGTAGACTTTTTGTAAGTTAAATAATGCAGATGTTTAACAATAACAAATGTAACTCTTGAGTGTAAAATGAAACCAAAGGATCCATTTGGTTTAGCCTGACACTGAATTTTCATTTTGTTTCACTGAATCTCCAGAACATATTTATTCGCGCGTGGCTAGCGATTCAGGGCTGGAGCCAGGCTACATTTGGTTACCAACTCTCCATCATTTAGTTGGGGACCACCTGGAATCACTTTAAGGACAACCGGTGGTCCTCGGACCACTGGTGAAGAACCACTGAACTAAATGGTGTCTCAGTGGTCTCTAGTGGCAGGCAATTACCAAACAGCACCACATTAATGAACACGTTTTTTGGGTCTGACCTGGACTTGCGCTTGCGGACTCTTCGGTCGTAGTCTGCTTCTTCGTAGTAGAACTCGTTGTGGGAGTTATCTCTTCTTCTGGCAGCGGCTGCTATCATGGCCCGGGACTGGCCCGTGGAATTATTGGTGGTGTTCTCTGAAAGAGACATAACATATTATAGAATGAGACAGTCAAGTCGGTGTGAGCCGGAGCATTCAGAACGCTTCAGAGCAACTTGCAATTAATACCACAGCAGAGCACACTTTATTTCCTTGAAGAAAGCATCACTCCAATAATAAGAAGTGATTGTACTGAGTGGCTAGGAGGAATGGATGAAATGAGTGGTAAAACTGTTTAGAATGTTCAATGTACATACATTGACTGAGGCCATCTTTCTCGTGTATGTCTTAACATGGTTGCCTTTCACTGAAAAGAAGCACCTTTGTCCATGTGTGTCAGTGTACATGTAATGACGCATCTGTACCGAGTTCCAATGAACATAATACTATGTCTCTGTAGTCTGTACCATGTACAGAACAGAACCACCATCTGGAGACCCCAGACTACAGTATTTCACTTTCACAGACTACTGTTCCTTATATTAGCCATAGCATCTCAATAAGCTGCTGACCTCGCATTCAAATTCTAAAGAGCAACCAACTGATCCGATTGTAAAGAAATGACATGAGAGGTGTGGCGCTCTAGTTTACCATCCAGGGAGTACACTTTGAAGCCGGTCATCTTTTTGGAGAGTATGGACTTGGGCAGGTTAACCAGGGCTGGGTTGTAGACAGTGAAGTCACTGTAATAACGGTCCAGCACCCAGACAGACGCCCGTTGGATACTGAAAATACAAGAAATATGGACACAATATTAATAAATAAAATGTAACAATATTTGGCAGCATTGGTTTTGCAGTGCAACTTCCACTCTATGCAAAGCACAAGATCACTTTCTCAACTTTCTAACAATGCTCAAGAAAACAGATTTGTAAAGACGTACACAAGGTCAAATGTTAACCATTCACTGAACCAACACAATAAAAGAATCAATGGCTTTTAGTTTAATTAACCGTTTTAATCACTTAAACCGTATAATTAGTTCACCGCAATCCAAATGGATTTATTAGGCCTCCTCTTGTTTTCACTCTAAACTAAATATCTTGTCAAGTCTGTAATCTAGCCCACCAGAGGGCGATGAAACCAAATCACTGATCATTTTGAAGATTTTACCAAGGCTTGGTTATTGCAGAAATTCATGTCTAAGTTGTCAGACAGATGAATGTGTTGAGGTTTCAACAGCTTTAACAGACAAAGCATAGTTGTGCTGCCTGTACACGCTACCCACAAAAAAGGAATAAATACAGGAGAAAGCCTTAAGGACCCACCCCCACAAAAACACTCTCATGAGGATACACTTCCTCTCTGATTCATCCTCTTAGTATTCATACACATGCCTAAAAAATACAAATATACAGAATGATGCCAATTTACACACAGACACGTCTAGTCTATTCCAGCAGAGTAATTCAACCCCCTGCCAATTTCCACAACCAGGCACACAAAAGGCTAATATTGACTGTAATTTCAGCAGTAAGCACTCCTTTTTTGATTGTGAAAAATGTGGTTTCGGAGCGGGAAAATGTGTGATCCAAGACAAACCCCTATGACATAGCGCTTTGTCTTGGATCATACATGCACTTTACCGCTCATTTGACAGCCAGACAGTCACATCAGCCAATATTAGAAATTTCTTATGACATCGATATGTCCTGATTTGAACCCCTTTCAACCTGGCGTCCCCATCTTGGGCATTTCAATATAGGTTCCGTTTATGTTATATTATGGACTTATTTAGCAATACATATAGCAAAAGGTTATTTGTGTTTATCTTTATTTAACTCATGTTCTCAAATGAGAAGTTATTTCCAATGATAAGAAAATGTTGCACTCTTCGACAAAACATTGGTCAAAACGTCTAGCAGTCGTGATCGCACTCACACTCGTGATCGGACCAAAAGATCTGGCATCGTTTGAGCTCTACTATTAAAAGTTTCATTTCTACTAAGGAATAATATACCAAACACAATTCAAAAACTGCACGTGCATATTATTCCATACATTCCATCAATTTTTTGTAAAGAAACATCATGCAGCACTTGCCCTAGCCTCGACGACCTTACAGGGTATGCAAAGGCTGAATTTATGTCATTTAGACAGCATGCTATGAAGACATAGAACTCTATAGTGTAACTCTCATAGTTTCAATGTACAGATATTCTACTGTTAAGACGGATGTTAGGTTCTTAGCTTACATAGTTATGATTCTTGATGACTATTTCTATTGCTAAATTCCTGCTCACTGTAAATCGCTCTGGATTAACAGGTTTGCTGCATAACTGTTTTCCACGCTATTTAATCCATGTTTTGCTGCTGCATAATACGCTAAACCTGCTTTTTGTTTTATTTGTTTAATTCGCCGTTTTGTAATAATTTAAAAGAAATAGCAGATTTGTCGCGGACCTGGTGACGTGGCGGACGTGTTATGATGACGTAAGCGGAAATCAACCAACCGCCAGCTTGCAAGGGCTTCTGGGAAACTGAGACCAATGCAAACTGAGCAAGGATGTAGAGACAATCTTAGCTCGCTTTGCTCTTTGACTAAGATCCGGATCCAAGGAAGCTTTGAGAAGGAAGAGAAGTGGTCACGTGACTGGCCTGCGCCATGACACTTTCATGGAAGCCAAACTACCTGGAAGTTTGGCAGAATGCACTGGAGTCAATGAGAGCTCAGTGACCAGCTCATGAACAAACATTATTTATGAATGACTTAGACCTTTTGTAAAGTAATCACTTCTGGAAAATAACTGAAGACATGTAACACATTATTGTCTGATGTGTTGCTTTTCTATGTGTACACTGTAATTTTTATAGAGGTATGGTATCTAAAGAGCACAAAGTACCTTTCTAAATGTGCCAAGTATCGCGAGACCACCGTTTCCTGTCTGGCAGCCAAATATCGCGATACTTCGGACCCAGAAACGATACCTGCTGCTGCTTAGATCTTCGGATAAAATTATATACTGTGCACTCTGTGCACATCGAAAAGTAAGTGATTAGAAAACAACCTGTGATATGTCTTCTTTTATATTCCTGAACCGATTATATGACAAAGGTCTCAATTGTTCATAAATAATGTTTGTTATGAGCTGGTCCAGCCGGCATGTGCACAAATTTTGGCATGTACATTGTAGAACTTCCAGGTTTCAACTGCACATGTTCTTTCCTTCCATGGAGCAACATGGCGTCGCCCGTACGGTCTTCGCTTCTCGTCCTCATTAGACAGTCCTTGACCGGATCAAGGAAGTGGCTTTTTTGTCGGCTCAATAACAAATCATTGGAGTGTTTTTTTTTTAAAGGACAGACAGTAGGCTGACAGGAAACGGGAGAGAGATGGGGGGGATGACATGCAGTAAAGGCCGTGTCGGGCTCGGGAGTCGAACCCGCGGCACACTGCGACTGGATTACCAGTCCGGTGCCCAGACCGTTACGCCACGGCCTGGGCCCATTGGAGTGTTTTCAAGCAGATTTTCATGGATCAAAGCCACAAATACTTTGGCGTATGCTCCAAAGGTAATTAAACAATCCCGGCAGCCTCTGTATATTGGATATAATAATTTAAAGCCGTCAACGTGTTAAGAGCGTTTGCTAAATGTCTAAATTGTATGCAGCATCACAGCCAACCGACCTGAGGTGGCCAATGTTGTAGAACCTGCTGGCGCCGTCCGTGGTGCGGACCACCTTGAGGCAGAAGGCGGGCTGCAGGTGCCTGACCTCCAGCAGCACGAGCGCCAGGTACTGGATGAAGAGCAGCGCATCCACCAGCGACGCCGCGTACTCCACAATGCCACGGTAGTCCCTCTCGCGGGGCTCCAGCACGCGCACGCCGTAGAACAGCCAATAGGACGCCACGAACAGGAACACCAGCACCATGAGCAGGCAGCGGAAGACGAAGAAGCGCGGCAGGGTGGCGCGCGGCGGCCGGAAGAACAGAGCCCACGACGAGATGAGCAGCACGAGCAGCTTGAAGGCGAGCGACACGTAGAGGCCCTCGCAGGGCGTGCCGCACGGGTCCAGGGCGTCACGCCACAGCACCTGTGGCACAGTGGTGGGGAACATTTACTACACTTCTTCACTAAAAGTATCAATACTGCAATGTAGAAATACTACTGTTCAATTTTTACTTTAGTAAAAGTACAAAATGTATCAAACTGTACTTAAAGTAACTAAAAGTAGAAAGTACTCATTATGCAGAGGGTCCCATTTCACAAGTTGTATGTATAAAATCTTTGAAAATAGCAGATCTACAATCTTACAAGCTTGTATTTTCAAATGGCCAAGAAATCTAAATAGGGCTACATTACTCAAATAAATGTACTTAGTTCCTGTCCAGTAGCACTGACCTGCGGCAGCACCAGGAAGGCCAGAGGGGTGACCAGGGCAAAGAGGCTCAGGCAGCAGCCCAGCACGGGGCCCAGGAAGCGCTTGCATTCCAGCGGCGTGGACTCATCCAGCTCCTTGGAGACGCGAGTCAGGTCCTCGTTGGACACGCTGTCCACCGACGTACCCGTGACCACCGTGGTGGTCTCGCCCCAGTTGTCATCCTGTAAGGATGACGGGAAAGAGAGAAAGAATGAGCATGGTGTGTGTGTGTGTGTGTGTGGAGTCTATTAACCACTACTAGTAGAGTTCTCAAATTCTGCCCGAACTCGACCCTACCCGACGTTTTCGGGCCAGGCCCAAAATGTATGCTAAGTAGTCTAACTTTATTCGGGTATATTTAGTTTGTCGCTGTCCGACGGAGCGACAATGGACAAAACTCAATCTGAAATCGCAGATCAAAAATCTGCAAAAGTATCCAGTTTTCAAGATGTTTTGGGCATTAACTCTGAAACGGAAGGTCCAATCGGCTCAGTTTAAAGCTTGTTGGATGTGACTTTGAGGATATTAGGCGTATAATGACACCTTTTTGGGGTTTGAGCCTAAAAGTATGGTAATTGTTTGGGCCAGGCCAAGCCTCTGGCCAGCCCAGTATGGCCACTACACAGGGTCTGATGTGAACATCCGGTCAACTACTATGACTGAGAACAAATGGTTCTATTAATGGCCTGGCCTCAATGTGGATGTAGGACTTCATGTGGCCAGTCTACGACATCAGTCATCTTCTATGGCATCACAGACTGCTGTGATGCCACAACTGATGATGCCTCATCAGTGAAGGGATGTTTCAGTATAAACTTCCAAATAAAAATACTGACATGTTACAAAATTCTGGATTATAACATCCTTTGCCTACCAGGCCAGAAGTGTGTACAATAATGTTGGTGCTCATCTGTCCAGTGGTTCATGAGCTTAGCTCCGGTCTCTCTCTCTCTCTCTCTCTCTCTCTCTCTCTCTCTCTCTCTCTCTCTCCCTCCCCCCATACGCTGTAAAAATGTGCACTCACTGTACATATTTCTCATTGGTTCTCAAACCATGTTCTTTTGTTCATGAGACACAGTTTATATAAGCTACTTTCACTATCGTACCAGCAAACTAATTACATTTTAAGAATACAATAAGATGACCAATGGTGGCAAGTAAACAAAACAAACATTCTAACCACACCCAAAATGTAACGGCATTAATTTTAATTTGTGGTCATTCCTGACCACGGTGCTCTAGGCACTGACGACTTAATTTTAATAGAGTTAACACGCTCAAGTGACTGACCCGGTCATCTCCGCGGGTTGACTCTGCGTCCAGCAGTGGCTCTCCAGGAGCTTGTATGGTGACGGACTTGTCCCCACGGCTGCTGCCGTCTCGACTCTTTGAACGATGCTTGTCCCTCCTAGCAGACGCATACAGAAAGGAGAAAACATAAGCCTTTAGACTAGAGGTTTGTTAGAACAACTGATTGACCCTGTGTCGCTACACTTCCATCTGGTGTTAATTCTACCACAGTAAAGCCAAAAGCTAATTTCCACATGTGCCAACGATAACGTTTCTATTCTGACTTACTTATATTAGCTGCAACATTTTACCACTTCCAGGCTTTTTGCCGACATGCCTACAAGTGTGTAGCAGTCTGCTCCAAGGACAGGTAGGAACTAGCCAACATCAGCTTAATACTCTAATGCGGTGCAACGGACCATTACACTTATCTAGGCATGCACTGTACATACAGTACGTGCGGTGGTATATAAAAACTGGGCTATACACAGGCAGGCACTTGACAAGAGCTTAACAGTATAGCCCTCAAATTATGACACCTAAAAGATTTGATGGTTGGAGTGAAAATACTACAATTTTACAACGTTTTACTCCCCAGACACTGAAATTAACCACAATCTACTACCCATTTTATGTCCTCTCTCAACGGAGTGAGGTAATTGAAACTTTTAACACCTAGAATTATGTCCTGGGTCTCCTGTGTGGGAAATAAAAGAGTATATGATGCTCATTAAGAGGGAATCCACATTTGTCCAGGGGAGATATTGAGCTCATGAGGTTACGGGAAGGCTACTAGAGATGCCAGAGATTCCTATAACTTGCAAATCTAGGACAGTGGCTCTCAAAGTAGGGTCCAGGGACCCTCAGTGTTTCTTGAGGGGGTTCCAAATGGACCATTACAGGGTCTATAACTGAAGACGGTACAAATGGGTCCATTTGGTGCCATTAGCACACAGTCAAGAGTTATGGTGGTCCTTGAAATTAAATAGTTTGAGAACCACTAGTATAGGAATAAAGAAAATAAAGAATCCATTAATAATTATTGTTAAAGTGCAGCTACAAGTTAAAATTATAATACAAAAAGTACAGTATAAAACAGTCATGCAACATCAACTGAAAGATTCAAAATATTACTGTAAATTAAATATCATCATGTGATAAATGATGTGGAATGGGAATGATGGCATAGACTGGCAGACTAGCCGACACCGATACCTGGTACTGGTATCGGAACAACTCCAGCCACTCCAACCAGTAGGTGTCCTTCCTGACACCAGGGTGTAAGTTTCTCAATGGAAGTGTGGGGAGACCACCCTCAACCCTATGACTGTGTTAAACTACTTTACCATACAGGTTGGTTAAATAATGTTTTATTCATTAAAATAAAGATTGCAGCTTTAATATCTTAAGAGCTTAGTTCAACAACTTGAGACCACCTTCTGACAACCTGTAGGGAGACACGTCTGCATCTTTTCAGTCAGTTTTTAAGCAACAGAGGGTAGGTAATAAATTATATATATATATATATATATGTACTGTACATACACACTGTATAAATACATGTTTTTGATTTGTTTTTTAATCTGCTGTCCCTAGCAACAACATGATCGGAGAGTAAAGAGGCAGATGTCTTTTAAATGTGTGTGTGTGTGTGTGTGTGTGTATTGGGAGAGAGACAGGGTGAGACATGCAGCAAAGGTCGTCATGAACGGGACTCGACCACGCGACACGCTGTCAGGCCAGAGCCTGTGGTATACGCCTGGACCACTAGGCCAGCGGGCACCCCGTGTGTGTGTGTGTGTGTATTTAACAGAGAGAGGGGGAGACAAAGAGAAAGACAGTGAAACGGATGTCTTATGTGCATACCTGTGCTTGCGGGAGCCGCGGGAGTGCGAGGACTTGTAGGAGTAGCCAGAGTACTGTGACTCATTGTCCATGTCGCGAGACGGCATTGAGCGGGCTCCACGGATCCTGCCTCCACCTCCTCCGGGGCCGCGGGGCTGCTCGCCCACTCCTCCTCCCAGCTGGCTCTTGCGCTCAGTGATGGACTTGGCAGAGAGCGCCAGCGGCAGCTTGAGCAAGTCAACCCTACTCCTGAGGGAATCTATCTTGGAGGCCGACGACGGGGGAGGGGGGAGAGGGGGAGGGGGGCTAGGAGAGGGGGAGTCCGGAGGAGAGGGGGAGGGGGGGGGTCAGGAGAAAGAGAGGTGAGAGATGAGGTGGGAGAGCGCCGAGTTAGCCAGGACCTGGGAGAGAAAACAAACAATAGAAACTGTAAGTGACAAAACACAAAAGAATGGTGAAAATACAATCAAAGCAATCTTCTAGCTGTTACAGCTGCTTGTTTTTCTAAGGCTGTTTTGAAAGGTTTCGCCTATGACATGCCCAAAATGCAGACACCAGGTTGAAAGTGGTCAAGTCTCACATATACAGCTTATCTGTTTCACAAACACGGCCATGGTCACCTCTGCATAACATCACTGCAGCTGACAGATAAGACCCAACCGAATTAGCAGCCAATTCTTGCAGCTTTGAAAGCTAACGAAGTTTCTTAAGTGACAAACTAGGTTAGCGTCCGATTTGCTACACGAGGCCAGTTCCCGAAAACCCCCTGTACACATACAGAGTCCCCCCATACCATTTGTATGCATCAGCGATATTCCCAGTAGCTGTTGCGCCTGTAATGCAAGTCATGAACCATATGGAACCAATCGTGTCTGACCCAGCCTTCTTGGTTTTAGTCACACAAGAACATGGAGGCGGGAGTGCAGTGACCAACATGGCTCACAATACTGTGTTGTGTCTCATTGGAAACATATGACATTTCTTTTTCATGAAAACTGCTTTCCGTGTAAAGAATAAAAGCAGTTAAATGCAGCATTTTAGAAACAAATCCTTGATTACAAAATACTACATGAATGCATTTTTATGTCTCCGTCACTTTTAAAATGATAAAACAAAACGACGCAATCTGTCAAGAACTTACGTTTTTAAGACATGTTTATTTGCATCAACTATCATGGAGCATGTGCTTTTACAGTAACCATCAAGTGCATCTCCATAGCTTTACTAGTGGCAACTGGCAATGTATAAGGGCTCGCTAATCAGCCAGTTATGATGACTTCACAAAACTGAGAACTCTAATGTTTTAATTTTTTTTAAGATTTTTTTTGCGGCTTACGCCTTTTATTGTTTTTTTTTAAGGGACAGACAGTAGGCTGACAGGAAACGGGAGAGAGATGGGGGAAGACATGCAGTAAAGGCCGTGTCGGGCTCGGGAGTCGAACCCGCGGCACACTGCGACTGGATTACCAGTCGGGTGCCCAGACGGTTACGCCACCGCCTGGGCCAGAACTGTAATGTTGACAAATAACTCTTGTACCTTACAGCCAAACTAAATTATTTTCATTATCGTTATTATTTTGAAATGGGTGCCTCATTGCCTTCATAGTGTACTCTATACCAAATTATCTAGTGGATGACTGGCTAGGATCATCTTTGTGGCACAATTACAGTATATTCATCATTATAAATTTGGAGTAGTCTTGTGGTAATCTTTAATTATTGGCATAAATTTACAGGGAAACAACAAATACGCATATAACTTGTTATAAAACAATATTGCTAAGTGAGGCCCAATGTCTACATCCAGGTACAGAGCTGTCCCCCAGTCCCTAATAACCCTGACGTCATGTTGTACCCATCGCTCTGTGCTAATGGCAGATATGGCGTCCCACTATAAGTCGACGTTTCCACAGTGTCATCAGAGCCTGCTGGAATAGACGTCTTCCAGGTCAGTTGTCACACCGACAAAAACATAGCGAGCCCTGTCGTCCAGTAAACTGCCTAGCCCCAGACACAATGACAGCCATATTGGATTACTGTGTTTTCACCATACTTGTTTGCCCCCCATCTCACATTCCCTCCCACGCTACCCGCGTCCCCCGGGTGACGGAGGCCTCTTCGCTGCTATGGGGATGAAAGAAGGTGTTCAGCTGGAGGCGGATTGGTGGTTGACAGTTGCCATGGGGATCTGACCTTATGACGCCCCTCCACAACTTAAGAGATGATGCCCCCACCCCACAAACAAAGTGTTTACTTGATTGATGTCGGGCTGTCATATGCTGGTTAATTGATAAAGGGTGGGTGTGGTTGTTTGACTTTGATTGGGACATGGAGGTAGAGTCACTGTGTGGTGATGTGCATTGGTGAGTGTGGAACATAGAACCCGGGCCGGGGAACATAGAACCTGGGGAACATAGGTATGACCCCCACTAGACTGCCATGCTACTCAGACAAGAGCCAAGTGTTGTTGTTTGTATAAATGTACATCTAGACTTGTAACCAGATTATGCTACGGTATCGTGCACCAAAGATAGATGATGTACAAGCTTACGGCATCTCACGGGCACGAGTCGCTGTGAGCTTGTAGATCGTCTATTTTCGGCACGCGACACGGGTATTAGTATAAATCAAGCTTCAGCATGTGTCAACAGACCACATACACCACTAGACAGCCAACCAGTAACCAACAGCTCCCGTCTCATGCTAATAAGAACTCAGTCCAGACCACAAAGCTTGAATGGATAGAAAGACCACTTGCTATCAAGCCATAGAACCCATATTTGGCATAGTCAAGATAGCTTCCAGCATAATTTAATTTTACTTAATTGACCACATGATGTCTTTGTCGTTCCAATGAATCAGCTTTTTCAGTCTATTTACGCATGGCTATTACCATGACAGCAATACAGAAGATTCAATGGCAGCCATTAACTGTTCACAAACAGTGGATTGTGATTGTGAATAGGAATATCCATTCCAGTCAAGTTCTTTGTACTACTCACTGTTGAAACATTCAGGCTATATGTTACCACTACTTTTGGATAAGGCATATACATTATGGACACACGAGAAACAAGAAAAATCAGGCAATAACAAAAGGAAATAATGATCCTTAGTTATTTTCTGGATCTTTCCTGTTAGGCGCGTCAGTGTATAACATATGTGGCTGTCAAAATGCTGTGTGTAAAATCAGTAAATCACTAGTTCATCTACTAGTGCCTCACTCGTTCACTCTTTCTCTCCCTCTCACATGTAGACAAAGGTCTAAAGGTGAACTTGTATAACGATAAAAGCACAGGCGTCAAAAGAGACTGGAGATCGCTAGTACGTTTATAGCTCTGCCAGCTAAGTACTAAGTAAGTACCTAGCTGGGCAGATGTAGGCCTGACAGGCAGCTACAATACAGTACAGTACAGTACATTGGTGGATGCTTTCATCCAAACGCAGCATACTGTACATTATAAATTACCATGAGTGAATACACTTTTAATGAGTGGTCTCACTCTCAAACCCCTAAATGCTGAAGTGTGCCATGCTACTGTACCTGTTTTACATCACAGAACAATACAATATCAACTGAAAACTGCACTACACCGCTTGCTCAGAATATGTCCATCTGTCAGTTAGCTTTTGTCGCTGAGGAGGATATAGCAGAACACTTGATCTGACAAGGTGTGGTCTGGTGGAAGGATGGATAATGTTTCCTTCCCATTCATCCTAGCGTCCTATGGCCTACTTAATGAACTATACTGGGACTCAGTTCATCAACGTAGACCACCAGCGTACATAATCGTCACTGTCGGGCCGAAACCTCCTATATCTCCATATTTCATCATGTATATTTCATACCTTGTCATATGACATGTCGTATGTCATATTGCATTGCTGTGGAAAGAAGTCACGATGTGACCCGTTGTTTTCTTTTCTTTTTTTTAAAGATATTTTTGGGACTTTTTGCCTTTATTGATAGATTTTTTACAGTAGTTAGACAGGAAAGGGGGAGAGAGATGGGCAGGAAGACACGCAGCAAAGGCCGTCGTGATCGGGACTCGAACCTGCGACAGCTGGATTACCAGCCTAGGTGCCTGGACCGCTCGGCCAGGCAACATATGCAAGAGATTTCTTGCATATACTGACACCAGGGGTCTGTCTATAAGTTTTATAAATATTTCACCAATGAAAAGTATTAAGAAGTGTTGAGACTCACTTAATAACTCCATTGGAACATAGGTTAATTTATTTTCATTTCCTGATCAAATGTTCCCAACAAAACTATGTTTTAGACATAGATACAAGATTTCTGCCCTGTTATTAAAGACAAATTACATGATTACATCTAGCACTCAGGCGTTCATTAGTTCTATATATAAATTGTGCATGTGCAGACGTTTTTAAGTTGTCTGCCTCAAATTCCTCAATGTGTGATTTTGTTTCTGCAATAGTAATTTGTGTTCTATAACTGACAGTTACGTACTATAATTTAGTCTTTTGTTGTTAGTCCTGCATTAATTGTAGGGCTGTCATCGCACCATGGGCCATGATTTAAACGTGCTCCTCCCTCCCAGCACAGTAAAGCCCTGTTATAGGCCAATCATCTTTAACAAAATAAACAATGATGTCATCGCTACGGTCTTCTCAGCACTTCAGGGGATCTCAGCACTTCAGGAGATTAACCATGTCCCTGTATCCGTGTTCCTGATCAAAATAAATCCCTGATAAAATCATTCTGACAGCAAAAGCCTGACTTACACGAATCACCACCTTGTTCACCCTTTTCTGCACAAGAGAGATGAATCCAACTGTATTCAGCTAGCTATACAACCCATCAAGCGACCTGACTGAGCCTGTGTCTGTGTGGTCTAAGATTAGACACATGATGTCTGCCTTGATGCTAGCCAACTAGTGCCATGGCTGAAGGCAACACTTGGCCGAGGGAGTGTAAACCATTAAGCACACCTCATTACCCGATGGAGAGATGATAAATGTATTCTGTGTGTGCAATGACTGGAAAAGAGTAAAAGACCAAGCCATATATCCTGCCACTTCTAAGAGGAGACTTGTCTCATAATCATGTGTTTTAGGGGACCATTACGCTGCAAACAAATGGTACAAACACAGTGCAAATCATCATCCACATTCCACTGTGCCAAAAAACTTGATTCTGTCTTCAGTCTTTAAATTTACCAGCCCCATATTTTCTGAGAAGCTGCTGGAAGTGAGCCAGCAGCTGCCACGGCAGAAAAGCAATCTGGGCCATCTCTGAAATGACATGCTCCATCCTAAAGCCATTTGAGGGCCTGGAATACCAACTGTGAAAATAAGCATGCACTCTGCCGCTCCAGCGGGGAAAGGGGCAGATCACTGTACAAAGGCCACACACACACACACTGACCACCACCCACTGTTCTCTACGCAGTGAAGCCGGTGAAAACTAGTCTCAAAAGACAACTGCTGCCGTCAACCTTTGCGCCCACATGGCCAGCAAAATGGAGCAGGTGTGACTGTGTGTGAACTGTGAAGTGTGTGTGTGTCTGTTGTGTACTGATCTATTAGGGTGTGGTTGAAACAACAAGGCTGTGTGTCCTCTGCTGAGTCTTGTGATTTCATTTGGAGGGGGCAAAACTACATAACAGCCCATAAAGCACTCTGTCACCACATCGGAAAACAGTATTCCAATGACACGAGGTGGCACTGGGCAGTAGTATCAGATATTATGGGCCAGAAGCCAGGCCACTACTGCGCCGGCTTGTTTAGAAAGCCACAGGCAATATTGTCTTGGCCAATAGCCCAGAGGAACTACTCCTCCTGTACAACAAGCAATCAAGTAATCTCAAGTCTGCAGGAGCAGATGAAGAATGGGTTTGAAAGGACTACATTTCGTGCCAAATGTGTCTAAATAAATGAATAAACAAATACAGGTTCAAGTCAACTAGACAAAATTGTGAGATCTTAATAATGACCCTCTACATGGTCTTGCTTAAGTGCTGATGATGCACACCACCAATATTTTGCCTACTGTACATTTAAACACCAAAATCTTACCAAGTCATAACTGCTGTTTAGCCCCTCTCGGAACCCTCCATAAAGCTTTTCTGAAATTTTGATGTCGCTTTATTGTAGGGTCCCTGTTCATATTTTCGTATGGGAATTTTGGAACGCGGACATAAATATGCGCCGTTTGACGGCCTGTTTTCCTTTGAGGGCTTCTGAAATCGTGAACTATAAGTACCTATACAAACCGCTGCGAATATCTCCTGTGGCGCGGAAGCCGTTAAGTATTTTTGTTTGACCGATTTGGTCGCTTTATTTCTTCTAGTTTGTTTACCGTTTATTGTACCGCCTCCCGGTGTGCGGTTGGCTTGTGCGGCTACGTCCCTGCCTCTGATCTGCTCTGTCATAGCTATAGCGCCACTAGCTAGCCAGATAGGCGGTACAATGAGGTGTCAATAAACAAGGAAGGAAGAGAAGAATCAAAGCGACCAAATCGGTCAAACAAAGATTAAAAATACTTAACGGCTTCCGCGCCACAGGAGATATTCGCAGCGGCATGTATAGGTACTTATAGTTCACAGATTCAGAAGCCCTCACGCGAAAAAAAGTCGTCAAAGAGCGCAGACAGGCCGTAAATGTTTATGTTTTATTATGTCCGTGTACCAGGTGGCAGGATACTGCTGCAACAGGACCCAATGGTCTGTGTCGTCAAAAATGTCAGAAACTTCAGTACCATTGGGTTCTGCTTGGAGGGCTAAACTGCTGTTGTGATGTAGGTCTGTGAATTTACAGTTCCCTTTGAACTGTGTCACTTATGTAGCAAAGCAACACAATGTAGCAGCACACATTAGGATACAATGCAACAGCACACATTAGGATACAATGTAGCGGCACATTAGGATACAATGTAAAAGTATGGGATACAGTATGATAAAGTGTGCTATACTGTATCCTAAAAAAATTGTATCATAATGTAGCAGCACATACAGATACAACAGTATTTGAAACAAGGCAGGCTCAGGCAGCAATTATCAAGAATCCTGATCAATAATTGAACAAAAGCCAAGGCCACAAAAGGACTACAGAAGACTAGACATCAGTTGTAGTTGTAACTATCATTTAGCAATGACTAGAAAATTAAGATTTTGGTGAGATTTCTAAAAGCTCTTCATATGGAGGGGCTTGTGGGGAGACAATGGGCGTCAGGCCCCGGGGTGTCGCGTACCACCAAAACCAATGATCCCACAGATCGTTTCGCTTTCACCCCCTTTCTTTTCCTTCTCGGGAATGGATCGCTCTGCTGAAACTAATGAATGGATGGACACCCGCACCAACATACCTCTCTCTCCCTTAAAAAAGATCGCAACGCTAGGCCTCCATTAAATCCCAATGCTTTCATTGACCCCTTTGTTGTACCTTTTCCATTCCTCTGGTCACGTTTAAACATGTATATCGTGTCCCCTCGTAATAGAAGAATGTGTCCAGAGAGCTACGTGGCCTCGGTGGGGAGAGAACAACAATAGGGCCTATTAGAGGGTCCGAAACTTCCCTGCGACCACAGCCAGCGTCTCTTCACGACTATTGTTTGGGAAAGAAACCGTGAGACCCCCCGCCCAAAACTTCCCGTTTACTTCGCGTCTAACATTCGGTACAAAATACTGTCCGGACACACAGCGCTACGGTACAGTTTGAACACACCAAAATGCTACTTACTTTATTATTATTCCACCAGGTCCATTCAAGAGGTGTTCTTCTCACTTTCCACTTCTTTCACTCAACCGTAACATCGGTGCGCTGGCCACGCCCCCAATTCATCTAGGCCCCTCCCCCGGCCTCCCTCGAGGTTTTTCTTCAAAGGTAGACTGAATCCCATAGCCTGGAGGGACGCTCGCGCTGTGATTCGTTATTATAGTAGTCATGGAGAAAACAATAATCTACTGTGCGTGTAATGAACTAGCCCGTTATGTCTGGATAAGATATTCTATTCTATTTGTAAACGTAGCAACTAGCAAGGTTTATCTATTCATTGAGAAGTAATTCAAGTTTAATATATCTATTCTTGGCGAATGACTACACTACACCAACACAATCTTACTTTCTTTCATGTGGACTGAGTAAATGACAGGCTGCTCTCTGCTCTGTCAACGTCACGGTCAATGTAGGTGGTGTTGTTGTCCAGATTAATATATTAATGTGTACAATATTGTCTGCTCGCCAGTTGCTCGACAACAAACTAGCCAATCACAGCGCGAATGTTCTTCCGGGCTATGGGCTTTAGAAGCTGCCAGGATCAGTGGCTTCTTCAAAATCAGACTATATGAGACAGACAGACCATACAGGCAGCTATATATGGCACAGACCATACATTTTCTTAAATTATGTACTGTCCTACATTCAATACCACGCCAATAAACGCAATCACAAATAATGTAGATCTCAGCAAACAATTCCAGTATTTTATAAATGTAAAATCAATATGCTTTCAAAATGATTTGTGTTGATCAACAAGTGGGCTGGGAGTAGAAACCAAAGGTGGATCGTGCACAATGGACATGTCAAAATCTTAAACAACATGAATATTGGGACAAGCAGTTGTGTTTTCAGCACGCAGTTCATTTTTTAATTTAATTGTGCGCCTACAAAAGAACTGGAGAAGCATTGTTTTATTTTGTTATCAAGGCAACGAATCATCAAAACTATTCCCCGGTTGGTCAGACATAACCCGCCATGAATGAAACAAACAAATACATACAACACATACATAAAAAGGTCAAGTATGATGCATATAATCAAAATCTCAAAAAAGGAAAAAAAAAAAAATCTACCATATTAAAACACTGAAATTTGTTTTTAAACTAACAAAATCATACAGTACAACTGTATTTTCATTCTAATCTGGGTGCATTAGTGGTCATTCATGAAACACCCTTAATGGCAGATTTATACTGGGCTGCTCTCTGTAACTGTGTATTGTGCACCGAAACAGCTGGTCAAGTTGTGAGCTTGTGGGTACGTTACTTTAGGTACGGGACACTGGCACACAAGTAAGTATAAATCAGGCTTAAGTCCATTTCTCTGGAAAGGAAAAATTGTTCCTTTCCATTAGGTCTGCCTGATAAATTAATTAACTACAGACAGAGAAGACAACTATAGTATTGCACATACCATCGTAATCTTTCACACATTTGTACACACTCACAAAAAAATTGCCTCTCTCACACACACACACACACACACACACACACACACACACACACACACACACACACACACACACACACACACACACTCTCTCTCACACACACACACACTTTGTACAACTAAAATCACTCATTTATTTCAGTGGTTCACTCATTCACTCTCTCTCAACCTCTCTCTCACACACAAATTCTAAGTTCCAATGATGCTTAGTGCCTAATCCCATGTTACAGTAAACAAACATTCTTTGCAAATAGAAGGAAAAAAAGAAAATAATATGAACATCTTTTTACACTTGAGTTGGAGCACTGACAGACCCTGATCCCGAGCCCAGTGCACTTTGATCCTGCTGGGAGTCCAACTCCATCTCCTGCCTCACCCGAGTGAGTCTGTTGTCCATTTAAAACATAAAAAAAACCAACCCTGCTCATTTGTATCTAAACTGCCCGTGTACCTATTTGAATTGTGAGTTTTAAAAACCAGTCATGTCCATGTTTGTTTGGGAGTAGAAGTTGTAGATGATGTAGTAGTTGTGGGTTTGAAGCCCACCCACTAAGGTGTTGTTGTATTTTTGACTCAGTAGGTGGCGTTGGTGGGTTCCCTGCCCGAGCTAAAGAGCATCTCGGCCTTGGAGCTGATGACGTATGTCAGGAATAGCGATGATAACAGGATACCAATACCCACGCCCAGGGTCAGCATCTGGAGTGATGAGGAAGGTGAGAGAGTGGAAGACAGAGACAAGAGGGAGATATGGAGGGGAAAGATAACCAGAGAAATGCGGGGAGGACAGGAGTGGTGGAGAGATTGGGGAAGAGAGGAGACAGATGTATAGAGGAGAGAGAGTCATTCTTCTGTTATTCTGCAGAGTCGTGTAAATTCAATGTAGTGGATAGAAGAGTGGAGAAAATGGCCGCAAAACCTATGCCTAGTTTGCCTACTGCTTTGGAAGCGAATCATATCACTGTACCGATGAAAGACTTCCCTAGGGTCATTGCTTTGGTTCTGCAATGCAGTTATTTATTTGAATCTCCAGTTTTATCTCTTACACTGAATTTAGATGTCACCAGACAAATCGGTAGGCGGAGCTCCACAATCGACTGGCAACACAAGACTCACTATTCTGGTGTTGCCAGTTGGGGAATAACCTTGTTTCCCCCAGACAGACAGGAAATCACACAATGAGGCTCAGTGGGACGCAATAAACAAGTGGAGCTGAGAAATGTTGCAAACTTTATTCCTTTTCTGTGGGAGATAAGAGTAAGTTCTGGAAGAGGCACAGGGGATAGACCTTGTTAAAAAAAATATATATACTTGCCTCCAGATCGTTGCTGGCGACGAGGAATATGCGTGCTCGGATGAACTTCCACCGAGACTCTGTCCACGTGGAGTAATCTTTGGAGCTGTAATCTAACAGGATGTCCAAGGCCGGCGACACGGCTTTGGAGAGGCGCACAGAGGAGCGCACGCAGTAGCCCTCTGGCATGGTGATGTTGGAAGGAGCCACGCCCTGTACCCACAGGTAGGAATACATCTGAAAGGAAGGGACAACAGATTTACAACTAATCCAAAACAAATGAATCATATTCAGTATTTTAGCTGTGACGTGAGCGCCCCCTCCTGAGATACTTCCGGGTCCTACTTTTGTGTCGCTTTTGTGTCCCCATGGAGTTATACTGTGACGCTCCGTCGGACTAAATCTGAGACGAAAACAACCACGAAAGTCTAATTTTACCGCTTTCCTCGCAACAACAAAGCTGCGCTGCTCTCCCAAATCTGGCTGTGACAGGCCATCTGCCCCACACGGAATACTATCGCCATATTATTTCATTGTGTCAACTAAATCCTCATTAATGCAAACTAGATTCAACATACTCAAGCCTGCAAACAGCCTGCAAACATTCTAAATATTCCCCCGAAATATTTTACTGAGCAAATGGACTGTTACCACCTTCAATAATAATGATAATAGTCTTTATTGTCTCCACATCATATATTGTTTTTGTCATGGACACTTGTACAAAACATTAATAATTCTACTCGAGTTGGAAGCAACTCAATGGCTTCCTTTCTGAAAAATAACGTCATTGTAAAAAGATTCACGCGTTTAGGTATTCTATTTACAATGAGATGCGGACGGGAGCTGGTGCCACATGGACCCGGACGTAACGTAGCACTACAAAATGACGTCAAACTAAAATACTGAATGGTGGTGTCAGAGACGACATGATGTTGACATAACTTACACCCGTATCATTCTCCTTCCGACCCATGCAGTTGTCCTGGGTGATATTAATCACGGTGCCGGTCAGGTTGGCCAGTAAATACTGGACCAGAACAGTGGGAGTGGAGGTGTGGGATGGGTTGTTCCACACACCCACGTAGTACTCTGGTGGCTCATTCTCTGATAAATGAAGAGACGTAGCTTGTCAGAAAGATACAAAAGCACCAAAGCATGTTTTAGCATTTCTCCTACATCCACAGGACACAGGACAGGACAGACCTTTATTGAACCCTCAAGGGATCTTCAGTTGCCAATAACAGGTAGGAAAATAGTAAGTCAGGTAAAAATATAGCAAATGAAAAAAGTCACATTGATCGGTCATTTATTAACCGATCATATAGTAATTCATGCAGTAGCCCTCCTGGTATATAACACTGTACACCTTGTAAAACTTGAATTAAGGAAATAAATGGTGATAGGCAAATTGTGTAGTTTGTTTTAGAGTTCAGGTTAAAACAGCAGCTAAAACATTTGGCAGACTGCAGGTGACCTTATGCTAATACAATTAATAATGAGTGTGTTAGATCTAAGTGTGCAAATGATGTGCATTGTCATATTGTTGACCATCGTCTATGCCATGGCTCTGGGCACACCTGAAAAGCAACACAACATTATGAATTTCATTTGCTCCAGCTCTGTGTTGATTACTAGCCTGCCATGTTTTTAATCTGCAGTAGCATTTATTAACCTGAACTGTAAAACAAACATCATCATCCTAGAGTTTCATGCCCCTTTAACAAGCAGGTCAACTCACTTAGGAGTCTCTGAAGTTCTGGGTGTAACGCCGCCTGGAAAAAGGAGTTGTTTGATCGAACTAGAAATCCATACAGCAACTGGGTGACCTGGGACAGACAGAGAAAGGAGATTGTCATTGGTTCAGCTTATTTCTTCAAGATCAATCATACGTATACATGTAAAAAAATAACGGATTAATGACAGGGACAAAATGCTGTAAAATCACAGGATTGTACCGTTAGAATGACTAGAACTGCATTTTGGAGCTATGCAGTTATATCTGTGGCCAGTTTCACAAATTGTTTTCATACTTGGATTTAAGGTTATATTGAATACAAAAAATACAGTACATTAATTTCTACAATTACTATTGACAATATTCCAAAGCATAACATTTGTATTTACATGGAATTGGATTCCACTAATCATAATATAATTAACCGAATGTCTGAGTGTGTGTGTGTGTGTGTCTTAACCGAATGTCTGAGTGTGTGTGTGTGTGTCTGTCAGAATACTCAGAAACATTGCCGTAACTCCTTAATGCCTGCACCAATCACTCCCACTTTTCACACAGGCATTGACCATATGAATATGGAGGGCGTAACGAAGCCCTCTTTTCGATTTGACACATTAATGATTATTAATTAATTTATTAGTCAATTACAAACGCACGGGGGGGGGCAAATATCTCACAACGGGTAAGGACTAGTTAGAAAAACTTGCCTTAAAGTCAATAGCTTTCATTGCAGATGGGTGAAAAGAAAATGTCTTGTACCTCACTTCAACAAGTCCAAGGCAAAGTTTGTATCACATCATAAAATCAAGTTTAGTTTTTGTCTGCATTGTAAAACATAACCCTGACTTTCTTTGCAATTAAAACAACACTACAATGACCATATCTTGCAACATGGCCTCAGTTTGATCATCTTACTATTTGAGGGTCTGCATTGATGGTGGGCAGCTGGGTTTCTGCTCCACCAGCCTGCAGGTAGAGAGAACGGGCAACCGTGGACGCCACCTCCGTCAGTGCCTGGTAATCAAGCAGAGATTAGTACAAAGGAGCCAAAGTTCAGTATAATTTTAATTGAGTGCAATAGAATATTGGACAAATATGGACAAAATTGAACTGCATATTTTATTTTTTTGATCAAAGCTTCTTTATTCATTTTTCAAATCACATGAGTCAAAAATAGCATACACAATTATTGAGCATTTTACCCTCCCTCCACCCAGAGTTCCCGCTCTAGAAGGGCCACAACCCCGGTATCTTGTACCATTAACAAGGATACATTGAAATAAAAAGGCACATACAAATATAGAGAACTGCATATTTTAAAAACATATGCCCTATACAACTTGCAAAAATAGCCCATATACAAGCTTGCGACGCATTGTGAACTTGTAGATTGAATACTTTAGCCATTTAATTTTTTTATTTTAGTTAGTTACAGTTAGTTGAATCGTCAAAACTCCTCCTCCATTTGATCATCAATTTATTCCATTAGATTAGACCATAGACCATTTTATGGTTGTATCCAGAATGAAAACATTCTCTGAGGTAAACGAGTTAATGTACATTCTCCATAATAGCCTATAGCCACTATAATGTTTTAGTTTAAACGTAATATGCTACTGCCTATATTCTTCTTGGACAAATATAAAAAGATACTCCTATGGAAAGGCTATATTATTTAATATTTAGAGAAATTTCAACACCAAAGTAGTAGTAGTAGTTGTAGCAAACTGGACATTTGGACTGAATGTTTCCTTTATCCTTGTGTTGGTTCGCCAAAGTTTTATTTGTGTGGTTTCTCTCAACACATGCTTCACGAGTTCATGTTCCACAGCAGTCTCAGTCTGCCTTGACTTCTGCACCGACTGCGGTGGGCACGGTGTGGGCTAGCCCCTCCCTCCCCTCACTGGTTTGAAACTGGTTGGTAAAAACGGGGACGCGGGTTAATGTGGTTAAAATACAGTAAGTGGTACCTTGGCTGTGTCCGTGACACGCACAAGCTGTTGCTCTGGGCTCAGGTCCTGTGGATACGTCAAATTCAGGCTGGCTGCATTATCATACATGCTCTCATAGTACCTGTGGAGTGTGGACACAGGGGAAAACAATTAAAATGTTTTTGTAATATAACAAAATACCGCAATATGTCAGACAATGAATAGGATGATTGGAACAGTATAAAAATACGAGCCAAGGAAAGCCCCAGTCACCTGTTGTTGAACGCAGACTGGTGTGCAGTGATGACAACACCAGGGATGGGCCGAGCTCTCAGAAAACGCTGGAAGGACGAGGGTGGCAGAGGCTGGGAGACAGTGGGCTCAGACACTGTGAATGTGGTGTTCACTGCAGCTTTCTTGAGGTTCTCCAACAGGTTTACTACCTGTTATGGATGGGAAGGATGTGGAAAAGAATCACTCACACAAAGCTATGGCTCAATGTTATAGCATTATTACATAATGTCTACTAGACATTATGTAATAATAATACTATAACACTGTCTACTATAATATAAAAGTGTGTATACCATTTGCATTGTAAAAGCCTCTGTGATCAATACATCTTTAAACTTCGGATGACATTGTCACACAGCGACAATAGCCAATCTATTGTGTTGTGAGCTGCTACTTAAAACAAATTGAATATTTTTGAAAATGTTAACCACTTTCAACCTGGCATCACAATTTTGGTTCCACGTTTCTGTTATAGTTCTAGTACATAGTACTAGTTCTAGTACTTAGACAAAATAATTACACAAGACACTCGTTTGCATTTCAGTAGAAACGTTCTCACAGTGATGCTCTACAGTCTACACCAGTGGTTCAGGAAACCTCAGGGGTCCTTGAGGGGGTTCCAAATGGGCCCTTACAGGTCTGTTAACTCTGAGAGCACAGATGGTTGCATGTGTGCACTCTATTGGGTTCCTTGACATTAAAATGTTTTAGAACCCCTGCTCAACATAGGAAAACATTCATACACAGTAACAACACACACAGCTACAGTACAAACCTGCCCATCAATGCTGGCGTTCCTCCTGGACACAGGGTCAGAGTGGAGCCACAGGTTGGGGCCGTTACGAAGCCCCACCTTCAAGCAGAATTGAGAAACCAATGTGAAATATGGTTCATAGAG
This sequence comes from Protomyctophum parallelum, assembly GCF_964188405.1. NCBI lineage: Eukaryota > Metazoa > Chordata > Actinopteri > Myctophiformes > Myctophidae > Protomyctophum > Protomyctophum parallelum. The sequence goes on from NC_139709.1 coordinate 18,916,557, forward strand.
AGATCAGGTTACATCTGCACAATAGACACTTACATAAAAGAACAGCGAGTTAAATAAAGAACAAAAGGTGTGTGTGTAAGGTCATGTTGAAACCCAATCAGCCTTATTGAGGGTACTCGTTTTACAATAAAGACGGTGAGCGGCAAGGATTGGATTTTGTGCATTGGCCTATCCAATTCCGCAGTGACTTATGAATGATGAATTCAGGGTAATGCATGATGAAAATGCACATCTATGCTGTGACCAAGATGTCTGTGATAGTATACTATGACTATACTCAATAATCAAGGTGCTGATAACCACTCCAACATGGGTTACATGGCTGTCGTCGATTACAATGCGTTTCATCGAGGTTGCGTCATCGAGACGTATACAGTTACATACCTGTCCGACCTCAAGAACTGAGTGAACATTGTCCAGGTCGATGGCAAACCGCTTGTTCTCCATCTCATACACCATACGTGAGCTACCGATGTAGTCAAAGGCTTCCTGGGGTCGGAGGGGAAATTGCTGATTAATGCCACATCGAAAAAACTAAATAAAGCAATGGAAATATTGTGTGTGTGTGTGTGTGTGTGTGTGTGTGTGTGTGTGTGTGTGTGTGATGGGGGTGTTATGATCATAATATCGAGCCCCATAATCCATTATGTGTCGGTGTCCTGCTGCTCAGCTCATTCACTGTGTGCTACTCTGGATAACAACACCTCAAAATGGATATGTAACATGAAACTAAGCACAGGAAACGCTGTCCTAAATACATGGCTTTGGCTGGCTGGCACACCTTAGGAGACGCAACTATGAAATGGTGAACATGAATCAGGTCAACAGCCTGTTTAAGAGCTGTCTGGTAACACGTCTGTGAGTCAAGAGTAGGGAGGATAAGACTGTTCCAGATGAGTACATGTACTACAGGTAGAGTAGGTTAGATTTACAGCTGTAGATCTGCCCTTTGATCTGACTGTCAAAACTGTCAACGCAAAAAGGCACATAAATGTCAATTCCCAGACCATGAGAACTCGGTGAAGAACCCACCTCTTCTCTTTTTAGAGTTATGTTCTTCTAGCTCTTTAACTCTTACAACTCTAAGCTTTCTTGCTTTAATTCCTCTTCTTTTAACTCTTATCGCTTGATTAAAATCTTTTTTGCTCTCTTCTTTCTTAGCTCTTTTGACTTTCTTGTCTTTGATTACTTAGTTAGCGGCCTTCTTTATGCCCATACCACCTTTTGTAATCCTCTTGGATCACAGTAAATGATTTGTAGCACTGTGTCAAGCTTAACATTATCGTTTGCTTTCAATGTTGGCAATCTAAAAGCAAGCTTATTTCTACAGCTGGATCAGAGAGTTGGCCAAAGGCCTAGAGAGTAACTCAGTGGAAGTACTGACCCCCTGAAAGAAAGCATAGAGAATGGTGCGTGGCAGGTTGGCGTCCTCTGTGGCGTCCCGCAAGGCGTGGGCAGCAGCCAGCAGAGTGATGAAGCCTGACACTCCGGACTCGGCTCCGGGGCCAACCTCTGAGAAGAATGACCTGCTGTCCAGCTAGAAGAGGAAAGGAGAAGAGAGAGGTTCGGAGAGGAGGAGACGGGAAGAAGAGAGGAGCAAAGAGGGAAGACAGAAGGTAAGGGATGGGAATGTCAGGGTGTATGGATTAAAGTAGTAGGGAGGTAAAGGTGATGGGGGGGGGGGGGGGGGGGGGGCAAGGAGCGGAGATGGAAAAGCTGATGAGTGAAGATCATATCTGGGTAAGTACTTCAGCTTAACATGTCGTGGCCTATTTTATGGTTCCATCAATCAAAAGGTGCCCGTAAATTATGCAGGAATGTAGACTCGGTCTCTGGGCCTACTCGTACGGCACAAGAAGGGTTTCTACAAAGAAATACCTTGCATGGGTAAAACATTCACTTTAACATGTCCATTATGAATTTAAAACAGCTCAAATTACTTAAACATAAATTGATGAAATTGAGTCCTTTATAGATGAAGTTTAGTTTTTTTCTATCTTTTGTACCTTATTCTTATTGTATTGTTTTTGTGTAAACACCGTATTTGTTACCATTGGTCGTTGTCTCTGTTAAATGCAGAGCAACTTCACTGTTTTAGCTGATAACTAGATCTTGTCTGTTTCAAATTTAAATTATCTGTTTTTATTATATACATTTTTATGTGGACCCCAGGAAGACTAGCGACCACTTTGCGGAAGCTAATTGGGATCCGAATAAAGAATAAAGAATTGCATTCAGGATTTTCTTTAGCTACTTGTATTTTCTAAGGCTGCAGAAAGCCCCATCCTGGGGCTCCACTGGCCTAGCGGTTAGGCGCATACCACATATACAGTAGGCTATAATGCAGCCTGACAGCGAGTTGCAGGTTTGATTCCCAGGCGTGACTTTTGCTGTGTATCACTCTGTCTCTCTGCAGAAATGCCCCAAAAAATATATATATAAAAAATAAAACCACATCCAGCCAAAAAAATACAGGAAAACATACTGTATGTACAGCTAAAAACTATGGAACTATGAAAACAAATAACTGTTGACACATACAGTAGGCTGTTTGAGTTACTCACCCTGGCTGCTGCTATGACCACAGACTCGTTCTCCTTGTGGCCCTTTGCAGTGTCATTTATGGCCTTGGTAGAAGCCCACACATTATAGTCACCCAAAGGATCACACACCATCTCTAAATACAGAGAGAAACATGGGATTATTGTCAGACATGCATAATTCACATGCCATGGTATACTCACAATAAAAATTTAAAGAATCACACACATTATCTAATATTGTTTACTCTGAGTGCTTTTAAACACACCAGGAAAATACAATACACCAACAATCACTTTCTTTTGTCGCAACAGCACAATAAACCAAAATCAGCACAACTCTAAACAAAAGACTGGAAGAACCCAGCCAGACATAACGCAATACTTACTACATGTACTGCCAATAAACCGACGAGATTACGTTGGAGAGGGGACTTTTTTATCCTGAGGCAACTAAAACCAAAACATTTTTTTACTTGGCTCATGTGTGACCTAAGAAAATAGCAGCATTTTAGAGGGAAATACAGTATATAGGCATTTGTATACTAAAGTGAGTTGTGTATAAAGTGCCTCCTCTGTGCCCTTCCTCCAAGGCTTGTTGGAGGCCATACACAGCCTGAGAATCAGTGCTGTCTGAGGTTACATTCAGAGCAAAAAAGTCCCTTAACCGAGAGGGCTGGTCAGTGGTCACACCAGACCACTTCAGGCTCTAGCAGTGGAACTACATTCATATTGATTCACCAGTGGGTGCAATTTGTTATGTGCAAGCTTGAGTGTGCATGTGTGCAAAGTGCATTACCTACCTGGGTTAATGCTGAAGTTGAAGTTGATGTCATTGCGTCTCATGCAGGTGGCCGTGTCGGTCACAGCGTGCATGTGGGAATAGAGCTGCATGGCACACAGCGGGTACTCGGGGGTTCCGTTGTTCATGATCTGGTTATGCTTCTGGTAGCACTGTTGGGTGTGGATGGAGACAAACCAACGGTACAACAGGTGCTTTTGTGAGGAAGTGTAAGGCCATTAAGCCCAGCCTAAAACAATCCTTAAGCCCCCTATATACTGTACTTCATCTTCATCATACAACAAATAGACAATCTACAAGCTCACAGCACGTTGTGAGCTTGGAGATCTGCAGTAAAACATATTTTTGTCTATAATGACATGGCCAAAATAGGGATGCCAGGTTTAAAGTGTTTAAACACAAGTTTGAGGTTTATACCCCTAAAGCCGTAATATAGACCAAAAGCTAGGCTCACACTACAGGATAATCGGGGAGATTCTGGGTTGGAAAGGCCCATCCCGACAATTGCGGTGCCGGATCTTGGTTAGAGAGCAACCGATTATCTGCCCAGATGAGCCTGTAGAGTGTGAGGGGTTCACAGATCCAATCTTAATATCTCCCGATCTGCTCAGACGCTTTGGGGGCTGGGGCCACCGCAATCATTATCAAACATGCTTGATGCTTATCTGGGATGGTCACACGTGACCGCGATAGCCAAGAGAAACAAATCTACAGTGTAGCGGAGAGTTGACAGTTGCTTCTGCCTTCATTGTTGTGGTGGGCAAGACAATACTCTTAATATCTTGGAAGTGTGTGAAGCACAATTATTTTAAAATCTTTGTAGGATGCAACCCGATTTCAAAATGGGTTTGAAATTTTAAACTCTTGCAGTGTGCCCAGCTTCATACAATAAGCATAATCCTGATGAATAGCAATAAATACACCATTACATTTTTTAAATATATATATATAATATATATAGTATATCTCGTACATTTGTATTAATCTTTATGCTTTTAAATCCCTAAACCACTTTCTTTCTTTCATATCACACGAAGCACCTTGAATTGCCTTTGTGTAAGAATTGCACTACACAACTTGCCTTGCCTTTAAGCCAACGGCTGAAACCAAGTGTTGAGGTGAAAGGAAGTTAAAGTAGGTCATGTGAGCTCAGCGGCTTGGTGGTGACATTATGGTGAAGCACACACATCCCAACAAAAAACAAACCAGGTGCTGAACGACGATACAATACATACATAGGAGAAGGAAAGGAATGTTTTGACCACTGTGGGTCTTTATCAGGTCTGGTGAGTTAGTGTGCGAACTTCCCTTCCTTTTTCAACTTTAATTAAACCCTAGATACTTAGTAGACCCCCCCCCCCCCATGGCTACGTACGTACTAGATCCCCTAGAATTTCCCTCAACAACAAATCTCTTTTTAGGAAAATAGCCGATCGAAAAGCTAATACAGCAACGTGTTTTGAGCTTGTAGATCGGCTATTTTTGCGGAACATCAACATTCCACAGTAACCAAGCAGTAATTATTTCCACTTTCTTTCATAAAGTGTTCATAAATTCCGCATATTGTCCCGTCTTGACAGAGTAATGCCATTGGTCACACTTTACATAAAAAGTGTCTTTCCAATTTTTGAATATTGACGCAGTCGGGTGGAAACTGTCACTTTGTATGTCTACCATTTTTCCTTTTTAGTATTTAAAAAACATTAAAATATAGGGACAATAGCCAATGTAAGCGTTGTAAGCTTGTAAATCAGCTATTTCAACAACCTTTGTGCGATACTCTTGTGGGTGAAGTTACTTCAATGTATAAGTAGTAGGGCATTAATTTACAAAGAAACATAAAAAGTAGAAATGTGGAGATGCAAGGTTTCTATTCAGCAACGATATACAAGGTTTTCCACTCAACAGCGACAGTATATTGGTAGATAAAGAAAGTAAAACAGGTGCACTTCCTCTGGAAACTGCCCTTGGTTGAGGCAGTGGGTGCTCAGCTTTGGAAATAATTTAACTCATAGACCAACTAAATGGAAAAAGCGGAACTCTAAAATAAAAGATGCAAGACTGGGTCAGATGCAATTTCTCATGTTTATTCACGAACACTGATGCGTTTCGGCAGAGCCTTCTTCAGAGCAGACTAAAAAGTTTAAAAGGTTTAGTCTACTCTGAAGAAGGCTCTGCCGAAACGCGTCAGTATGAGAAATTGCATCTGAGCCAGTCTTGCATCTTATATTTTGGAGTGCCTACATTTTCCATTTGGTTTATGAGTTAAGCATATTGGTAGACATTGGTGAATATGTGCCAAACAGATCAACAGGCTTACCTGTCGTATGAATTCGGTCTCGTTGTCGTTTTTCAGGGAGAAGACGGGGAAGCCAAACTCCTCGTAGGAGAGCCCGTTTCCATTGGGGTTCCATAATGTGGCGTTACAGTGGGCCAGGCTGGGGTCGTAGCTCTCTGAATAGACGCCTGTATTGACACATGAGAGGACCGATCAGCAATTCAAGGTTTACAGTGTCAATGGTGACGCTTCCACTGTGTCAGTTCCCATTACTGTTACACTGTAAATATTTCTTAGTTTACATTGGTTTTGGACATTTCAACTTTGCTGACGCAATAAACTAAATTAACCACTTAACCTGTATTAAAGAAATGTCAAAAAAAGTATTATTGTACAAGGTCACATTGTACACATGCAATGCTTGTGACTTTGTAGATCAGCTTTTTTTTGCATGCCCAAAAATAAACATACTTTTGCCATGCCTTCGGAAGGTGGAGACAATTAGGGCTACAACAGTTATATTGGTTGTTGTTGCGGTTAAACTTGCTGAAGAAAGCTAAAGACAAGGTTGCTACAAACATAACGGTCAGTGAAAGGCATTTTGGTCCATTGCAACATTGTATCATTGGTTGCTTTGGTGTGATGTGTGGCGTCATGTGACTCACCCGTGTTCTCATTGGGACAGGTGGTGTGAGGAGAGAAGCCCAGGGGGCCCCCGGGGTTCTCACTGGGTGCTATCACAGCAACCCCAGCCACCCTGCGGGGGGCGCTCTTCAGCTTCAACATGTTGGGCCTGAGGAGCATGAACCAATGGATCCATTTTAGAATAAACATTTACCCATTTGGTATGAGAAATCGTGTGGATCTCGGAATGCACATGGCCAGCCTATGATGTCAGCCGTCTATGACATGTCCAAGATGTATGACTCCAAATCTGAGCAAGGTTTCAGCCAGATCCGAGCCCCGTTGACTTCCATTATGAAGTCAAGTTTAAGAACATATGGGAAAAGAAATTAGTGGATGTACTAAGTTAGCTGACTGTAAGTGTGGAAGAACGGCATCATGTAGTATTTTAACTGTAGTAGGTAGTATGATGATATCATTGTGCGTGTGTGTGTGTGTGTGTGTGTGTGTGTGTGTGTGTACACATATTTGCACCTGGTAAACAACTGGGCCTCCATAATAACCATATAAGGAGGAGTGGGCCCATCACGCAGGATCCACTCCAAGTCGTCCTCTCGTTCCAACACATGGATCACACCTACATCACCAGATATAGAGGCTGGAAAAACAAAAAAAGCACAAATAATGGTTCCACCTCAGTTCAGGCAGAAACGTGTGGATGGATGAAGCAATTCAAAGTGATAACATGTTGCAGCCGAGTACAGTATTTTGACCCACACAGCCTTGATTGCATGTACAAATGAGAAGTAGAGAATCTAGACTAGACTAGAGATGTATCAGAAACATGGTATAGATGAGAATACTGACTGAATAACTCAAACGCTGCTATTTTCTTAGGGCACACATGAGCCAAGTAAAGAATTGTTTTGGTCTTAGCCTTAAAATAGATATAGTTTGCATACTTATTACTTACTTTGCACATTTTGGACCCATTTTGTATTTATGGTTTGCTTTCCCTGTGTAATGTATTGACTGCTTGTTTTCATGTTTGTTGAAATTAGCTAAATCTGGTGTATTTATATTACATTGATTGCATTGGTCAGGTCATTAATATGCAGTGTCCCGTCAAAAGAAAGAAAGATTATGTGCAGAACTGAGAAACTGTCTTTGATGACACTGTTTTAAGCATAGATATATAAACATATAGATGACTCATTGGCCGCTGCAGTTCATTGGAGCGACGTGTCTCCATTGAAGGCAGGAAGTGAAGCGGAAGTGCCATAGGTAAGCGCTGAAGGCACGCTGCGTCGCTGCCCAAGTGACATCACCCATGCGACTCCTCCATGTCTCTCGCTGTCACTCAACTGACTACTGGCCAATCACAGTGCATCTTTTCAGGGACTTCCATTACATGCGCAATGCTTCGCAAGGAAATCTCTGGAAAATTGTGCCTTCAATTTTGACACGCGCCCCAGAGCCGGAAGAGGCTTCTATCTGTATTGCGACCGAAGGTCGCAGTCAACTATGGAATCGTGCATGTCCCGTCAGTTTGTGTGTTGGTCGGGCATGTGACATCCTCAGGGATGGAGCACGTGACAGCATCAGGGATGGAGATAAATATCAATTTAAGCCCATATATGGAAATCCCTGATGTCATCAATATTGTCATCTACATCCGACCTCAAACCCTTAGATCTCCATATATGGAGCTGACCTGTTCTGATATTCCATTATGTTGATCCTTTCTCATCCATCCTTCCTCTTCGACGTCTCCTTTTTTACTTATACCCGTCCATTCAAACTCTAGACAGGACTGCCCCAAAGTTATTAGTGCAGCCGCGCCCGGCAGCCGGCGAAAACTCTCTCTACGTCGTCCTCAGACGAGCCCTCCATCGGCATCCGAAAATTAAGATATTACCCCCCATGCCAAAGCACCAGCGCTCGCCCAGCAGTCTGCTATCACCCAAGCGGATATGTTGATCTGACCCCCTATTCCAAAGCGCCAGCACTCACCCAGCAGTCTGCTGTCACCCAGACGGATGCGTGCACGCAACCTCGCCCTCAGGTGTCTTACTGTTATGTCTATGGTTTTAAGAGTGTGTGTGTGTGTGTTTGTGTTACTCACACTGGCAGCCTATCTGATGGGTTGCATTGAGCAGTCTGACACATGGGACTGTGTGGTTGAGTTCTATGTAGATCTTCTTATCCACGTTACAGGTGACACCTGCAAGGAAAACACAACATCAGGGTTTGATTCAGACCAAATAAAGGGGGACCCCAATTACCCCACCGGACCAGGCCTTCCGGTTAGAGTGTCCGCCCAGACACTCTGCTGAGCTCGATTCCCGGCTGGGTCATACCAAAGAGCAGGGACCCAAGATTGCCTCCCTGCTTGGCATTCAGCAGTCAGCATCACAGGTTAGACTGGGGGTAATTCCCTGCGACATACTACCGTCATGTCCAGGGGGGTACAGTATGCGTACACATCAATCTGCCTCACACTACAGAATCCCTATGAGCCTCATGGCTCGGCAAGCCTTACTGACAATGAAGTTGACAGTCAAAAGGTAGCTCATAACATGTCTACAGTGGACTTTTATTGAACAAAAACTTGACACAAGAGGATAATGCTTTCCCTACAGCTGCAATGGTGGTGAGTTTAACGTCGTTCGGATGAATGGGCCGTTAAGGCTTGGTATTGCAACTCTAGATGTCAGATAGCGAAAATACCACCAAAGAATTTAATATTTTGAATCACTACATTGTTCTCACTGCACTCTACTTGATATAATAATATACCCTGTTATTTGTTGCAGGCACGTGCACACATAAGACATCAAAGGGGGCTTGAGCCCCTTCCCTTTCCGTCTGTAAAACAACTGCCCTCTCCAGTCTCCAGACCATGAATGCAGCATGTACTGATTTGTACTCTGGTGAAAGAAATGCAAATACCATGCAATACCCGAAGGCAGCATTCAGGAGAATTCACTTTTTCTGAACTCTCCTTAACTTGAACGCAGCGTTATACCTTTTTTTTTATTTTTTTGCGGCTTACGCCTTTTATTGATTTTTGAAGGGACAGACAGTAGGCTGACAGGAAAAGGGAGAGAGATGGGGGGATGACATGCAGTAAAGGCCGTGTCGGGTCCGGGAGTCGAACCCGCGGCACACTGCGACTGGATTACCAGTCCGGTGCCCAGACCGTTACGCTATGGCCTGGGCCGCGTTATACCTTTAAAGAAAGTGTCCTCTGTGTAGAAATCCATGTCGTACGCAGCATCTCCAGTAGCTAAAGAGTGTGGGATCGTGTCCCTAAAATAGCTGATCTACGAGCTCACAACATATCGTGAGGTTGTAGATCCGCCATTTTTTACCCAAAAGTGCCCTTTTAGGAAATTTCAGCCCCAGAGTTCATGCCACTCTGGTGGATACTAAAAGCCTACATTTTAATTATTGTATTTGACACGCTTATTGAAGTCAGCATCAGCTGCCACTCAAACTAAGTACTAAGCAAATTCTTTCACCCAAACACAAATTGGCCTTGTCCCTTTATGGAGTTATGGATGGGGTTTACAGTAAGTAAGTAACCAAAGACCATCGCTCAATCACGGCTTTTATCTGTGAAATACAGCAGCAAGTCCTAATGTTCGCTTGCTATTGACAAATTGTGTCAAAACAAGGACAGATACATACCTTGGCTTAAATGATCTTAATTAAAACATACTATACAGAAAGCAGGACAAAGATTATATATATATATATATATATATATATATATATACACATACACATATACATATATAATAAAACTGAGCCTTGATTGAGGCCAAAACATACAAAAATCTGCGTGAATCTAGCCAAACACGCACAGTAATTTAGCCACTACTTGACATGCCCTTTGTTATACATATACATCCAACACCTGGTCCTTATTTGTAATTACATTCTATAGTCATGTTTTGATGTTGTGAATCACACGGTTCAAGTTATTATTAAATTAAAACAGCGCTCAGCAACTCGCTTAAGGGAGATTGCGCCCTCTGGCGTGATCACAGAAGCATTACATCATACACTCACAAACAATGTAATTGGTTGGGTATGACCACATGGGCGCCTGACCCCTCCCTCTCTCACAGGTATCAGGCGCGTCCTACCATGTTGTCGCCATTCTATTGAATCTTCTCACGTGAGAAGGAGCATGCTACAAAGTCTAGAGCTTTCTTAAGTAACGTTTACCGGACAAGAGGGGATCTTGGCACCACAAACAACACTGAGAACAGCTTCTACTTTGCGGTTTACGAAAACGAACTACTACTACTACTACTACACTAATTTCGTGGCTTTGGGAAATTGCTCGAATTAGTTCTACTACTATCACTTGGAGACGGGGAACGTTGCCATTTGATAGCCCAGCAACGGCAGCGGCCTGCGAAGAGCCATGTCTGATGCTGTTCCTGCATCCAAATCGGCGTCCCGGCGTCGTCGACGGAAGGCTAAATCCGACGCCGCGGCCCCGGTTCCACAGAAGCACTGTGAGAACTGTCCGAGATGGATGTCTGGGGAGGACGCACACGAGGAATGCGTGAAGTGCCTCGGTTTAGAGCATGCCGTGGACGCCGTCCACAATCCTGGGCAATGCTCTATCTGCACCGACATCCCCAAGCCCCGGTTAGCCCGTAGGCTAGTCAGGGCTGAAGCCTGTTTCACGTCACGCAGTGAGGCCTGGCTTCGCGACCACGTGCGGGACATGGAGGGGCTCGCAAAGGAGCGTGAGAGGCACGCTCGCTCCCCTTCCCGCTACTCTGAAAGTGACTACGCTGACCCTCCTACCGCCGAGGGAACCGGTCGAGCAAGCACTGAAGCCTCGGCCGCAGTCCCCGACGATGGAGCAGCGGACCTCGACCACTCCCCCCCCCGCCGGCGAGCGAGGCCCTCGGAGGGCCCGCCAAAGCCGAAGAAGAGACAACCCGACGCCGCTCACGACGCAGGGGAGTCCATGGGAGAGGAGGAGGAGGGCGAGGACGACGGCGAGAGTTCAGGCTCCACGTGTAACAGATCCGACTGCTCGGGGTCTGACACGGGATCCTCTGACTCCGACGGTGACGAGGAGGCGGCGGAGGCCGCGTCTCGGGAAGAGAAGCGGCTCAGAGCTACCCTCCTGGCCGGAATGGAGGGGCGCTCCGCAGCTAAAACTAACACCGCACCTCCGACTGACACCGCGGCTAAGCCACGAGCCGAGGCTACGGCCCCCACCGAAGCACAACCCCCGAGTGCGCCACTAGCCATGGACGCCTCCAGTCTCATGGAGGTTTTCAAGAAAGCCACGGTGAGGTGCAAGCTGAAATGGCCTGCTGAGGAAGCCCCACAAGTGGCGGAGGACGGCACATTGTGGGACGAACTCAACGACGAGGAAGAAAAACCTCGCCAGAGACAGCTGCTCCCGCTAGCCAAAGGCTTCGATCGCATACTCGGGCTATCCTGGCAAGCCCCCAGCTCTTTCACTTTCCCCCCCGAACATAAAAGAGACCTGGACTGCGCAGGAATGAAAGACGCCGGTTTGGAGGCCGTGCCGCCGATGGATAAAAGAGTGGCTAGACATCTCCTCCGCGGGAAAATAGCGTCTCAAAAGGAGGACCCTACATTTGTCCTCCCCATCGACAAGGACATGTCCGCTGTCGCTAAGAAGACATACAAGTCCCTGACCAAGACGGCCAAGGCCATGAACGCAATATCCCTACTCCAGGGATCGGCCACCTACATTCTGAAGAAAGTAGGAGACGCTCCGACACCGGACAACATGGCAGAGCTGAGACGCATTCATAAAGAAATCATGCGCCTCACTAAGTACAACGTTGGTCTGACTGGCCAGGCCATGGCTGGCATCGTCATCCTAGAAAGGTTCCGTTGGCTCAACTATTCTCCGCAGCTCACCACAGCAGAGAGGAACGTTATTCTGGATCAGCCGCTGGTCCAGGACAACCTGTTCTCGGGGACCATGGCCAACCTGACGGCCCGCCTGGAGACGGATAAGACCAAGGACGAGGCGCTCGACGCCTACCTCCCTACGGAGCCCAAGAAGCCGCCTTTCAAATCGCCTGCTGGCCGGACTTACGACCGCGACAAGAAGAGGTCATACGATCGTGAGTCCAGACCCGTCTTCAAGGCCCCCGAGGCGGGAAGGGCCCCCTCTACATCAGCGGGTCGCCACAGGCCCAACAAGAAGGACAACAAAGGCTTCAGAAAGCCGTCGGCCTCACCGGGCGCCGGGCAGCAGCGCCGCGGAGGAGGCAATAAGCAGGCTGGCAACAACCAGCAGCGTAAATAACAATCAGCGGCGCCTCCGGGGGACAACGGACGATGTCTCCCATCTACCCCACGTTCTGGGCACGGGACTTTGCGGAGTAGCCACGGGCTTCACGCCGCCGGAGAGAAAAAAGAGAAGGTTGACAGAACAGGACGTTTTAGCGAAAAATGTCGCGTGTCATGCACTTTCCCACAGTGTTGTTGTTGCAAATGTTCCAAGGGTAACTATGCAAAATACTGTATTTCCTCCTGCTCCCGTAAATACAATAAAGATTTGTGTGAAACGAAAAATGTTGTATCATTGCCAGAACATGAAGGGTATGAGTCTACTGCACGGTTGTACGCTAAAGCGTCCCGCGACAGTAGAACAAAACATAGTCTCGGCGACAAGGCTTTCGAGCCTTGTTGCTGTTCGACGGGGCCACCACGCCAAAATTTATCCCGAGGCTTCAGTAGCAAGGCCTTTGGGCCTTGTTGCTGTTCGACGGGGCCGCCACGGCAAAATTTATCCCGAGGCTTCAGTAGCAAGGCCTTTGGGCCTTGTCACTGGCCTCAGCCCAGTAGAGGGCAGCAACCTTCCACGGACGTTCTCCGATCGAGGGAAGCTAGGGAAAAACCCCGCCCGGCCGTTGGAGGGCGCCACTCTACCACAAAGCGGTACAGTGACGCTGAGCCCGCTTGCTCGGTGCTTTCCAAAATGGGAAGAATGCAGAGCACACCCCTGGGTCCTAAAGACCATTTTGAAGGGCTACAAACTGCAATTCTCCGCGGAGCCTCCCACGTTCGAGAAAATAATTTTCTCTCAAGCGAATGGGCAGGCAGCCGTCATCCTACGGGAGGAAATACTCTCCTTATTGGACAAAAGAGCTATTCAAGAAGTGACGCCGGACCAGAGCATGAACGGATTCTACTCGAGGTATTTTCTGGTGAAAAAGAAAGGGGGGGGCATGCGTCCTATACTGGACTTACGTGCTCTAAACAAATACCTCAAGAGATTCCGTTTCAAGATGTTGACAAATGCGGCGCTGTTGCGCATGATGCGTCAGGGAGACTATTACACCAGTATAGACCTCAAGGACGCTTATTTCCACATTCCAATCTACCCACCACACAGGAAGTTCCTGCGTTTCGGGTACGAGGGACGGGTTTACGAATACCTAGTCCTGCCTTTTGGAATGTCCCTGAGTCCCAGGGTCTTCGTGAAATGCACGCAAGCAGCAATTGCGCCCCTGAGACAGCGGGGGATCCGCATTGCATGTTACATAGACGACTGGGTCACCATGTCGGACTCACAACAACAGGCGGAACTACACACCGAATGGGTGGTGAGTCACCTTATTTCATTGGGTTTCAACATAAATTACGAGAAGAGCGTATTAATGCCGACGAGGTCTATAGACTTCATAGGCATGACGCTGAACTCGGTATCGTTCACAGCTCGCCTGTCAGAGGAGAGAGTGAACTCAGTCATGGCGTGTGCTTCACTGTTCCGAGTGGGACGCAGGGTCCCGTTCCGGACGTGCAAAAGGATGGCTGGTCTCATGGCGGCGGCTTTAACCGTTATACGGCTAGGCAGGTTATACATGAGACCCTTTCAGAGATGGATGCGGTCACTGAGGATACCGGAGCACCATCAACATCGTTCAGTCATAGTACAACGAGAATGTACTTTGGCTCTACTACGGTGGAAAGACAGGTGTTTTCTTTCCGAGGGCGTGACTATGGGTCTAGTAGTCTCGAGGAAGATAATCACCACGGACGCCAGCCTGATGGGCTGGGGGGCCACCCACGAAGGCAGAGCTGCCAGGGGGGTGTGGCACGCCAGTCAGAAGGCGGCGCACATAAACTATTTGGAGCTGATGGCGGTTTTTCTGGCCCTACGACACTTCGAACCGCTGATCAGAGGGTGTCATGTCCTGGTGAGGACAGACAACACAACGACCATGTGCTACATAAACAAGCAGGGCGGACTTCGGTCCGACACGCTGCATGCACTGGCTCATCGGCTGACGCTATGGTGTCACAAACGACTGAGGTCGGTCAGAGCCTCCCATGTCCCGGGGGTTCAGAACCTGGGGGCGGACCTTCTGTCCAGGGGCGGGTACCACTACGCAGAGTGGTCCCTGCACGACGCAGTAGCTGCTCAGATCTGGGACAGGTTCGGTCTGCCACGGGTGGACCTTTTTGCCTCGGAGGGGAACGCGAAGTGTCCGCTGTTCTTCTCCATAGCAGGCACGCCGCCTCTGGGCCTGGATGCTCTGTCACACGATTGGCCCAGGGGACGGCTGTATGCTTTCCCCCCTCTGTCACTGATCCCTCCCCTCCTGGAGAGGGTGAGGACCGAGGGTCTGTCGGTGATTCTGGTGGCGCCAGCATGGGGCTCGTGGAGGTCAGAGATTACTCCTCTACTATACGACCACCCGTGGCAGCTTCCGCTACGCAGGGATCTCCTGACGCAGGCGGGAGGAGAGATATTTCATCCCCGACCAGAGGACCTAGACCTGTGGGTCTGGCCCGTGAGCGGATGAATCTCGATGCCGAGGGCCTTCCTCAGAGTGTTATCGACACTATTCAGAGCGCTAGAGCCCAGTCAACTAGGACAGCCTATGATGGGAAGTGGCGCGCATTTGAGGAGTGGTGTTTACGGGAACGGGCGGTCCCTTTTCAGGCGTCGGTAAGAGTCATTTTGACTTTTCTCCAGAGCTTGATGGACAAGGGATTGGCTTTCAGCACTATAAAAGTGTACTTGGCGGCCATTTCGGCCTGCCACGTCGGTTTTGACAATGACACCGCCTGGAAACACCCTTTAGTGCGTAGGTTCATGACTGGGGCTTCCCGCCTCCTTCAAGTACCTAAGTCAGTGGTCCCTACGTGGGATTTGGCTCTGGTGTTGGACTCCCTGTCCAGGCCACCTTTTGAACCGTTGGAGACAGTGGGACTGCAGTTCCTGTCTTTAAAGACGGCACTGCTGTTGGCACTGGTGACTGCTAAGAGGGTCAGTGACATCCACGCTTTCTCGGTGAGCGAGGAGTGTGCTCGGTTCTCTGATAATAGGACGAGGGTGGTCCTCCGGACGAACCCTGCATTCGTGCCCAAGAACCAACTGGCCGATCGCGTGCCAGTGGACTTGGTGGAATTCTGTCCGCCTCCTTTTGCCTCTGTGGAGGATGAGAGGAGACATACTCTGTGCCCGGTAAGGGCTCTGAGAGTCTATATGGATAGGACAGCGACTGACAGGAAGACGACACAACTGTTTGTCTCCTGGGGCCCCAGATCTTTGGGAAAGGCTGTATCCAAAGTGAGGATTTCACAATGGATAGTGGAAGCTATAGAGCGGTCGTACTCGAGTAAAGGGCTGCAGCCTCCACTGAGGGTGAGGGCGCATTCTACTCGTGGCATGGCGACATCCTGGGCCCTTTGTAAGGGGGTTTCCATTCAGGATGTGTGTACCGCAGCAAGTTGGGGGTCCTCTTCAACTTTTGCGACCTTTTACAGACTGGATGTGACAGCAGCGCCAGTGGCGCGTGCGGTCTTGAGTGTAGCTTCTTAGTAGGAACAAGAGTCCCTTGTTTCCTCAGGCTCTAGGTTCAGTTTTTCCTCTCTCCCTCTCGCCGTAGGCAAGGGGATGTGCTGATAATCTCGTTCTATGGAACTATAATGGACTGTCAGAACCTGGAGGGATGTGTTGACACTCCGATGACCTTTGACGTGTTGATGACCGTCAGGAGGTTTTTTGATGTGAGAGGTAGATCTTCTACTCTCATATACCTTGCAAACAGTGGGTCTGGACCCTTACGACTCTGGGTCTGGACTTTGTGATAACAAGAAGGGAGTGCATTATGTCTCCCTTAAGCGAGTTGCTGAGCGCTGTTTTAATTTAATAATAACTGGTGGTTACGAACGTAACCCAGGTTATTTAAATAAAACTAGCGAAGCAACTCGCAAAAACGCCCTTCTTGTGAGCATGCCTCATGAGAAGTTTCAATGTTATCTTGGAATGGCGACAACATGGTAGGACGCGCCTGATACCTGTGAGAGAGGGAGGGGTCAGGCGCCCATGTGGTCATACCCAACCAATTACATTGTTTGTGAGTGTATGATGTAATGCTTCTGTGATCACGCCAGAGGGCGCAATCTCCCTTAAGCGAGTTGCTTCGCTAGTTTTATTTAAATAACCTGGGTTACGTTCGTAACCACCAGTTCATATAATCCACTGTGTGTGGGGTAATCACGAGTGGTCACGCTGATATTCGCTGGTGGTGCTGGAGGGGAAGTATTCATCCAACTCACATACCGCAATGTATCTGTGTCATTTTAATTTAGATTGTAGCGTTGGCTATTCAAAAATATCAGATCAGATCTACAAGCTCACGGCGCGGTTGTTGAACATTAAAAAAAAATCTTTAAAGTGTTTGTAATTTAGAATCACGAAAAAGTGTGATAACTACTGATTTTAGAAGCCATTTTCAGAATCGGCCTCAGATCTTTAAGGGTTAAAGCACATGAGATCATGGTTCACTGACGGTTGAATAATATCTCACCATTAGTTTTGTGCAACATGTAACTTAAACAATAATAATACGGGAACAGATCTTTGTTACAGACAGCTAGCATGTAGCATTCAGTCAGCCTCCCAATCATGATGAATAACAATGATTGAAAACAAAGAAAACGTAACCAAAACTGCCACATAGTCATAGAAATGAACAAACACGTAGCTTCGCCAATTCAAACACAGGCAGAACAACAACTTACCGTCGAAAAGCCAATATATTAGGAAAATAAGAACCCATTTGGGCGATAGCTGATCCATCTTCCTGGTTGAGAAACAAAAAAACTCGCAGGAAGTGTCACATGAGAGAATCCTCCGGGTTCTGTTATTTGGTTCCGGCCGCTTTAACAGCACGATTGAGTTGAAATTTATTTTCCTTTATTTGATAAAGCGAGTAAACGATGTACAGTAAACAGTTTTTGTATTGAGTTGTACTTGAAATGTACTGTAGTAATTCTGCAAACTAATTAATCAATTCCTCTCTCCTGAATTGAGTATAGTATTGTATTAAATGCACAGCACAACTGTTCTTTAATTTAAATACACAGGACATGTGTACACATCACGTCGGTCCTCAACACATCGGTAGTTGGCACGCACATTTATGGCACCACAGCAGATATCCTATACCACAACCATTTTGATTATACCACATCTTTTAGAATGACACTAAACCACATAGCACCATATAATAATTTGCCACCCACACACACAATACATTATAAACAGGTGTTTTATTATTATTTGTCACAAATACAAGCTCGGTTAGCATTTGCTTAAAGTGAGGGCTAGGAGCATACATTTTGTCACAAGAAGGGATGTTCAGTTCAGGAAAGCTAGAGTTTGCAGCCAAACAATAGAATGGAAACATCAAGATAAAACATTACTTTCTTACAGCCCGATTATGGCATGGTTAAAGCCTTTCATTTCTTCCATGGAATATTCTCTTCCATTTATAATAGTTTGCGTTAGAATAAAGTGTGGATGTGTTTCTTTCAGAAGAGAATTGCTGTCTTCATCCGTTCTCAACGGAACTGAAGGGGGCTCACACGCAGGCCAATCACATCTTTGCCGATCTCTGTCACCTAGGAAATGAGAAGATGATACAGGTTAGAGAGGGTGTTTTTCAGCATTTATTTTGAGGAAATGAGAAGTTTAGTTAAAGATGGTTTTTCATTGTCTATTGTTAATAATTGTACCAGGGGGGAATTCTTCGTACAAATGGCAATGGCATTTCTTCTGATCTCAAGGATTGCAAAATCACCATAATTTGCATTTCTTCTTAAATATATAGGCCTACTTTAAATGGTTGTTGCATTTAATTAAGAGTACCTTTTTCATTTTTTTTTTTTTAAAGATTTGGCTTTTTTGGCTTTTCTGCCGACACGCTGTCAGGCCAAAGCCTATATGTGGCATGCGCCTGGACCACTTGGCCAGCAGGCGCGTTTCACATTTCTTTCTTTGCCATTACCACGTATATCTGTTGGACTTCATTTGAAACACCGGTAGTTCTGTTTACTCTTGTATCGTTTAATTGGTTTGCATTTCACTTGCTTTGTAACCGTTTGAACATTGTATTGTGCTGTACCTGTGTGACCCTGCAGACCTGACCCTTGTAGGTGGGACAGTAGCAGGCTCCTGACAGAGGACACTTCTCTACTGGACGCCCGCGGTACAGGGGGACAAATGACGCACCGCACAGGTCAAACGGATTGTGGGGGTCGTAGTTCAGCTGGTGGGTATCAGTCAGGGTTTTCTCGCAGGCTGCCAAAATCTTGCGTGTCTAAATGGAAGGGATAAGAAGTTCAGCTAGTTTAGTTGACCGTTATTTTCTCTATGTATTGCAGGGCTGTCAAACCAGCCTGAAAACAATCAACCACTTCCTACCACAGCTATGGAAATCCATCCAACACCCTTAACCTGACCATAACCAAAGATCGTTAATTTAGGAAGATAGTCCATCCCGATTGGAGCCACTAGAGACAACATGGTACACAAATCCTACAAAAGGTCTCCTAACTAAACTTAACCACCTCTAGGTGTATCATGATGACTAACGTCAATACTTTGCTGTTCTTTTTCTATTCTTTATAGATATTTCTTCCCTTCCCTTTTACCCTTAATTATTTCTTATTATTCTGACTGCTACAATACTGAGGAACCATATCCACAAAATAATACTTGTATATACCGGTAGTTATTTCAATAAAAAAATATTGAATCAAATTCAATAAAAAAATGTTTAAAGGGACACAAACAAAGTTTTTGTATTTGTTTTTACATTTTCTGAGCTCAATTGCACCCAAAAAACAGTAGATCAGTAGATCTTCTGTGGTCAAACAAGTGCTCTGATTTTCCTGTGGACTGTGATGTCCACAAATCATATATATATATATATATATATATATATATATATATACACATACATACATATACACACACACACACACACACACACACACACACACTGTTGAAGCCTGTTTGCATTGCAGCTCAAAAGGCTTCAGAACACAGAGAAAACCCCTTTGAGCTGCAAGCACTTGAAGACGCACTGGAGTGCTCCTCTCTCAATACTGAGAAAGAATCGTATTTAGTGCTCTCAGCATCCAGCATTTGTGAGAGGTGCACGGCTCATCAATGTCACTTTCCCATGCAGAGGATTGGAGAGGCAACTCACTCATCATTACATGCGTAGCGCTAGGGGACATGATATCCAAAGTAATCTGCTGCTCAAAATTTGTTTTCTGTGGACAAGACCCTTAATTGTGCCTCACACAGTAAATTCATCTTCTGCCTGCATGTCTATCAATCATTGCTGAACACACTGGAACAGCCGGCATACCTGCACTGCAACGTCTGGTTTGGGTCCGAGCTCAAGCAGGCGTCTGGCAAAGCCAGCTGCAGTCTTGAAGTTTCGGAGTTTGAAAAAGAGATTGAGAGCTGTACGCAACACTAAGACCATATGAACTGGCTGAAGACTGCAGTGAGTGAAGTAGGCCGCCATCTGAGGACAGGACACACACACACACACACACACACATTAGAAACACATGTAGACATCTGTACAGTAATATGAATGAGACAAAAAAAGTCTCAAGCTCAAGATAAGCTGTTTCGAAATTATCTTTATTATTATTTTTCCAGCATAATCTGTTTTGACGTTTCCATGGTTTAAAGCAGCTAAACAAAGACTACTGTCAATTATTAAATTACTAAAGACAACAAACTATGTAGTATGTGACCCAGAAGCAGAACCAGGCTTCAAGACACCTTTCTGCAGATATGAAAAGGTTAAGACAACATTAGGCAAACAGGGATGTCTATCCTTACCTCACACAGCCTCTTCTGATGGTCCAGTGTGTCTTTGGGCAGCTTCTTCCTCTCTGTCTCCATGGTCAGACCCACTATGTACTCTCTACAAATTGTGATCAGCTGCTGTGCCTGCAAGACAAAGAGAACACCCACATCAGAAAAGTGATCACTATAATTTAATGAGATCTACAATGTAACCTGGGATAATAAGTAGTACAGAGACAGGTATACCAGTCAGACAGGTGATTAGTTAACCAAATAATGTGTTAATGAAAACTTTGTCCTGATCATTAATACCAGTTAGCCAACTTCTCTTTTCATAAAGAGAAGAGCAAAGCTGTGAGACATGTTCCTTGCAGTCGAGAGCAGGTACAGAAGCAAGTAAGTTTTAAGTGAAGGATCTTTGCAGTGTGTTCAGCCTTTGCTGTTTTGGAGCCCAGATTATAATTTCCACGTCATCTCCGCTGAGATTGTTATTTCAGAGATAAGGTGTTTTCCAATAGCCAGTTTATGGTAAATGTGTGGTTAGACAAAAGAGTTGTGACCTACCGTATCTTCATTGTGGTCAGAGAGTCAAGCCTGCCCGTACTGCCTGCATTATAATTTAAACATTTGAAAGAGGAAATATTACAGCAACAGGCCCCATCCTCACCTCAGCGATCTCTTGCTTGTTGTCCACCACCAGTAGTGGCACAGAGAGCAGGATGGCTCTGAAACGCTCAACGGCTTCTTCAAAGCGCCCCGCGGTGGTCATCTGGTAGCACTGCTGCAGGCGGGCAATGAGGTCCGAGAGACGCAGACCCACAGCAGGCAGGCCCTGCTTGGCTCCACAGTCCTTTAACAAATAATATAGGGTTCATATTTAGAACTCAATGTACATGTATTGTATGCCCCAGGCATGTCGTCACAGGCATAAAGAAGCAGCTCGACAAGGAAAAGAAGAATTTAAACGAATCATACGTCTAATACGTGATTCAATGTCAAAATAAAAAATTGGGATGTGTGTTTGCATCTGTGTACCAAACCAACAATAAGAAAATAAATATAAAAAAAAGGTACGTACAGTACATTCAAACACATATCTACCTTCCAGTTTCTTTGTGGGTTTCCACGCAGACAGGGCACGGAAGGTAGACCCAGGTAGCAGGTACGGCCTCGGGACAATGTCTGCATGAAGAGGGCCTTGTACGGGCCAAAGTTCACCACTCCAACCTGATCATGGAGCAACTGAGATAGAGGGCAGGGGGGTATATTAACGTGTTCAAATGAGTAGAGCATGATAAAATAATTAAATATCTCAGGCAGTAACAGTGAGCTCAAGTAAACCTACTCTCATGGCAGTCTCAAAGGAGCCAGCCAAGATGTGGTCCACTGGCAGCTGGGAGTTGTTGCACCACATCTGGGTGGGACTCATGCCCTTGGTGGGCGGCACAAAGAAGCCATCCTCAGCCCCACCTCCGGCACTGGCTGGCATGTCCTATTGGTCGAGGAGGAGAGACGATGAGGTTGACCACTAACTCTCTAAGGCAACTTCCCAACTGCAGGGCAAGGAACTCATTTGACCCTTAATTGGCCATAGTAGTATTTTTAAGTCAGTGTAATTTGCATGGTAAGTGTGACTTTGGAATATAAAGGATTGACAGCAGTCAGAGAAAGAGGCAAGATAACGTACTACCTTTGCAGACAGTTGATCAAAAACTGCAGTTCTATTTCATGCTTAAAGCACTGCCTCTGGTGGTCAGCAGGGAAACACAGAACTTTCGTTTGTCTTACCAGCTCTGGAGGCAGGTCGAGATCCTCCTCCACCTCCCAGCCTCCACCCTCGTCCTTCGCCACTCCTCCCTCCTCCAGTCCATCCTGGGCATCCATGAAGCCATCTGAAGGAAGGACGCAAATGCATAAAGTGAAATTAATCATAAAAACAATAAGACATTTTTTGAGGAAGAGAGAGTCTTTGGCAGTGAAGTGTTGGATTTGAAAATACTTAATTTTATTTTGAAATGAAACAGACCTTCATCCAGTTGCAGTTCAGCGTCCTCTCCCCAGCCTTCTCCTCCAGGAGCCTCTACGTCCTCCGCGGCTGCCATTTGCCCTGCTTTGCCTGAACACACCATTAGAAACAAATCAACATCACTGCAATTCCTACACAGTTACTTATTACAACTTCAATCATGCAAATATGCGTTGTTAGTGACCCAAAGACACTACAATACAAACATATACAACATGTATGTGGAAAGGTACTTTTGGCCTACTGGACCCACCCTTGGCTGCAATGGCTCCCTCAAAGAAGCCCTTGGAGACGGTGAGCAGAGGCCAGTTGGTGTCCAGAGGGTTGATGGGAGGAGGGGGCTGCAGCAGCTGAGCATTAGGATCCACCTCTGGAACCTACACAGCACACGTCACATTAGTGAGTACAATCATACAAGCAAACAACAGAAATTAATGTGTGATGTGTGGGGATGGGAAAAAAACATTTCAAGGGCAACATCATTGTTCAACTCTAAATCAAAATAAAGACAATAAAAACCCTTCCGATTAGAGTATTTGATAGCTACTGTGTTTTTATAGTTATGAGGTTTCCATTAGTACAATGCCGTGGAGAAAAGAGGGTTTTCTCTACTTACCGTTTCCTTCTCTGGGTCAAAGGTCTCCTTCAGGGCCTCAGCCTCTTCATCCATTCCATGAGTGGCTGCAGTCAGGTAGGCCAGAGACTCTGGAAGCGTAACAATATATTGATGGCATCTCATAGGAGCATGGACAAAATGCCTCATAGGAGCATGGACAAAATGCCTCATAGGAGCATGGACAAAATGCCTCAGTAGACAGAAGACAAAATGCCTCAGTAGACATCTCATAGGAGCATGGACAAAATGCCTCAGACAGAAGTGGAAATGCTTTATGCGTTACTGCCTGTTGAGATTAAAATGTCTTACAAACTAAACTGAGAAAGCAGCATTATGATAGCCATGCACCTTGTAAACGAGGAACATGCAGCTATTGCATAAAAGCAAGAGTACAGGAATATTCAAACTCACTCTGTCCACAGTTCTTGAGGATGCGGACTCTCTCACTGACATCTCCCAGGTAAAGAGCTCCTTGGTAGTGACCACTCATGTCCTTCCTGATCTCAGCTACAAGAGGCAATAAGCATAGGATGTCACATCACTGATCTCTTATTCACTCCCAGCCCTCTCACATTTACACGCACAGTCCCCTCTGTCAATCTCCCGTACCGATCTTCATCATCTTGCGCAGCTTGGCCAGGTTGCCAGTGATGAGGTAGAGGAAGGTGAGCTTGTCGAAGTTCTTGGTCCTCTGGTAGCACATCTCCACCACCTGGTGGTGTCCCTGGAGCAGGGCAGCCTCGCCCAGGCGTTCCCAGCAGCCACGCTCATCCAGGGCCTTGGCTGCCTCTAGTGCCACCTGCAGGCATGGACGAGAGGAGTGTTACGAAACGCTTAGTCAACGATTTCAAGTCCTGGGCTTGCAGCGTCTATCACCTTTTGGATAAATCCTAAGGTCAAATAATCACTAATATAAAAACTCTATTGCCTCTCTATGCCAGTTACAGAGCATGTGTTAGGTAAGAATGTGTTTTTGCATGAAAAGGTTGTAGTTATGAATCCGAATCATCTTTATTGTCACATCAGTTTTAGTTTAAAAAAAAGTGTGAGAAATTTGTTTTTGTGAAGGGGAAGGATTAGGTGATCAAGGCAAGAAAGACATTTTGAAAAAAAGAGATACCCTACTACAAAGTAGGCTATTGTTTCACGAACGGCACAACCGTAGGATTTCTCTTATCATATTTACAGGCTGTACAGCCATACAACCAAGGGATCTTACTGACAGTTTCTTTCATACTAACCAGGATTTGGTATTAAGAGAATGAGCTTTGTGAGAGTTCACAAGTACAAAGACATGGTCACTGTTCTTCAACCCACCTCGATGTTGCCGCACTCCAGAGCCAGACTGAAGCGGGTCTTCTCGTCCTTCACAAAGTGCAGCGCCACCTCGGGGTAGCCCTTCTTCTGCAGGTAGGCTATGATGGACTGGCCCACCAGCTTGGCATTACGCACCATGTGCAGCACCTGGAGGGGTGAGTGGTAAAGAGACATGGTCAACATGTGTATTCTTTGTCCGTTTTACACACATCTACAAGCTAGTGCAACGTGTTGTGAGCTTGTAGATCAGCTATTCGTCGTATCTCTCTCCATATCTATACCTGTAGAGAGAGATCATACTTCACGTATGATGAAGTATATAGGGCTTAAGTGGTTAACCACCCACCTCCTCATATTTGCGGTTGACCAGGGCCAGTTTGAAGCGGTACTCTGTGGGGTCGATGGTCAGGACACGTGGACGACACTCTCGGTCCAGGCAGTAAACACTGTTCCCCCGCACACGGGTCACATAGATGGGCAGGTCAAGAGTTCTGATGATGCCGTGGTCGCTGCAGGGTGAGAACCGAGAGAGAACATTGGGAGTTTGCAGGTCAGCTATTCTTTTCACTACTCATCGTGCAACAAAGTATACAAAGTGGTTTATGAACGAGTTGTAGATCTGTACCCAGAGGTGAGTGCGTATTTGATGTGGTTGGACGTGGTGTAGATGAAGACTCCACTCTCATCCCAGGCTCCACTCTTCACTCTGATGTTCTCATGGATGTTGCACAGACTCTCCAGCTTACGGTTGCAGATCATGATTGCTGAAAGACAGAAAACAGCCAGAGAAATCAGGTTTTAAACTCACTGTCGATGACTCTAGGTCAATGTATGGCCTAGACACGGAATCCAAAGCACAAACTTTTCGTTTGAACTAACAATGTCAAGTGACAACACTAGACTATAATCAGTTAAGAACACTAGACTATAATCAGTTAAGAAAACAAGACAAAGTTGGATAAATATGATTAAAAGTGGAACGTGTTCCTCAGTCATGTTGCAGGTCCTAGATGTGATCCATGGTCAGGCAATGCCCTTTTGATTGTTTACTGTATTAGTATACATATGATACGGTTGATGATGCTGCGTGTTTGATCGTGTAAACTAATTTAAACTTTAAATTTGATTTATTTTTATTTGTTTATCTTGTCTATCCTTGTTTTATATTATGTTTCTGTGTTCATACATAATGTCCATGCATACGTATTCTGTTGTTGTTGTTGCTCGTTTGTTTTTTGTTTTCTGTATTTGTAAAAAATCCAAATAAAGTACTGATCATAAAAAAAAGAAAACATGACATAAAGAGTTTTCAGAGCACATTGAATGAATAAATCCATTAATTACAGCATCACCATCCCATATCGTTTCAATATTTCATTGACGCTAAAAATGAGTTTAAAGTAAAATAAGTGTTCAGATCCGTTCAGTAGCACTAGGCCACAAAATAAGTCAAGAAAACATGAGTGGAACTGGTTTTCCCTGGGTGATAAGAGGACCACTGCGTTTGTGTGCACTATTATTATCTACGCACCGTGTTTAGCCAGCAGGGCCACGTGGCTGGTGTCAGCACTCCACACCACGTACTTGACCTTGGCGATCTTGACGGTTGCCAGCGAGCGTTTCTGTTGCACGTCAAACAGCGTGACGCCATCTGCGTCACGCAGCAACAGAGAGCCTGTGCCGGCGTAGAAGATCTCCTCACAGCTCGGCACCTGCACCTTCTTCACAATCTCGTTCTTCAGGTTCTTAATCAGCAGCTACGGAAGGAGAAGTACGGCTGCATTATTAACACCCCCATCATCCAGGACGGAGTTCTTTGTCCTTTCTATTAGTAACACCCAGCGCCCAAGACAAAGTTTGATCCAAAAGACGAAGTTTATTGATATGAAAACGGATCGCATCGCTCCACAGCCTAGGAGTGCCTGTTGTGCAATCCTCAATGTTGCGCAAGAGTGAGACGTCATCGAAAATCTCCCTCCCCTGTTTAGCCGACGACAACGAAAATCTTAAAACATTAATAACTCGTGATCTAAATCATCCCGTCTAATTATACAAAAACATCCTGTGTTAGACGGCCCTCCGCTGTCCAGTTGCTAGTCGCGATAGATTTATTCTTACCTCCCGTTGTTGTCGATCGCCTTTAAAGTGGCGTGGCTATTGTTAGCTGCTACACACACACATTCACAACAAGATCAGGTCCGTCGGTAAAAGTGGTACTATAATGTAATGGATTAAATAACCCTGGGCAATTAAAGTGTTAAGTGCGGAGACCACATAATCCCTAGTTGGAGTCCAGCAGGTGACCTGAGTTGCATGTCATGACACTTAACTGTCTAAATAAATGAATCTAAAATGAAAAATGTATTTTTGACCATTAAAATGCCTCTTATGATTGATTTAACAGTACATAAAATGTCCATTTTGATTTATTTAACAGTCCAAAATGTTATCATTTGCATTTCTCTGAATGCCGTCGAAAATAACTTATTTTTAGAAGAGAAAATACTGAAACACTTGATGCCAAATGCTAACCAAACGACCTACGTATTGCAGTGGGTTATGATTGATGGCCAGACGAGTTACATTCCAAATGTAACAAGTGCTATATAAATGACATTTGTGGAATATCAAAACAAGCCACAGGAAATTACATAAATCAAGAAGTGACTAGATAAGTATGGAAAGATATAAGGTAAAGTAAATATGAATCAAGCTGCCCTAGAATGAGCCTTTAACATTTTTATGAGTAGTAAATAGTAAATACAGCTTCTATCTACCGGTAGGTGAAATGCAGTCAGAGAGCAGACTTACTGAGTGCATGCGGTCCAGGACAGCAAACCTGTTCCTGGCGACCCACACTGCTGTCAGACCAGAGGACCTCTTCCCTTCAGGGGCTGGAGAGAGACCACCACAAAACACCTCATCCTCCATGTACAAATACATTCAGGGGAATTCTTCAATTCAATGGTGACATTGCCTACTATGTGAAGAGTAACATTCTAACACTGAAACAGCCACGCCCAAGTGGGACTATAGAACCTCTAGTGGGGGGGAGGGGGGCAGTACGAGAGACATTACATTAAACATAAACAGAACTATATCCTGAAAGAAAATACATTTCCTGACTGGAAGTTCTCATACCGTCAGGGTTCTGAGAGTCACTCTCTTTGGGAATAGAGTACAGGTCATAGGTACTGTTCTCCAGGTTTGTCGCCCTCTGCAGGACACAATGCGTATTAATCAAAACACATCACAGACAGTACCAATGAGTTGTTTCTGTAAAACTTAAATTTGAAAAAAGAATTGTGTGTGATTATGTAAATGTGTGTATTTACTGTGCAGAGCAGGACAGCGTTCTCAGCAGGGTTGTACGACATGCTAAAGACTGGGAACTTCGACCCACTAAAAAGGAGAACATTTTGGAAAACATAAGATAAATACTCTTTGCACACTGGCAGTGATTACACAATAGACACAAGAAAACAAATTCTGAAAATGCCGAGACACAGACACACTGACACGCAGGCACTCAAAGACAAAGACAAAGACAAACTTCCGACGTACACTCAGAAAAGACACCTACTGTACCTGCGTAGCTGCATGACAGCAGTGTCCTTGCTGCTGTTGAAGTCGAGCTGGCGGAGGAAGCGGTCCTTGACGTAGTAAAGCATGTTACCGTAGACGGCGTAGGCCGGCCGCTCACGCTCCAGCTTAAATACCAGCATTCCGCTGTCATGACCTGGACAGCACGTGGGACAGACGAGTTAATGCAGTGACAATGAATCAGAACTAAATGTGTTGCTTAATAACAGTCCATGGAAATGTATCTGCAAGTATCTGACACGCATGTCAAGAGAAAACGAATCGGAATTACTAAATCGTACACACTTGATTCAAAGTCATGTCACCCCCATTGTGTGTTGAGCAACTAGAATTTTGACACGGCATTCAGCCATCTGAGGTTTGCTATCGTACACAATGTATTACTTGGTATGTAACAGCCCTTTACCAGCAGCAAACAGGTTGAGGTTGGGATGGGCGCCGAGGACCCAGAAGCGGTCATGGTCCCTACGGAATGTCTGGACACCCGTCCTCTTGGACATGTCCCACACCCTGATGCTCTTGTCCTCGGAGTTGGACAGGATGAGCTCCTGGCGCGGGTGGAAGACTGCACAGGACACATTGTTGTAGTGGCCACGGCACGTGTCCAGCTCCCACGCCTTGGACTCTGGACGCAGACAATGAGAGAGAGAGATGAATGAACAAAGCGAAGAATGGAGAGATGGGACATTTACATGTCTTGATAAGACATGTTTTGGGTGTAGAGCAAGATGGACTACTAAATACTTTTTTGGATCCTGTAAGTTATCCTGTATAATTATTTTTGTACAATATCAGTGTGCAGGCATCACCTTATATGCAGTAAGCTTGTTTGGACTGTTAAAAGAGTGCCAACTATTTTCTAAAATATGTGCACTGCACATTTTTACCAGAGACGTATGACATATGATAAACCCATGTATAATTATACCAGGAGGCAACTGCTTGGCTTTTTATTTGCTAAATAAAAAATAAAAATAAACCCATATATTGGGCCATAAATAGGGACTCAAGGGTTAATGTTTTTAAATGCTACATTGAAATCTGATTTGCAAGCACAGTGACGAATAAAACACTTGTGCCACCATAGTTTCATATCTAAAAGTCTTTGAAGAGGAATTTAGTTTAGAAGAAACACGTCTACTCAAGTCTTCCCAGAGAGACACGCACCGTTCATCCTCCAGATTTTGACCTGCCTGTCGTCGGCTCCAGATACAATGAGAGGCATGCTGGGATGGAAGGCTGCCCAGTTGACCCCGCGGTCGTGACCCTGCACGCAGAAACACAAGCTCAGCGCCATGGAGAGAGGAGTGCTGCTGGAACTAGTAGCATTACTGACCAACACCATGTCCTCTCTGGATCAAACAAACACTACAGACAACAGTTGACTTCACTTGAACTAGTTAATTTGGATAGTAAATCAAAATTCACAAGTCTTGAGTCTTTTAACCATTTAAGCCATATATACTTATATCGTACAAAGAAAGAAAACAGCTAATCTATAAGCTCACAATGCATTGCAACTTGGCCCGTAGTGAGCTTGTAGATCTGCTATTTCCACTGGGACGGGACACCATGGGGAGAGGTTAAATATTAAATGAAAAAAGAAAACATTCCACAGACATGTTTGATTTATATTATTTTGAGGTTAACACTGAACAAGTCAAGTAGTTAGTCAACAGTCTTTTTTTAAGCCTGCTG
This sequence comes from Protomyctophum parallelum, assembly GCF_964188405.1. Classification (NCBI taxonomy): domain Eukaryota; kingdom Metazoa; phylum Chordata; class Actinopteri; order Myctophiformes; family Myctophidae; genus Protomyctophum; species Protomyctophum parallelum. The sequence goes on from NC_139709.1 coordinate 18,946,213, forward strand.
CATCGCAGATTCTGCAAACAATATTAGACATTTGAAACTCGGATGAAATCATCTTTGTGTGAAAGCGTGACGATTGCGACCTACCTCAAGAACATGCTTGACAACAGCGTCCGAGGCGCCAAATAAATCGACGCCAGAGATGCCACGCACCTCTGTCTCCACAGAGCCGGGAGACAGGTTCTTCTTCCTCAAACCTGGAAGCAACATTCAGAGCACCATGCGCAATACAGGGAATGAAGAAGATGGGAACAAGACAAACGTCAATAGAAAATTAAAAAGATCATTGTAGGCTGAAGGATTAGAGTTGATTTAAAAAAAAGAAAGACATTCAATGGGCACTATTGGACTACTGAACACACACACACAGGGTCAAAGAACACCAACACAAGCTCGGCTCACTCGCTGCCCCACCAACTTGAGAGAGGAAGCAATTATTGTGAGATTCACCATCATTATACCACTGATTGGATTATGGCAGTGGTTCTCAAAGGTAAAGGTCTATAAATGTGTACAAATTTAACCAAATGGACCCATAAGGGTACATTTTGTTCCATTTGTACACCCACAGAATTATGGGGATCGAAATTAAAACATTTGAGAACCACTGCATTAAAGAAATAATCAACACACACAGATAAGCAGTACAATCTTGCCATTAGATCAGAAATTCAAAAGAAAAAGGTTCCTGACTCAAGCTGGACTGGTGCAATTATTTGTGAAACAAACAAGTTTGTATTAATGACCCGTGCCCCATAGCAATGACATGTGGTGGACAGACAGTTCAACAGGAGGATTGTGGAAGGATGGATGGCACTAGGAACCCATGTGCAGATGCGGATGTTTCCAGGGGGGGGGCATGGGGAAAGGTGGAACACAGGAAGTGGGTGGTGGACTGGGCTGATGGGGTGGGTGGTGGCTGGCGTAAAGAGGTGCTCTGATGGGGCGTTGGATGTCAGGAATAAGAACAGGTGGTTTTAAGTCCATGCTTGTGTTAGGCATCACAAAAGACTACTAAAGAAATACATACTGCAGTTTACTGCTGTTATGTGCGTGTCATGCTAAGAGTTAAGGCATTCCGTTAGACTTTACTGTCAACTAGCCAAAGTATTTAATGTCCATTAGCCAAGGTTTATTATATTATCCAAAGCATCAACAATGTTGCTTTAATTCAGTTAAAATATTAGAAAGATCCTGACAGAGGCTTATCTTGCCAAGGGGAGAGCAAGGACATTTGTTCATGCATGTCCCAAAGGCATTCAGTTGTCTATAAATTCATTAATAAAGGGCTATGTTTTTAATGCAGTTAGTAGTGACACTAGTGTTTCTCATAGGATATAGAAACAATGCTTAATTTATACTTTGTTGTGCGCTGGTGTCCGAAAATAGCAGAACTACTAGGTCACTGGCGCACACAACAAAGTATAAATCATGATTTATAACTGGTTTTGCTATAATGCTTTAAGACGGACGGCTGTGGAAATGGTCCATGTTGCTGGACATGTGCCATGCATTCAGCAAGAGTAGTAGAAGGGAACATTCCACACTGTGTGGTGACGTCTTGTGATCTGTGAGGCCCATTTGAAACTACATGCAAGTATAATGAGGATCATGGTTGTAGGATGTCAAAAACATGTGAAATGAAATCCCCTGAGAAGGACAAAAAGACAGATCCATGTGTTGTTCATGTTCATGCTCATGAAGAGATGTCAACAAAGAGACAGTTAATTGGTTAATGAGTGAGACTGAGAGGACAAGTATATTGGACAAACAGGGAAGGAAAATGGCATCAACAGACAAGGACGTATTAAATGCATGCAGAAGCACAAAAACATCTCTCCTGTGTTACTTGTAACCTAACCTAACTATATCTCCATCTCCTCCCTCCTAGAAACTCTTCCTCCAAATTGGATCACTACCAAGCATGTCAAGAACATGTATTGTTTACATGTAGGCACATGTAAACAACACATTCTATTTACACTTCTATCTGACCTAAAAAGGAGAGATGTTTTTGCAAACAGCCCACAGAGATTTATTCTCTACAAAAAGAAGAGAGGAGGGCGACAGGTTCAGGACTTGATATTGTCCGCCCCGTTCTACCGCTCCCATCTCTCCGTCCATAACCACACTGCCCCGCCCACCCCAGACCAAACCCCGCCCACTATGGCCTGGCCCCGCCTCCTCCAGGCCCTCACCGGAGATATCCCACACGCGCACCGTCTGGTCCAGACTGGCAGACACCACCAGGTCCTCAGCGGGGTGGAACTGGGCACACATCACATAGTGGTTATGGCCAGTTAGCACGCTGGATGGGCAGACACACAGAGAGGAGAGAAAAGTGAAATTTGTTTACCTTTGTGGACCAAACAATACATTTTCAAAATGAAGAAAATACCATTCACCGGGTTGTAGGCTTAGCTGAGGTGCCGGAGTCTAGAAATACTAGCAGGGATGTCCCAATCAGTAATTTTTGCCCCCAATCCCGATCAGAGAAATGCAATATTGAACATAGAGTCCTGATCCAATCTTTATATTTTCCTAGATAAATCTGCACAATGCTCACTAATATTCTGAGGTTAAAACGGTACCTTTTACACCCTGATCAGATATAATGCTAGGTTCATACATGATCGGTCATCAAGTCAGCATATAAAAATAGCAGTATAAACATATAACGGCTGATCTAAATAGAGAACAGTCAGTGGAACTCATTATTGGATTTTGGTTAGCTTAAAAAGCCTAAAATAGATGATTTGGATCACTTAATGCAAGCTTTGATTGGTTCCAATCCTTATCTCGAGCTTTGGTCAACTGACCAAAAGCTTTCTTAAACATTATGCACTTTCAATTAAGGATGTTCAATATTGGGTTCTTTGCCGATATAACATTTCTCGATATTGTTTAACTCTTGATTTCTGATAACAGATGATGTATGCAGGCTTTTTTTCACCAAAAGTAAACTAATTGTATCGCATATCTAATAAAATATAGCTATAATATCAAAACAATATCCATATTTAAAACCGATACCGATAATATCAGATGTTTTTTCATGAGGTTATCTGCCGATAATATCGTACATCCCTACTTTCAATATATGGACATGTTTCAAAGTGCTGTTTAAGACAGTACATTGTTTTCTTGGATTAATGTTTTCTTGAAAGCACATAATGTTCTCCACTGAATTGGCAAAGCTAGTGTCTTACCAGACGCAGGTTCTGGACTGCCAATTCCAGATACGAATAGTCTGGTCATCTGAGGCACTCAGAATCCAGGGATACTCCTGCAGAAAGGGAAACCCAATAGAATTTAGTGAAAATATCATACTGTGGCGTTTATATTGTACCAATGTACTAATGAGCCAGAGTAATTTACATGGTGGAAGAAGGTGGTTCTAATGTAGTCCAGATGTCCCAGCAGAGTGAAGAGGCACCGTCTCAGCTTGTAGTTCCAAACCTTCAACACAGACAAAGCACAAAGTCAAAGTGTTTACATGCAAAGCAACAACCTGCAATTAACTGTTAATTGCATATAAACACACCTCGAGTCGCAACACATTAGCGACAAGGTTCAACAAAGAAAAATAAATGTTACCTTAATTTTGTAGTCATCTCCTCCAGACACAAAGAGCGGCTGCTGCTTGTGGAAATCAATCCCTCTGACAGGACCTTTGGAAACAAGACAGCAGCAAAAAGCATCAATAACCAACAACCTAAAAAAATTAACAGCAGAACCACCTCTTACAGTATTATGCTTCATCTCAGTTCCAAAACATGACTGCCATAAGAGTCCTAGAAACATCTAAGCATAACACCAGACATGCCCCTCCCCCTATGTTTACTGCACATTAGTTTATTTAAATATCTTGTTGAATTGAATACACAGGACTATCTCTGGCACAGGACCACAATGGAAACGTTTCATGTTGTCTTTTTAGCATCAACGTATAATCGTAAAACTGTACAATTTGCAAACTGTTAATAAAGTATTCAATCAATCAATACCATCATGCTCATCGAACTTGTCAATCAACGTGCACATTCGATAGTCCCACAGCTGGATGACACCATTGTGTAAACTTGCAAGAATCCAAGGCCTCTTAGGATGGAAACTGAGACCTAATAATGGAAGGGAAAGTATATTAATCAGGACAATTAACCACCTTGTTTTGTGTTATTATTTTTTCATCATTATACATGTATAATTGACTGTACCACTGCACTAATTGCAAACTGTTAATAAAGTATTCAATCAATCGACCATTTATTTCTCAAGCTACAGAAAGACACAGTCCACGTCACATTAGCTTACTAATTAACATGAATATGCATAAACGTCACACTCGTGGGATAATGACAATAGTAATATAATTATACATCTTATAAAGTGAGAGAATGTAATATTAGTGTAGTAAATGCATTAGAGTCGGAAATGTCAAGAATTATGCCTCGCACTAAGGCTAGGTAATGTTAAATGCTATGCTAAACAGCTATAGCATCAGCTTACCTTTGACACGGGCCGACTTCGTCTCAAATTTGGTCAACATTGTGACTGTTCAGTGATACGGAATTGTTATTAATCAATGCCTGGCTACAGAAAGATACGAGTTTACAGTAAAAATGTAATGTTCCAGGACGAGAAGCTATGGTCAGTGTCTATAGCTTCTACTGTCTGTTTCCTGACACGTAGCCAGCCTGTCGTGTCTTCCTGCTTTGCACTAATAAAGTTGGAGAAATTCAAGCTGACGCAGAAAGCTCCACGACGATCTAACATAGAACCAAAACACATAGAAACACAACACATAGATTATTAGCACAACCAAGAAACAACACATAGAAATACAACACAGAGTAGCACAAACACAACCAACCAAATCCCCCCCCACCCACCCCTTTTCCCCCTCACTGTATATGTTTCTTTTCCCTTTTTAGTGTGGTGGGCAACCAGACTCTTGTAACTGTGACACTTTATTAGTGTGGTTGCCCGAATGGGCAACCAGACTCTTGTAACTGTGACACTTTATTAGTGTGGTTGCCCGAATGGGCAACCAGACTCTTGTAACTGTGACACTTTATTATTTCACTGGAGTAGTCTTTATTTTGACGCTTTATACCTCCCACACTGTACGCTGTACGCACTTGAGCCATATGTCAAATTGACCGGAAAAATCGGGAATCGTGTGCTTGTATTTTGTTAAGAGAAATGTTGTATAGTTTAATTGATATGAATTTATTAGTGAATTAAATTTCCCCATTGACATGAATGGGAAAAGGCAAAAATTCACATTCAAGTATTTGTTCCTCGGAGACTGTAATCACTATAGTTACAAAACTTTTAGGGATAATTCCACATTATCTCTAAAATTATTTAACCTTAAAATTTTATCGGTCGGCCTCATGGTGGCGCTATAACAGCCCACTTTACCTTTTGGCTTATAACTCTTGAACCATAGGTCGTAAAATAAAAAATATTTTTTCCCTGGATTCCTTGGGTCATGACGCATCTCCCCATATAGGCCACGTCCATTTCCGCCATGATAGATTTTCCGCCATTTTGAATTTTGTCCAAAACACACTTTTTGCTTTTCCTCCTACAGATTTTGTCCAAATCTCACAGAAATCGGCACACGTGATCTCTGGACCCATCCAATTAAAACTGAACTGCAGAATTTTGAAAGTGCGTATCGTTCGGCCGTAATCGTCTTCCGAAGTTAGTAGGAGGGGCCTATATCACAAAAAATGCCATAAATCACGAACGGAATGTCCAATCCATCCCACATTTCAATCACATGTCAAAGCAATTCCATTTTCATCCATAGGGGGCGCCGCAAATGCGAGAAATGTAACCGTTTGTCGCAAAAACATGAATTTCGGGGGTTAAATCCCCTCCGAATTACTTACGCATGATCTAAGGCGTGACTTGAAATTGTAATTGGCTGGCAATACTAGTGGGAGGGGCATATGTAAGCCACTGCGGCAACCACACTCTGCAATTTTTTTAAATTTGTGATGCCTTTGACAGATGTTTGTAGAAGTCGTTCAGTTATTGTTACATCATTTTGTAATTAACCTCTTAAGTCCTACATAATATATACACTTAGTCGCACAACAATGTTCAATTGTAAAAATGGCTGATCTACAAACTCACAACACAGCATTGTGAGGCTGTTTTTGAACATTTGTAAAGGATAATTTCACATGTTTCAAGTGATTAAAGGATGGATGGCTTTGCTGGCATTTAATGTGAATCACCACCAGCCCAGGTGAAATGTATGCATAGTTCTTGTGAGGCTGGAATCTATTTTACAGTATGGCTCTAGATGCGGAACATAGAAATGTTATGTCAGATTTTCACATTCAGAACCGTGTTAATCAGACCAGTGTGTGTCCATGTGGAAACCTCGTATGAATCTGATCTCAGGTCAGAATGGGTTAATCAGACCAGTGTGTGTCCATGTGGAAACCTCGTATGAATCTGATCTCAGGTCAGAATGGGTTAAATACTAGGCCTACTGAAGTTTCACTTGTAAGTTTGGGTAAGAAACTGTTTTTTTTTTTGCAGAGACTTTTTGTCTAATCACGTGGTCTGGTTCTTTATTTTCTTTACTTTATACGACAAAGCGTCCAGTACAGGAGTTATGTAGCTACAATTTGTCAATTTGCAGGTATTTAGAACAAAATTATAGACTCAAAATCTATACATGCTGCAAGTGCTCCGTCTTCCAATAAATAAGGTTTATCAAGTAGAAATACATGTTTGGTTATGGTGACATACATTTTGTGCGTTGTACATTTACATGACATTGGCAGTTATAAATAAAATTGATATAAATTAACATGTTTTGAGTACTGAGTTATTTCACCGAGCTGGTCAGTTCAGGTGAAGAAGTTTAAATGGTTTAATGTTTGAAATTATGTTAATTTATTTATTATTAGCCAAATTTGTTTGATACATATCAAGTAGTGTCTAATGGGGGTCTAATGGGGGCTCAACAAATGTGGATTTGGGAACAACTGCAGACTGCAGTACAGTATTACGTTATTAACAGATCCCTGATTGATCTAAAACGAATCCACAAATCACCAACAACACAGCAATAAAGCATTAAAACGTTTCCTTTGGAAAGTCAGAAAGTGACGTGCAAAATAAAAAATAAAATCTGCCAATTTATACACACTATGTTACACGTATACCGACGGTAGGATACCGTGTCTTTTAGGGGCGTTTCTGTGGTCAAGATAGGGCTTTTTTTTGGTACTGTAGCCTACCTGTCAGTTCTGCTGCTGGAGTCGGGTCTTCATGTAGGCTATAGCCTATGTGGTCTTCAATGTATACTGTATAGCCTATGTGGCGTGAACACTAAATCCAGGCTAAAATCGCGAGATAGTCAGCAAGTCATTAATTACAGAAGTATTTCACACACCTTTGATTCGCTGTAATAAAGGAACTAAAAGGTGATCATGAAGCAGAGGGAAACACAAAAGTCAGTTGGCAGCGCCACAGCCCAGCGACACCCACGTTGTGGCCAGAAATGTCACTCCGTTTGTAAGCTAAAGGATCCCACATAATGTAGGTTTGTAATAATGTTGTTTTTTGATGAATTGAACAATGTGGACTTTTGATGAATTGAACAATGTGGACCCTCTAAAACAAGTGTAATGCTTAATTGGGTCGTCCACTCACAGTTAACAGTCTTTGTATTGAGTTTGTGCTTGAAATGTACTGTAATTCTACAAACTATTAATAAAATATTTAAATCAATCAATCAAACCAGAGCTAGACTACACCATGATATATTATTAGGAGTACAATAACTTTGCATTGTGAATAAAAAGGTATAGCCACAGTGGGGTTGCAGTGTAATGTAATGCTGAAGGTTTAATCACAGGGCTGTCTGCTTTATGTACTATGATTAAACGTGCATTCTGGTATTGTGAATCAATGATTGAGAAAAACATCAGAGGGGTTTGAACCCGTGAAGTTATATAAAGTTTAATTCAAAGTCGGGTGTCTAAACCGCTAGACCACTGAGGACGCTGCCAGGAAGGGGACTCATGTCTGTATTGACTATTTATAAGCCGTGACGTAACCCGCTTCCGGGTCTTACTCAAGAAAGCTCCACGTCCTCGCGGGCGTGGCCTCACGTCATACCCGGAAGGAAGTGCCGCCCCCCTTCAAATCAAGAAAGCTCCACGTCCTCGCGGGCGTGGCCTTACGTCATACCCGGAAGGAAGTGCCGCCCCCCCTCAAATCAAGAAAGCTCCACGTCCTCGCGGGCGTGGCCTCACGTCATACCCGGAAGGAAGTGCCGCCCCCCCTCAAATACGGAAGAGACGCGTGGAGGGGGTTTTGCTCAGTGTTGTTTTGCCACGTCACCATGTCGGTCGTCGTCGTGTCCGCAGCAAGCAGGTACGTTCAATGTTATTTAATACTTAACGTTGTTGTTGTTCAAACATCTGTGATCACTTTATATGTTAACTTGTTGTGATGTTTATATATTATGTTCGTGCCACTCTGTAAAACCGTGTTCCAGTAGCCGAAAGGTTACTCTCGGCGCCTAGTAGACAACAGGGCCCGGGTTCGAGTCCCCATCGAGGACTGAGAGTTAGCTTCATTCTTACCAAACTAGCACAATTGTTTTAGCTTTTCTCGTCGAGGTCCATTATTCATTCAGTATTTGAGCCTAAAAATGGTGGTCCCGTGGCTCAGATACGGAATGAATAAAGGACCTCGACTTGATGCAAACAAACAGTGTTGTGTTTGTTAAGAAGAAAATAAACTCGGTCATCGACTGGGAAGTGAACCCGGGCCCGGATGTTCACATACCATCGGCTTAACCATTCGGCTACTGGATCATGGTTTTATAAAGTAGTAGTAGTAACATATATGAACACAACACAGTAGGAACAAAGCATTCTGGGATGCACGCTAGTTCGTTAGCTAGCTAGCGTGCTGCCGTCGTGAACGTGCACAATGATAGTCAACGGACCAGCGCGTTCATGTGTTTGGGGCCAGGCTGCAATACCTTCATTCGGCCACTATGTCCATTTCGCCTCAGGGTTTCCTCTGGGTGCCTTCTCTATTCATAATATACTCTATGCTCACAATGGTGGTCCGTGGCTGAATAAATAATCGACTAGAGGTGAACAGAGTAGTGTTTAGATGGTTCTGTTATGACTGCATGCTGTAGTGTTTAGATGGTTCTGTTATGACTGAATGTTGTAGTATTTAGATGGTTCTGTTATGACTTCCCCTCTGCATGTTGTAGTGTTTAGATGGTTCTGTTATGACTTCTCCTCTGCATGCTGTAGTGTTTAGATGGTTCTGTTATGACTGCATGTCGTAGTATTACTATTTAGATGGTTCTGTTATGACTTCCCCTCTGCATGTTGTAGTATTTAGATGGTTCTGTTATGACTTCTCCTCTGCATGCTGTAGTATTTAGATGGTTCTGTTATGACTTCTCCTCTGCATGCTGTAGTATTTAGATGGTTCTGTTATGACTGCATGCTGTAGTGTTTAGATGGTTCTGTTATGACTGAATGTTGTAGTATTTAGATGGTTCTGTTATGACTTCCCCTCTGCATGTTGTAGTGTTTAGATGGTTCTGTTATGACTTCTCCTCTGCATGCTGTAGTGTTTAGATGGTTCTGTTATGACTGCATGTCGTAGTATTTAGATGGTTCTGTTATGACTTCTCCTCTGCATGCTGTAGTATTTAGATGGTTCTGTTATGACTTCCCCTCTGCATGTTGTAGTATTTAGATGGTTCTGTTATGACTTCTCCTCTGCATGCTGTAGTGTTTAGATGGTTCTGTTATGACTTCTCCTCTGCATGCTGTAGTGTTTAGATGGTTCTGCTATGACTTCTCCTCTGCATGTTGTAGTGTTTAGATGGTTCTGTTATGACTTCTCCTCTGCATGCTGTAGTGTTTAGATGGTTCTGTTATGACTTCTCCTCTGCATGCTGTAGTGTTTAGATGGTTCTGTTATGACTTCTCCTCTGCATGTTGTAGTGTTTAGATGGTTCTGTTATGACTTCTCCTCTGCATGTTGTAGTGTTTAGATGGTTCTGTTATGACTTCTCCTCTGCATGCTGTAGTGTTTAGATGGTTCTGTTATGACTTCTCCTCTGCATGTTGTAGTGTTTAGAATGGGGGTGGGCAACTTTGACGATAGAGACTATATTTCCACAGTCCACTATATTTCCACTCTCACTCCAGAGGGCCACGTTGCATATTACTGTTGTAGCAAAAATAGCCGATGTACAAGCTCAAAACGCGTCGCAGTGCAACGCGTTTGGGGCTTATTGATCAGCTATTTTTTCCCCAAGACGGTGGATTGTGGCCCATGCCTTCCTGCTGTTATTTGTCATGTTGGTGTTCTCTATATCTTTTCGTCCTGGGCATGACGTTAAACTGTTCCGTTCGAGAGGACCGGCGACCCTCGAATGTAAACAGCCACGAAAGGAAACTATGTGTGTGTGAGGTGTTCTCTATCATTTCATTCCAGTACTACTACTTTGGGTAGTGGCTGGACGTTTGTGTAGATATTGAAAAGGAGGGGGCGAGCAGGCTACCTTGTGGTAGGCCGTTCTTTTGGGCTTTCCATTTACTCCTCTGGTCATTTAACTGGACATAGAAGCGCCTGTTGTTGAGGAGGCTTTTCCTGACCATTGTGCGGTGTTGGACAGTGTCGTAGGCAGCAGAGAGATCTCTGAATGCTGCTCCAGTTATTTGTTTTCCCTCAAACCCATCCTCAATGTGTTGGTTGAGGTTGAGCTCTGTCCAGCACAGGAGCGGCCAGGACGGAAACCACCTTGGTCTTTAGTCAGCTTGGTGTCTATGAGTGGCAAGAGGCGTTGGAGTAGCAGCCTCTCTTCTAGGTGATGCAGAGGAGGGAAATGGGTCGGTAGCTCTTTGTGGATAATGGGTCTTTGCCAGGTTTAAGGATTGCAACCACTTTGGCCTTTTCCCAGACAGAAGGGATGGTTTTCTGTGCTATGCATGTGTTCAGCATCCCCACAAGCCAGGTCTTTGCGTTGGGTCCCAGGTGCTGTAACATTTCTGCCAGTAGGTCATCAATCCCTGCTGCTTTTCCGGGTTTCAACTTTCCCATTGCAGTTTCAAGTTCTTCTAGGTCGAAGGGTTTGGTTTGAGGGCTGGCTGATTGTGCTTGGTCTGATACCACTGCGCAATGGTATTCTCCTGTGGGTCGGTGGCGGTCTTGGTCACAACTGGTGGCCAACAGTTGTAACCAACACCGCCACCGACTCACATAGAATACCATCGCACAGTGGTATCAGACCAACCACAATCAGCCAGCCCTCAAACCAAACCCTTCGACTTAGAAGAACGTGAAACTGCAATGGGAAAGTTGAAACCCGGAAAAGCAGCAGGGATTGATGGCATACTGGCAGAAATGATACAGCACCTGGGACCTAACGCAAGGACCTGGCTTGTGGGGATGCTGAACACATGCATAGCACAGAAAACCATCCCTTCTGTTTGGAAAAAGGCCGAAGTGGTTGCAATCCCTAAACCTGGCAAAGACCCATTATCCCCGAAGAGCTACCGACCCATTTCCCTCCTGCATCACCTACAAGCTCTATGAGAGGCACTAACATTTCTGAACAGACTATATTTACATCAATATGTCTGGGTCCCCACCTACTCACTCAGGGTTGACGTGTCACACCTGCAGTGATGGGAGGGGTACCAAAATGTGGTGTTTTGATTGGTTGATGGGGGCACTCCCTTAGTATAAAAGTGTATGTTTTGTGTACACATGACCTGATGAAGATCAAATAGATCGAAACGTTGTCAGTATTTCAATACAGAACGTTTTTTTTATACCTGTGAAGTGCGGGCTCCATCCAATACCTACACCAGTTGTGATGCAACAGAGTTTGCTGTGACCGTTGTGAATTATGGGTGGTGTGGTTTTTGCCAAGACGGTGGATTGTGGCTCATGCCTTCCTGCTGTTATTTGTCATGTTGGTGTTCTCTATATATTTTCGTCCTGGGCATGACGTTAAACTGTTCCGTTCGAGAGTACCAGCGACCCTCGAATGTAAACGGCCACGAAAGGAAATTATGTGTGTGTGAGGTGTTCTCTATGGGTTGGGTTTCAGGTGGTTGTATTGTAGTAGCTTGACATTTCTTGGAGGGCACTTTCAAGGACAGACTCAATCTTCTGGAAGTCTGCTTGTTGGGTCGTAATGCAGAGGTTGTCGGCGTAGATGAAATGCTGGCATTAGGCATTGGGTAGTGGCTGGTCGTTTGTGTAGATATTGGAAAGGAGGGGGGCGAGCACACTACCTTGTGGGAGGCCGTTCTTTTGGGCTTTCCATTTACTCCTCTGGTCATTTAACTGGACATAGAAGCGCCTGTTGTTGAGGAGGCTTTTCCTGACCATTGTGCGGTGTTGGACAGTGTCGTAGGCAGCAGAGAGATCTCTGAATGCTGCTCCAGTTATTTGTTTCCCCTCAAACCCATCCTCAATGTGTTGGGTGAGGTTGAGCTCTGTCCAGCACAGGAGCGGCTGGGACGGAAACCAGCTTGGTCTTTAGTCAGCTTGGTATCTATGAGTGGCAACGAGGCGTTGGAGTAGCAGCTTCTCATATAGCCTTGTAGGTGATGCAGAGGGAAATGGGTCGGTAGCTCTTTGAGGATAATGGGTCTTTGCCAGGTTTAAGGATTGCAACCACTTTGGCCTTTTCCCAGACAGAAGGGATGGTTTTCTGTGCTATGCATGTGTTCAGCATCCCCACAAGCCAGGTCTTTGTGTTGGGTCCCAGGTGCTGTAACATTTCTGCCAGTAGGTCATCAATCTCTGCTGCTTTTCCGGGTTTCAACTTTCCCATTGCAGTTTCAAGTTCTTCTAGGTCGAAGGGTTTGGTTTGAGGGCTGGCTGATTGTGCTTGGTCTGATACCACTGTGCAATGGTATTCTCCTGTGGGTCGGTGGCGGTCTTGGTCACAACTGGTGGCCAACAGTTGTAACCAACACCGCCACCGACTCACATAGAATACCATCGCACAGTGGTATCAGACCAACCACAATCAGCCAGCCCTCAAACCAAACCCTTCGACTTAGAAGAACGTGAAACTGCAATGGGAAAGTTGAAACCCGGAAAAGCAGCAGGGATTGATGGCATACTGGCAGAAATGATACAGCACCTGGGACCTAACGCAAGGACCTGGCTTGTGGGGATGCTGAACACATGCATAGCACAGAAAACCATCCCTTCTGTTTGGAAAAAGGCCGAAGTGGTTGCAATCCCTAAACCTGGCAAAGACCCATTATCCCCGAAGAGCTACCGACCCATTTCCCTCCTGCATCACCTACAAGCTCTATGAGAGGCACTAACATTTCTGAACAGACTATATTTACATCAATATGTCTGGGTCCCCACCTACTCACTCAGGGTTGACGTGTCACACCTGCAGTGATGGGAGGGGCACCAAAATGTGGTGTTTTGATTGGTTGATGGGGGCACTCCCTTAGTATAAAAGTGTATGTTTTGTGTACACATGACCTGATGAAGATCAAATAGATCGAAACGTTGTCAGTATTTCAATACAGAACGTTTTTTTTATACCTGTGAAGGTATAGTTCGCTGTGACCGTTGTGAATTATGGGTGGCTCCCTGAGGTCCTTGATCGCCATTGGGTCCAACAGTGGTCATTGAAGCGTGCGCACACATGCACCTACACACGCACAGGCGCACATGCGTATGCACACCTGGACCTTTAAATGAACAACAACACAAAAACTAAGGCACTGGTGTCGGACTTCTGGTTTACCGGAACGGGGTTCAACTCCCTGCAGTGCCCTGCTCAATGTGTTGTATTTCATTCATTGGTCCATGGTCTCAGAGGTCATTGAGCGGCGCGCTATAGTGCGCGATTCTTCATCATTGTTGAGGATTTAAAAAAAAGGTGAAAATCAAGGAAAAGCAAAAGGCTATAGTCCATGGTCACGGACCACATACTGGTCAAGGTCATTTATACTGGTGAAGATCATTTACTAGTCTTATGAAGGTCATTTATACTGGTCAAGGTCATTTACTAGTCTCATGAAGGTAATTTATAATGCCTTCCTGCTGTTATTTGTCATGTTGGTGTTCTCTATATCTTTTCGTCCTGGGCATGACGTTAAACTGTTCCGTTCGAGAGGACCGGCGACCCTCGAATGTAAACAGCCACGAAAGGAAACTATGTGTGTGTGTGAGGTGTTCTCTATCATTTCATTCCAGTACTACTACTTTGGGTAGTGGCTGGACATTTGTGTAGATATTGAAAAGGAGGGGGCGAGCAGGCTACCTTGTGGTAGGCCGTTCTTTTGGGCTTTCCATTTACTCCTCTGGTCATTTAACTGGACATAGAAGCGCCTGTTGTTGAGGAGGCTTTTCCTGACCATTGTGCGGTGTTGGACAGTGTCGTAGGCAGCAGAGAGATCTCTGAATGCTGCTCCAGTTATTTGTTTTCCCTCAAACCCATCCTCAATGTGTTGGGTGAGGTTGAGCTCTGTCCAGCACAGGAGCGGCCTGGACGGAAACCAGCTTGGTCTTTAGTCAGCTTGGTGTCTATGAGTGGTATGAGGCGTTGGAGTAGCAGCCTCTCTTGTAGGTGATGCAGAGGAGGGAAATGTGTCGGTAGCTCTTTGAGGATGATGGGTCTTTGCCAGGTTTGGGGATTGCAACCACTTTGGCCTTTCTCCAGACAGAAGGGATGGTTTTCTGTGCCATGCATTTATTCAGTATCCCCACGAGCCAGGTCTTTGTGCTAGGTCCCAGGTGCTGTATCATTTCTGCCAGTATGTCATCAATCCCTGCTGCTTTTCCGGGTTTCAACTTTCCCATTGCAGTTTCGAGTTCTTCTAGGTCGAAGGGTTTGGTTTGAGGGCTGGCTGATTGTGGTTGGTCTGATGCCACTGTGCAATGGTAATCTCCTGTGTGTCGGCGGCGGTGTTGGTTACGACTGTTGGCCACCAGTTGTGATGCAACAGAGTTTGCTGTGACCGTTGTGAATTATGGGTGGCTCCCTGAGGTCCTTGATCCCCATGGGGTCCAACAGTGGCCATTGAAGCGTGCACACACACATGCACACATGGACCTTTAAATGAACAACAACACAAAAACTAAGGCGCTGGTGTCGGACTTCTGGTTTACCGGAACGGGGTTCAACTCCCTGCAGTGCCCTGCTCAATGTGTTGTATTTCATTCATTGGTCCATGGTCTCAGGTCATTGAGCGGCGCGCTATAGTGCGCGATTCTTCATCTCCATCCAATAACTACACCAGTTGTGACGCAATAGAGTTTGCTGTGACCGTTGTGAATTATGGGTGGTGTGGTCTTTGCCAAGACGGTGGATTGTGGCCCATGCCTTCCTGCTGTTATTTGTCATGTTGGTGTTCTCTATATCTTTTCGTCCTGGGCATGACGTTAAACTGTTCCGTTCGAGAGGACCGGCGACCCTCGAATGTAAACAGCCACAAAAGGAAACTATGTGTGTGTGAGGTGTTCTCTATCATTTAATTCCAGACTTTCCTTCGTTCATTCCCAACTTCACTGTCTATCTCCTGTGTTCTCCATTCATCTTGAGCGATACACAGTCGTCTGATGTGCGGGGGGAGGTGCCGGCTAGCGCATAAAGGCACGGGACAGGTGTTGTCTTGACGCATCCCGTGTTGATGCGACAGGTGTCATTTAGGGCTGTGTCGACCAATTTGGTGTGACGTGATCGGCTCCAGCTTGAGCAGGCATACTCTGCTGTAGAGAAAGACAGGGCCATGGCAGTTGCACAGATTGTTTGTGGGTCTGCGCCCCTCTTGGATTTCACTAGTTTTCACAGGATGTTATTGTGGGTGTTGACCGTGGCTTTTGTGTTCTCCAGGTGTTTTTTGAAGAAGAGTGTCCTGTCCAGTGTAACTCCAAGATACATGGGGTGGGTATGGTTGGAGAGTTTGTGACCATCCCAAGTGACGCTCAGTTCTTTTTTCGCGTCTCGGTTCCTCAGGTGGAAGCTGCATAGTTGGGTTTGTGTGTCTTTCTTTTTCTGTCTTTCTTTCTTAGGACGGAGATCAAGGTAGACGCCGTTGGAAGGCTCAACACAAGCCGGTGCCCCTAGAGATCCATCCCAAAGCTTCCCTCAGGGAGCCCAGCATGCCAGCTAGCCAGCAAGCCTGCCCAGTCAGCGAACGCAGCCAGTCAGCTCCGCCAGTCAGCCAGTGTAGATAGTCAGGCTGCCAAGCCAGAGCATATCAGCCCTTGCAGTCAGCCACTGCAGCCATGCCAGCCTTGCTCAGTCAGCTCAGCCAGGCCTCTCTCGAGGCCTGGCTCTCTGTCTGCCTGGCCCGGTCTGCCCCGCCCTGCCTTGCAGCAACAGAACCAGCCTTTCTGGCAAGCCAGCCAGCTCAGAATGCGAGCTGAGCAAGCCAGTGCAGCAACAAGCCCAGACTAGGTTACTGCAGCCTTACTGTGCAGCCACAGCCACTCAGCGGAGATCAGCAGGAGCTGGCCAGGCTCCAACCCTTGCAGCGCAGCCTTAGGCCGGATAGTCCCCCTGCCTGCACTTTGTTGCCTTCCTGGCCTGTCTGCCTGCCTAGGCGCCTCGGTCTTCCTGTCTGTCTGCCTTGGCCTGCCTGTCTGAAACTGGTTAAGACTAACTGCGTGCTTGCCAGCTGCGCTGGCTTGCTGAGCTCGTATTCTGAGCTGGCTGGCTTGCTAGCAAGGCTGGTTCTGTTGCTGCAAGGCAGGGCAGGGCAGACCGGGCCAGGCAGACAGAGAGCCAGGCCTCGAGAGAGGCCTGGCTGAGCTGACTGAGCAAGGCTGGTATGGCTGCAATGGTGGACTGCAAGGGCTGATATGCTCTGGCTTGTCAGCCTGACTTTCTACACTGGCTGACTGGCGGAGCTGGCTGGCTGCGTTGGCTGACTGGGCGGGCTTGCTGGCTAGCTGGCTTGCTGGACTCCCTGAGGGAAGCTTTGGGATGGATCTCTAGGGGCATCGGCTTGTGTTGAGCCTTCCAACGGCGTCTACCTTGATCTTCATCCTAAGAAAGACAGACAGAAAAAGAAAGACACACACAAAGTCAACTATGCAGCTTCCACATGAGGAAGGCAGGAAGGCAGGCACGCAGGCACAAGCTGCCTGCGTGCTTGCTTCGCCCTCCAGTTGCTGCTCCAGTTATTTGTTTTCTCTCAAACCCATCCTCAATGTGTTGGGTGAGGTTGAGCTCTGTCCAGCACAGGACGGGACGGAAACCACCTTGGTCTTTAGTCAGCTTGGTGTCTATGAGTGGTATGAGGCGTTGGAGTAGCAGCCTCTCTTGTAGGTGATGCAGAGGAGGGAAATGGGTCGGTAGCTCTTTGAGGATGATGGGTCTTTGCCAGGTTTGGGGATTGCAACCACTTTGGCCTTTCTCCAGACAGAAGGGATGGTTTTCTGTGCCATGCATGTGTTCAGCATCCCCACGAGCCAGGTCTTTGCGTTAGGTTCCAGGTGCTGTATCATTTCTGCCAGTATGTCATCAATCCCTGCTGCTTTTCCGGGTTTCAACTTTCCCATTGCAGTTTCGAGTTCTTCTAGGTCGAAGGGTTTGGTTTGAGGGCTGGCTGATTGTGGTTGGTCTGATACCACTGTGCGATGGTATTCTCCTGTGGGTCGGCGGCGGTGTTGGTTACGACTGTTGGCCACCAGTTGTGATGCAACAGAGTTCGCTGTGACCGTTGTGAATTATGGGTGGCTCCCTGAGGTCCTTGTTCCCCATGGGGTCCAACAGTGGTGAAGCGTGCACACACACATGCACACATGCACCTACACACGCACAGGCGCACATGCGTATGCACACCTGGACCTTTAAATGAACAACAACACAAAAACTAAGGCACTGGTGTCGGACTTCTGGTTTACCGGAACGGGGTTCAACTCCCTGCAGTGCCCTGCTCAAATGTGTTGTATTTCATTCATTGGTCCATGGTCTCAGGTCATTGAGCGGCGCGCTATTGTGCGCGATTCTTCATCATTGTTGAGGATTTTTTAAAGGTGAAAATCAAGGAAAAGCAAAAGGCTATAGTCCATGGTCACGGACCGCATACTGGTCAAGGTCATTTATACTGGGGAAGATCATTTACTAGTCTTGTAAAGGTCATTTACACTGGTCAAGGTCATTTACTAGTCTCATGAAGGTAATTTATACTGGTCACAGTCATATACTGGTCACGGTCATTTCTACTGGTGAAGGTCATTTATACTGGTCAAGGTCATTTGTACTTGTCAAGGTCATTTATACTGGTCAAGGTCATTTACTAGCCTTATTGAAGGTAATTTATACTGCTCAAGGTCATTGATATTGGTCAAGGTCATTAAGTGGCACGCTATAGTGCGCGATTCTTCATCATTGTTGAGGATTTGAAAAAAGGTTAAATCGCAGAAAAGCTAAAGGCTAAAGTCCATGGTCACGGAGGGCATACTATAGTATGTTGTTTTTCATTTTTTGGTGGTGTGCGGGCTCCATCCAATAACTACACCAGTTGTGATGCAATAGAGTTTGCTGTGACCGTTGTGAATTATGAGTGGTGTGGTCTTTGCCAAGACGGTGGATTGTGGCCCATGCCTTCCTGCTGTTATTTGTCATGTTGGTGTTCTCTATATCTTTTCGTCCTGGGCATGACGTTAAACTGTTCCGTTCGAGAGGACCGGCGACCCTCGAATGTAAACAGCCACAAAAGGAAACTATGTGTGTGTGAGGTGTTCTCTATCATTTCATTCCAGACTTTCCTTCGTTCATTGCCAACTTCACTGTCTATCTCCTGTGTTCTCCATTCATCTTGAGCGATACACAGTCGTCTGATGTGCGGGGGGAGGTGCCGGCTAGCGCATAAAGGCACGGGACAGGTGTTGTCTTGACGCATCCCGTGTTGATGCGACAGGTGTCATTTAGGGCTGTGTCGACCAATTTGGTGTGACGTGATCGGCTCCAGCTTGAGCAGGCATACTCTGCTGTAGAGAAAGACAGGGCCATGGCAGTTGCACAGATTGTTTGTGGGTCTGCGCCCCTCTTGGAGTTCACTAGTTTTCACAGGATGTTATTGTGGGTGTTGACCGTGGCTTTTGTGTTCTCCAGGTGTTTTTTGAAGAAGAGTGTCCTGTCCAGTGTAACTCCAAGATACATGGGGTGGGTATGGTTGGAGAGTTTGTGACCATCCCAAGTGACGCTCAGTTCTTTTTTCGCGTCTCGGTTCCTCAGGTGGAAGCTGCATAGTTGGGTTTGTGTGTGTCTTTCTTTTTCTGTCTTTCTTTCTTAGGACGGAGATCAAGGTAGACGCCGTTGGAAGGCTCAACACAAGCCGATGCCCCTAGAGATCCATCCCAAAGCTTCCCTCAGGGAGCCCAGCAAGCCAGCTAGCCAGCAAGCCTGCCCAGTCAGCGAACGCAGCCAGTCAGCTCCGCCAGTCAGCCAGTGTAGAAAGTCAGGCTGCCAAGCCAGAGCATATCAGCCCTTGCAGTCAGCCACTGCAGCCATGCCAGCCTTGCTCAGTCAGCTCAGCCAGGCCTCTCTCGAGGCCTGGCTCTCTGTCTGCCTGGCCCGGTCTGCCCCGCCCTGCCTTGCAGCAACAGAACCAGCCTTTCTGGCAAGCCAGCCAGCTCAGAATGCGAGCTGAGCAAGCCAGTGCAGCAACAAGCCCAGACTAGGTTACTGCAGCCTTACTGTGCAGCCACAGCCACTCAGCGGAGATCAGCAGGAGCTGGCCAGGCTCCAACCCTTGCAGCGCAGCCTTAGGCCGGATAGTCCCCCTGCCTGCACTTTGTTGCCTTCCTGGCCTGTCTGCCTGCCTAGGCGCCTCGGTCTTCCTGTCTGTCTGCCTTGGCCTGCCTGTCTGAAACTGGTTAAGACTAACTGCGTGCTTGCCAGCTGCGCTGGCTTGCTGAGCTCGTATTCTGAGCTGGCTGGCTTGCTAGCAAGGCTGGTTCTGTTGCTGCAAGGCAGGGCAGGGCAGACCGGGCCAGGCAGACAGAGAGCCAGGCCTCGAGAGAGGCCTGGCTGAGCTGACTGAGCAAGGCTGGTATGGCTGCAATGGCGGACTGCAAGGGCTGATATGCTCTGGCTTGTCAGCCTGACTTTCTACACTGGCTGACTGGCGGAGCTGGCTGGCTGCGTTGGCTGACTGGGCGGGCTTGCTGGCTAGCTGGCTTGCTGGACTCCCTGAGGGAAGCTTTGGGATGGATCTCTAGGGGCATCGGCTTGTGTTGAGCCTTCCAACGGCGTCTACCTTGATCTTCATCCTAAGAAAGACAGACAGAAAAAGAAAGACACACACAAAGTCAACTATGCAGCTTCCACATGAGGAAGGCAGGCAGGAAGGCAGGCAGGCACGCAGGCAGGCACAAGCTGCCTGCGTGCTTGCTTCGCCCTCCAGTTGCTGCTCCAGTTATTTGTTTTCCCTCAAACCCATCCTCAATGTGTTGGGTGAGGTTGAGCTCTGTCCAGCACAGGACGGGACGGAAACCACCTTGGTCTTTAGTCAGCTTGGTGTCTATGAGTGGTATGAGGCGTTGGAGTAGCAGCCTCTCTTGTAGGTGATGCAGAGGAGGGAAATGGGTCGGTAGCTCTTTGAGGATGATGGGTCTTTGCCAGGTTTGGGGATTGCAACCACTTTGACCTTTCTCCAGACAGAAGGGATGGTTTTCTGTGCCATGCATGTGTTCAGCATCCCCACGAGCCAGGTCTTTGCGTTAGGTTCCAGGTGCTGTATAATTTTTGCCAGTATGTCATCAATCCCTGCTGCTTTTCCGGGTTTCGAGTTCTTCTAGGTCGAATGGTTTGGTTTGAGGGCTGGCTGATTGTGGTTGGTCTGATACCACTGTGCGATGGTATTCTCCTGTGGGTCGGCGGCGGTGTTGGTTACGACTGTTGGCCACCAGTTGTGATGCAACAGAGTTTGCTGTGACCGTTGTGAATTATGGGTGGCTCCCTGAGGTCCTTGATCGCCATTGGGTCCAACAGTGGTCATTGAAGCGTGCACACACACATGCACACATGCACCTACACACGCACAGGCGCACATGCGTATGCACACCTGGACCTTTAAATGAACAACAACACAAAAACTAAGGCACTGGTGTCGGACTTCTGGTTTACCGGAACGGGGTTCAACTCCCTGCAGTGCCCTGCTCAATGTGTTGTATTTCATTCATTGGTCCATGGTCTCAGGTCATTGAGCGGCGCGCTATAGTGCGCGATTCTTCATCATTGTTGAGGATTTTTTAAAGGTGAAAATCAAGGAAAAGCAAAAGGCTATAGTCCATGGTCACGGACCGCATACTGGTCAAGGTCATTTATACTGGTGAAGATCATTTACTAGTCTTATAAAGGTCATTTATACTGGTCACGGTCATTTACTAGTCTCATGAAGGTCATGTATACTGGTCACAGTCATATACTGGTCACGGTCATTTCTACTGGTGAAGGTCATTTATACTGGTCAAGGTCATTTGTACTTGTCAAGGTCATTTATACTGGTCAAGGTAATTTACTAGTCTTATTGAAGGTAATTTATACTGCTCAAGGTCATTGATATTGGTCAAGGTCATTAAGTGGCACGCTATAGTGCACGATTCTTCATCATTGTTGAGGATTTGAAAAAAGGTTAAATCGCAGAAAGGCTAAAGTCCATGGTCACGGAGGGCATACTATAGTATGTTGTTTTTCTTTTTTTGGTGGTGTGCGGGCTCCATCCAATAACTACACCAGTTGTGATGCAATAGAGTTTGCTGTGACCGTTGTGAAGTATGGGTGGTGTGGTCTTTGCCAAGACGGTGGATTGTGGCCCATGCCTTCCTGCTGTTATTTGTCATGTTGGTGTTCTCTATATCTTTTCGTCCTGGGCATGACGTTAAACTGTTCCGTTCGAGAGGACCGGCGACCCTCGAATGTAAACAGCCACGAAAGGAAACTATGTGTGTGTGAGGTGTTCTATCATTTCATTCCAGTACTACTACTTTGGGTAGTGGCTGGATGTTTGTGTAGATATTGAAAAGGAGGGGGCGAGCAGGCTACCTTGTGGTAGGCCGTTCTTTTGGGCTTTCCATTTACTCCTCTGGTCATTTAACTGGACATAGAAGCGCCTGTTTTTGAGGAGGCTTTTCCTGACCATTGTGCGGTGTTGGACAGTGTCGTAGGCAGCAGAGAGATGTCTGAATGCTGCTCCAGTTATTTGTTTTCCCTCAAACCCATCCTCAATGTGTTGGGTGAGGTTGAGCTCTGTCCAGCACAGGACGGGACGGAAACCAGCTTGGTCTTTAGTCAGCTTGGTGTCTATGAGTGGTATGAGGCGTTGGAGTAGCAGCCTCTCTTGTAGGTGATGCAGAGGAGGGAAATGGGTCGGTAGCTCTTTGGGGGTGATGGGTCTTTGCCAGGTTTGGGGATTGCAACCACTTTGACCTTTCTCCAGACAGAAGGGATGGTTTTCTGTGCCATGCATTTATTCAGTATCCCCACGAGCCAGGTCTTTGAGTTAGGTCCCAGGTGCTGTATCATTTCTGCCAGTATGTCATCAATCCCTGCTGCTTTTCCGGGTTTCAACTTTCCCATTGCAGTTTTGTGTTCTTCTAGGTCGAAGGGTTTGGTTTGAGGGCTGGCTGATTGAGGTTGGTCTGATACCACTGTGTGATGGTATTCTCCTGTGGGTCGGTGGCGGTGTTGGTCACAACTGGTGGCCAACAGTCGTAACCAACACCGCCACCGACCCACATAGAATACCATCGCACAGTGGTATCAGACCAACCACAATCAGCCAGTCCTCAAACCAAACCCTTCGACCTAGAAGAACTTGAAACTGCAATGGGAAAGTTGAAACCCGGAAAAGCAGCAGGGATTGATGACATGCTGGAAGAAATGATACAGCACCTGGGACCTAGCGCAAAGACCTGGCTTGTGGGGATGCTGAACACGTGCATGGCACAGAAAACCATCCCTTCTGTCTGGAGAAAGGCCAAAGTGGTTGCAATCCCTAAACCTGGCAAAGACCCATTATCCCCGAAGAGCTACCGACCCATTTCCTTCCTCTGCATCACCTACAAGCTCTATGAGAGGCACTAACATTTCTGAACAGACTATATTTACATCAATATGTCTGGGTCCCCACATACTCACTCAGGGTTGACGTGTCACACCTGCAGTGATGGGAGGGGCACCAAAATGTGGTGTTTTGATTGGTTGATGGGGGCACTCCCTTAGTATAAAAGTGTATGTTTTGTGTAAACATGACCTGATGAAGATCAAATAGATCGAAACGTTGTCAGTATTTCAATACAGAACGT
The DNA here is from genome assembly GCF_964188405.1 of Protomyctophum parallelum. Taxonomy (NCBI): domain Eukaryota; kingdom Metazoa; phylum Chordata; class Actinopteri; order Myctophiformes; family Myctophidae; genus Protomyctophum; species Protomyctophum parallelum. The sequence continues at coordinate 18,969,538 of NC_139709.1, forward strand.
TTTTTTTACACCTGTGATGTGCGGGCTCCATCCAATACCTACACCAGTTGTGATGCAACAGAGTTTGCTGTGACCGTTGTGAATTATGGGTGGTGTGGTCTTTGCCAAGACGGTGGATTGTGGCTCATGCCTTCCTGCTGTTATTTGTCATGTTGGTGTTCTCTATATCTTTTCGTCCTGGGCATGACGTTAAACTGTTCCGTTCGAGAGGACCGGCAACCCTCGAATGTAAACAGGAGTAGCAGCCTCTCTTGTAGGTGATGCAGAGGAGGGAAATGGGTCGATAGCTCTTTGGGGATGATGGGTCTTTGCCAGGTTTGGGGATTGCAACCACTTTGGCCTTTCTCCAGACAGAAGGGATGGTTTTCTGTGCCATGCATGTATTCAGTATCCCCACGAGCCAGGTCTTTGCGTTAGGTCCCAGGTGCTGTATCATTTCTGCCAGTATGTCATCAATCCCTGCTGCTTTTCCGGGTTTCAACTTTCCCATTGCAGTTTCGAGTTCTTCTAGGGCGAAGGGTTTGGTTTGAGGGCTGGCTGATTGAGGTTGGTCTGATACCACTGTGCGATGGTATTCTCCTGTGGGTCGGTGGCGGTTTTTCGCGTCTCGGTTCCTCAGGTGCAAGCTGCATAGTTGGGTTTGTGTGTGTCTTTCTTTTTCTGTCTTTCTTTCTTAGGACGGAGATCAAGGTAGACGCCGTTGGAAGGCTCAACACAAGCCGATGCCCCTAGAGATCCATCCCAAAGCTTCCCTCAGGGAGTTCAGCAAGCCAGCTAGCCAGCAAGCCTGCCCAGTCAGCGAACGCAGCCAGTCGGCTCCGCCAGTCAGCCAGTGTAGAAAGTCAGGCTGCCAAGCCAGAGTATATCAGCCGTTGCAGTCAGCCACTGCAGCCATACCAGCCTTGCTCAGTCAGCTCAGCCAGGCCTCTCTCGAGGCCTGGCTCTCTGTCTGCCTGGCCCGGTCTGCCCTGCCCTGCCTTGCAGCAACAGAACCAGCCTTTCTGGCAAGCCAGCCAGCTCAGAATGCGAGCTGAGCAAGCCAGTGCAGCAGCAAGCCCAGACTAGGTTACCGCAGCCTTACTGTGCAGCCACAGCCACTCAGCCAAGACCAGCAGGAGCTGGCCAGGCTCCAACCCTTGCAGCGCAGCCTTAGGCCGGATAGTCCCCCTGCCTGCACTTTGTTGCCTTCCTGGCCTGTCTGCCTGCCTAGGCGCCTCGGTCTTCCTGTCTGTCTGCCTTGGCCTGCCTGTCTGAAACTGGTTTAGACTAACTGCGTGCTTGCCAGCTGCGTTGGCTTGCTGAGCTCGTATTCTGAGCTGGCTGGCTTGCTAGCAAGGCTGGTTCTGTTGCTGCAAGGCAGGGCAGGGCAGACCGGGCCAGGCAGACAGAGAGCCAGGCCTCGAGAGAGGCCTGGCTGAGCTGACTGAGCAAGGCTGGTATGGCTGCAATGGCGGACTGCAAGGGCTGATATGCTCTGGCTTGTCAGCCTGACTTTCTACACTGGCTGACTGGCGGAGCTGGCTGGCTGCGTTGGCTGACTGGGCGGGCTTGCTGGCTAGCTGGCTTGCTGGGCTCCCTGAGGGAAGCTTTGGGATGGATCTCTAGGGGCATCGGCTTGTGTTGAGCCTTCCAACGGCGTCTACCTTGATCTTCATCCTAAGAAAGACAGACAGAAAAAGAAAGACACACACAAAGTCAACTATGCAGCTTCCACATGAGGAAGGCAGGAAGGCAGGCACGCAGGCACAAGCTGCCTGCGTGCTTGCTTCGCCCTCCAGTTGCTGCTCCAGTTATTTGTTTTCCCTCAAACCCATCCTCAATGTGTTGGGTGAGGTTGAGCTCTGTCCAGCACAGGACGGGACGGAAACCAGCTTGGTCTTTAGTCAGCTTGGTGTCTATGAGTGGTATGAGGCGTTGGAGTAGCAGCCTCTCTTGTAGGTGATGCAGAGGAGGGAAATGGGTCGGTAGCTCTTTGAGGATGATGGGTCTTTGCCAGGTTTGGGGATTGCAACCACTTTGACCTTTCTCCAGACAGAAGGGATGGTTTTCTGTGCCATGCATGTGTTCAGCATCCCCACGAGCCAGGTCTTTGCGTTAGGTCCCAGGTGCTCAACTTTCCCATTGCAGTTTCGAGTTCTTCTAGGTCGAAGGGTTTGGTTTGAGGGCTGGCTGATTGTGGTTGGTCTGATACCACTGTGCGATGGTATTCTCCTGTGGGTCGGCGGCGGTGTTGGTTATGACTGTTGGCCACCAGTTGTGACGCAACAGAGTTCGCTGTGATCGTTGTGAATTATGGGTGGCTCCCTGAGGTCCTTGATCCCCATGGGGTCCAACAGTGGTCATTGAAGCGTGCACACACGCACACACACACACATGCACCTACACACGCACGGGCGCACATGTGCATGCACACGCTAACCAAATGTAACTCTGAGAGTGTAACACATGTAACCAAATGGACCCTTACAGCTCTAACTCTGAGAGTATATATGGTGGCCGACGGGCACGTACAGGTCTAGTGTAACCAAATGGACCATTTGGTCCATGTCTGTAAGTCTGAGAGTGTAACACATGTAACCAAATGGACCATTACAGGTCTGTCATTCTGAGAGTGTAACACATGTAACCAAATAGACCCTTACAGGTCTTTGACTCTGAGAGTGTAACACATGTAACCAAATTGACCCTTACAGGTCCAACACTGGTTATCGAAGCATGTACACACGCACGCACGTGTAACCAAATGGATCCTTACAGATCCAACACTGTTTTTTGTTAATCATCGAATGAAATGTGGGAGGTCGGCAAAAGAGAAAGTTTAAAAAATCAAAGCAAAGGTAATTCGAAAATGTTATTTTTGTGCTTTTGTGTTTCTCTTCTTTATATATTACTTTACTGTTTGAAATGTAAAATTTACATTTCAACGAAAGGACCTGTAAAGGACAACACAAAACCTAAGGCACTGGTGTCGTACTTCTGGTTTACCGGAACGGGGTTCAACTCCCTGCAGTGCCCTGCTCAATGTGTTGTATTTACATGGTTCATTGAACGGGGTTCAACTCCCTGCAGTGCCCTGCTCAATGTGTTGTATTTACATGGTTCATTGGTCCATGGTCTCAGAGGTCATTGAGCGGCGCGCTATAGTGCGCGATTCTTCATCATTGTTCAGGATTTAAAAAAAGGTGAAAATCGCGGAAAAGTGAAGGGCTATAGTCTATGGTGTCGGACTGCATACTGGTCAAGGTAATTTATACTGGTCAAGGTAATTTACACTGGTCAAGGTCATTTATACTGGTCAAGGTCATTTATACTGGTGAAGGTCATTTATACTGGTGAAGGTCATTTATACTGATCAAGGTCATTTATACTGGTGAAGGTCATTTATACATGTCAAGGTCATTAATCCATGGTCTCGGAGGTCATACAATAGTATGTCGTTATTTTCGATTTCGGAGGATTTGAAAAAAAAAAGGTGAAAATCGCGGAAAAGAGAAAGGCTATAGTCCATGGTCACGGACCGCATACTGGTCAAGGTCATTTATACTGGTCAAGGTCATTTATACTGGTCAAGGTCATATATACTGGTGAAGGTCATATATACTGGTGAAGGTCATTTACTAATCTTATGAAGGTCATTTATACTGCTCAAGGTCAGTGATTGATTGATTGATTGTCGAATTACAGTACATTTCAAGCACAAACTCAATACTAAAAAGTTCCAGCATGTGTCTCCACAGTAAGCTGAATAACAAAGTGTGAATGTAGTTTCTAGGTGAAATTGATTTTTAAATTTCCCCATTGACATGAATGGGAAAAGGCAAAAATTCACATTCAAGTATTTGTTCCTCGGAGACTGTAATCACTATAGTTACAAAACTTTTAGGGATAATTCAATTATCCCTAAAATTATTTAACCCTAAAATTTTATCGGTCGGCCTCATGGTGGCGCTATAACAGCCCACTTTACCTTTTGGCTTATAACTCTTGAACCGTAGGTCGTAAAATAAAAAATATTTTTTCCCTGGATTCCTTGGGTCATGACTCATGACGCATCTCCCCATATAGGCCACGCCCATTTCCGCCATGATAGATTTTCCGTCATTTTGAATTTTGTCCAAAACACACTTTTTGCTTTTCCTCCTACAGATTTTGTCCAAATCTCACAGAAATCGGCACACGTGATCTCTGGACCCATCCAATTAAAACTGAACTGCAGAATTTTGAAAGTGCGTATCGTTCGGCCGTAATCGTCTTCCGAAGTTAGTAGGAGGGGCCTATATCACAAAAAATGCCATAAATCACGAACGGAATGTCCAATCCATCCCACATTTCAATCACATGTCCGGGGTGGTTCAATCAACCAAGTTTTAAAAGCAATTCCATTTTCATCCATAGGGGGCGCCGCAAATGCGAGAAATGTAACCGTTTGTCGCAAAAACATGAATTTCGGGGGTTAAATCCCCTCCGAATTACTTACGCATGATCTAAGGCGTGACTTGAAATTGTAATTGGCTGGCAATACTAGTGGGAGGGGCATATGTAAGCCACTGCGGCAACCACACTCTGCAATTTTTTTAAATTGCGAATTTTCTAGTTGTACTGTAATTCTGCAAACTGTTAATAAATATTTCAATCAATCAATCATAGAAACATAGAATCACAACAGGGCGAGATGCACGCATCCACGTCGTTGACGGAAGACTGCTGGGCGAGCGCTGACGCTTTGGCATGGGGCGTCAGATCAACATGGAATTAATTCTGTACTGGCCATATAAGGAGCATGTCTTGAGTGTACAGGGTTTGATGAGGTCAGATCAACATATGGATCAGAACAGGTCAGCTCCATACAGTATAATGGAGATCTAAAGGTGGTAGCAGGGACATTCTCTTGAGTGTACATGGTTTGATGAGGGCCCAGCCCAAGTAGGCCCGGGGGTAACAGAGTGGCATTCTGAAGCACTGCCATTCCGAATGTGGCTACAGCGTGCGGTTAGGTTAGACAGGGTTAGAATTGAGTGAGTCGGAGGGCCTGTTGAGAACTCTAGTTGCACTAATAACTTTGGGGCAGGCCCGTCTAGTCTAGAGTTTGAAATTTGAATGGTATAAGGTATAAGGTATAAGTCAGGAAGAGGGAGACATGGAAGAGGAAGGATGGATGGGGAAGGATCAACATATGGAATGATAGAACAGGTTCTGAAATATATCCATATTTCAGAACCTGAAATATAGAGTTGCTGGCCAATAGTGATGACATCAGGGATCTCCATATATGGGCTTAAAGGACGTCTTTAGTTTTTTTTCAACCAAGGTTCATGTTTTAGGTTATTAGATAAACTAAAAGATGACTGTTCATTTTTTGTCATTTGCTGGTTTCTTTCGATTTAGGGATTTTACTTAGCTATTTTTGTGTGTCCTTTAACTACGACAGCAGGTCGCATTTACTATGACATCAGGGTCTCCACATCTCCATCCCTGATGTCACGAGACCATAATTATAGAGAGAACACAGAGAAACATACGCAACATATAGAAATACAAATCATTGAAACCATAGATTGAAACACAATTCAACTGATATGAACTCTATAGAAATACAACAAATAGAACCCCAACACCCAAACTACTATTACCTCTGGATAGATGAGAGCCTTAATAGTCACCTGTAAGGAACCCTGAAAGGACTATTTTTAGTTTTATAATAGTCGACATTGGAACACACACATAAAGGACTACTCAAAACCAACAGTATTATCTCATTAGTTTAATCCATGATATTTACAAAGTACAACAAAAGGAAGAAAAAGATGTGTGAAACTGGTTGCATTTTGATTTGGTTTTTATCGTGTCTGGGCATTTGCAACAGCCCTGAGAATTATAAACACACACATTTCAGTTCCCTCAGGCCGTATAGTTCTATGAAGCTTTATGTGGTCTTTCAGTGAATGATTAAATCCTTTCACATAATTCACAGCATGGGATAGGGAGCGGCTGTGTGTCTGACTGTGTAATATATTATCTAGGTCTAATACTTTCTCTATAGTAGGGCAGTCTCAATAGCAGCCTGTTTCAGTAAATTTTACCCGTCACTTTTGGTATTTTTACACCAAATGTGACCACCACCAAAACAACGATTGCTTACCCAGACAGTGACGTTGTTGGTGGAGCAGTCTCCAGGACATTTAAAGTGATATTTGGTAAATACTAACATCTTTTGGTTAAAAAGGTTAAAGCTCTATATATTCCGATAGTAATCATTGCTACGGAGTAAAAGTTTTCTGGTAGGCTGCCAATTTCACCCAAGCAGATTCAGGAGACTGTGACCAAAGATCAGCTTCAATTTTATAGTGTTTACAGTTCAATTTTGTGTCTGCTCTCTTCTCTGTGTCATCACTTACAATTTCACTTATTTATCCTGTATGAGTTCTCTCTCCCTTTTTGGATGGAATTGGTATCCCGACTTGAAATGCTTACGGCGCTCGAAAGACTAGTAGGGAGACACCCGTTATTGAACACGTTATAGCAGTGATTTCCATCGGCATATTAATAGAACTATTCAACACTTATTTTAACAAAGAAATATCACTTACTGCCCCTTTAATTTCTTGCACACTTGGATCCTATACACTTGGAACTGTATAGGGTGCGTTGTGGTACACAACGAAAATAGCAGATCTACAAGCTCAAAATGCATTACAGCTTAACACACTGCGAGCATGTAGATCTGCTATTTTTGTAAAGGTATGTTGGCAGGCAACCAAGCATAAATCAGGTTAATCACAGACAATGAAACATGAGGAAGTGACCACTTGGCCAGTCAATCACTGCTACTTTTCATCAGGGAGCATACATGTTGATGCATGCTACAATAATAGACATTATAAAAGTCCCCTTGGGCACGTTCATAATTTGCTTCCATAAGAGCACTGCAGTGATTCAAGAGTTCCGTTTCATAACATTTACCCTAAAGACAAGATTAATCTGCAGTGCTCATCGTGGCTGTATGGAAGCAAATTATGAATGTGCCCAAGGGGACTTTTATAATGGCTAGTATTGTAGCATGCATCAACAGATAGGTGCTCCCTGATGAAAAGTAGCAGTGATTGACTGGCAAAGTTCAAAAGTTTCATTTTCAGTGATAAACCTGATTCATACTTAGTTGCCTGCCGAGCGCAGACATACCTTTACAAAAATATCAGTTCTTTCTAATAATTTTCAATATTCTAACAGAGTGGAAGATTTGATCGTTCCACAGACAACTCCTCATGTTAATGGAACATGAAAACAGCAAGCATACCATCCAAATGGGACTTCTACACAAGCCACAATAAATAGTCAACTCTGAAAAGCAGAGTAGCAACTCCCCAACGGCCGGTCAAATGAAGTGTACTGTATCCCCTTACGTATAGTTCACACCATCACCGACATTCTGTGTTCCGCGTTGTCCGACAATATGGTTTCCAGTGGAAACAATGCAGCCTGATAAAATATTGGTAATGATATAAAATATATTCCCCTTTATGTTAATGTTAACCCAAGTAGTAGTTTATCAAAATATATAATTCTAAAACTACCTACCTAGGGCTTGTGAGCTGGTATTACCAAGAATATACACTATACTCTCTCTACGTTGTGAGCTTGTAGATCAGCTATTGTCAGTGTGCAACACAAGTCTGGCTTATCACTGTTGGTGTGAACTAAGAGTTACAGGCATGCCATAGCACTGGAATTGTCAACACAGCATTATATTGGCAATCACAGGGCGAGTAGTTTACACAGTACATCCTAATTCTACTGGATACTGTAATCAGAGCAAAGGCCTCCAAGAATTAGCACATCACTTCAAAGCAATACTCGGACTAGGAAATAAACATAGGAGAATGAATCACGAGTCACCCATATTAATGAGCTGGTATACAGTAACAAGGATACTTTCACGCCGTTGTTTCAGTTCCATAATTATATACTCATTCTCTAATGCTACAGGACAGTGGTATTTAGTGATCATATGTGCCATTAAAGGACAACTTTAGTTTTTTTCAACCAAGGTTCATGTTTTAGTTTATTAGAGAAAGTAAAATATGAGTTTTAAACCTTTTTAATTTGCTGCTTTCTTTCGTTTAAGAGATTTTAGCTGTTTTTGACAGGGGGGGCAGGGGCATTCGAACATGGGGCTAAATATGTATTTTTTGACAAAATATTACGGCAATTTCTTTTTTTATTATTTACTATAGTCCTAATAGACCCCAGGAAATTACATCTGGCCAGTGGCCACAGAAGATCACAGGATCTACTGAATGTGAAGGAGGCCTACTTGGGGGCTGCCATGTGTGTCATAGGCTCAATGTCAGTTTGACACATTCAGTAGATCTCGTGATCTTTTGTGGCCAGATTTCTTGGGGTCTAGTAGGACTATAGTAAATAATAAAAATATTAATCACTATAAAAAAAACAGCTGTCAAAAACAGAAAGAAATTTCTCTAATAACAACCTAAAACATGAACCTTGGTTGAAAAAAACTAAAGTTGTCCTTTAAGTGTGTTCATGTTCATTGCACTTCAACCCCAATCAGTGAAATCATCTGAAACAAGAACGAAAGGACTTGTTTTGGTTGGACAGTTGCTGTTTTTACATTTCTGTCTAATAAGCTATATATACATCAATGTACTTTTGGTGGAACGTAGCACCCCTATACACTTGGACCTCAATGGCACTTAACTGATCATTGCTTTTTAAACGGAGTAAGTCATGTAAAATGAATTATCTTATATATGAGAAAGGAAACATATCACAATTTCTTTACTCTATAAATAGTTATGTAGATATACACTCACTCACTAGTCAGTAATATTGTTTGTTATATCATTAATTATGATAAGGGCAAATTTTGTCCTGTGCCTGTATAGAGGAAAAGTTATCTGTGAATAATTTATTTAAATTAACTTAACAGAGTACTCGGTGGCACAGGGGTAAAGTTCCTAACGTAGAGGCAAGGGGTGTGAATCAGGAATGGGGCTCGGTCATTGCAATAGCAACTCCTACAGGTTGGTCAGGGTGCATGTTCAGTTCAGTTGCTTAACTGGGAGGAATAGCGTTCCTCTGCTTGTCGTTACATCCTCCCAGTGAAACTCCCCCCAGTGAAAATAATCTATTGGAGGAGACAATCTGTCTGTGCTCTCTCTCTCTCTGCAACCAACTGTAGGGGTTAGCAGTGACGGGGAACTAAGAATAAACGGAGAAATCGGGCATAACAGCTACATTTTGAGAGAGGGAGAAAAAAGTAATAATAGTGAATGATCACCAACCATTTTGTAAACCAGGCATCGCATGGCATTCAATGTTTTAAAACATATGAAATCAGAATATCAGACCCTCAAGTTAGTGGTTCTCAAACATGTTCATGTCGAGGACACCAAATTGATATGTATTATACTCTGGACCCCCTTTGTGCCAGGAACCCCCATAAGATAAGATTTGTGTTGTAAAATTAGATTTAGTACAGAATTCTAGTTCAACTGTCAAGTACTGTATCTATACTATAGGTGGGTGGGGATATAGCATTGGAGAGTGAAACCTACGATATGAATAGTCATTCTCATAAATTGTCTCACTGGTCTAACTTTTAATTAAATAATAGTGAAATTAAACTATTACGGTACTCATTTTGCTGGGGACACACTGGAGCCCCCTCAACGATGCCTCGTTACGCCAGACTGGGGTGCCAGACTGATTCCTTACCTTTCATTTGTTTTTTGCAAAGGCACTGATTACACCTGTGTGAGGAATGCTATTATATATCAAATTGTGAATGAGTTGCAAGACCTACTTATAAAGTGAGGATGTCAAAATGTCTGTTGAGCATTGCCTAATGTTACAAACTGTGTCGTTCCAGGTGGTGTGGTGTGCACGTCCCTCTGTTGTGTCAAATATCTCGACACCTTGATCTTTGAGGTACAGTAGTGTAATAAGTGTGGATGTCTCCCAGGCATTTTCAGAACCAGAATCTGTTACCCTGGATTTTCTTTTCTCCAGACTTTTTCTTCTCGTTCTTTAAAACCGACTCTGCGCCATACACTCCGACACTGCAGTGCATCCGATATGGACCGAGCCCCTCTTTCTCTCTCTCTGCTCACATGATCGAACACTGTTCCCCACCGCCTCCCCCGGCGACTCCTGGGAGATTGAGTGATTCCATGTCAAAGTTGAGACCAGCTGGCTGTGGGGTGTAAGAAGAAAAGACAGAATAGATATATAACGACACTCGAGTAATATTCACCTTAAATTAAGCTTTTTCTTTTGTCACTTGAAATTGTATTGTAGGACGGAACCCACCTTCACTTGCACACATGCATTTCACAACCCTGTACCAAATTATTATTACTATTATTATTTTTATTTTCTCTTATCATTTTTATTTTCATTGTTGTTTTTATATATTGTTGTTAGTATTTTATATGTACACAGTCTCATGTCTTGTATGTAAGTCTGTTGTGTTGTCCTCTTATGGAACCCTCAAAATAAATGACAAAACAAAATGAGAAAAAAAAAAATCATTTTTTAAAGACATATTAGATTAAGCATTTTACAATGCTTTAATTATAATTTAAGCAATACTTCACCATAAAAATAACAGACAGTAAAAGCATATTCAAGGGTTTCAACACCTGTACGGGATCCATACCAAACAGAACCAAATGGGTTAGTTAGTTTTATTTTGGCCATTTGTTAAAAACAATAGTTGTTGATCATACAGTAGCCTACAACATAGTCAACAAGGTGACTATTTGTACACTCTTCATGGTTAAATGAACACTGTAATATAATATTATTGTGTAGTTCTAACTAAGGCACCCACTGGACACTTACAGCATCACCTGCTAGCTCTTTAGGAGGCTGACCAAGGTCTTGCAGCTGCAAATAAAAACACCATTGGGTTTAATTCACAATCTGCAGAAAGGAAGTCTACCATTCCAGACAAAGTCAACCCAAATCATCACAACTCCACTAATAAAAGTGCTGCCTCACCTGTTGCATCAGTTCTAAAATGCTTTCAAATGTGCCGTCTCTGTTTGCCCCTTCTTCCTCTCTCTCAAACTGTTGACAGATGTCTCCCATGATCTTTGCTTGCTGTTCATAACGCTGGTACTCATCTGCAGAGAGGCTGGCCTTATTGCTATCCAGCCAGTCAGGGTACTGCAAGGAGATGGGTAACATGCATTTATCAAAGTGATGTGGGACAAAGGCACATTATCATTGCGACCGCAAGTCGCATTTACTATGAAAAACGTGCATTTCCCATCAGTCCGTCCGTCACCCCACGCCTCCATATATGGTCATGCCTCATGGCATCACATAACAACACGTGACATCATCAGGGATCTCCATATATGTAGTCGCGACATAGGCGACATCGCCAGGGGCCCTTGCCCATTATGGGAATGTCAAATGTCAGAAAAGTCCATATATTGACATTCCCAGCCGATGCCCTAATACAATCCCTGTTATGCCCATATATTGTCATCAATATTAAGCCCATATATTATCTATTATGGTCCCATATTTTCAGCACACAACACTGTTTGTTGTACAGCAGGGTATATATCAGGCTTAAAATGTAATTGCAAAAAGACATACATACTTTAGAGGTGATCTCTTTGAGAGATGGATAAAGCACTTCCTTGGACAGAAGATTCTGCATGATGGACTGCATGATGGGCAGGATATTTCCGTCATCCCCGCTTCCTTCTCCTTCATCTAATCCCAGCCCTTCCAGAGCCTTGACCAGATCGTCACCAGCCAGCCCTTTATTCTGTAGCATCATTAAGAATATGAATGGTAGGTACATCTCAGCATTTTGAAAGCATTCTGCAGACATTTTCAACTGGACTACAGTCATTACCTGTAGGTTATCTGCATTCTTGGCCAATCCACTGAGGGTGTCTTTTAAACAGGATGTGAATTCCTGCTGGGATTCAGTATCAGTACCTATGCATAATGAATACAATTGATATTGATACACAACAAATATAATACAGTACAAAACATAAATAATAGGTAAATGGTAAATGGTGCATTTATATAGCGCCTTTATCCAAGGCTCTTTACATAGATTGTGCATTACATGCATTACATTCACCCATTCACCCACATATTCATACACTGATGCGGAAAGCATGCAAGGCACCAGGTCTTGCTCAAGGACACCTCGACACCAACTCTGGGGGAGCACGGGTTCGAACTGGCAACCTTGCGGTTACCATCCGGCCACCGTCGGAATTGAGCAGAGTGGAATAGACTTACCAACTTTCCCTGCAGCCTCTGATAGTTTGTGGAAGTGTTGCAGAAGCTCTGGTTCCTCCTGGGCCAGCTCAGTCATGGCTTTCTCCCACTCCTCTCGGGCCTGGGTGGCCATGTCCCCCTCAAACAGATTCTCAAAGAACTTACTGTCCTCCAGCAGGGGGGGCTAGAGAGACACATTTGAACGAGTTGCCACCCTTTCATTAACTTAATGGCAAGATGCCTGCCATGTGAATATGGTCTATGGCTACCACCCTTGCTCAAGAGAAACCTGTATGTGTATATCTACTCCACTGCATCTCGGTTCCAAATTGTACTTCTACTCCACTACACATTTATTTGAAAACTTTAGTTACTAGTTACTTTGTAGATTTTGATTAGTGTGTGTGACTGTGTGTGTAAATTGTTGAGAGAGTGAGAACAAGATTACCAACCAACCTTCTCTGGACCACTGCAAGTTGAAGAGGAAGCTGCTGCAGCCGTGGGGGCTGGAGGGGCTGGAGTCTTGTCAAAGTCATCTAATGCACCTGGGGCAGAAAAAAAACATTTTCACGTGGTAGTAAACCACTGAAGAAACTAGTCCGGGAATGTCAAAACGATGCATCATAAAAATCACAAGACAAACATTAGTGTCTAAATTATACACACTAGAGCTCTGGCTACTAGCAACCTTTTCACACTTGACAACCAGTATTGCCATGTCTGCTAGCAAATTTTTGGAAAAGTCGCTTATAAATATTGTTGGTTCTGGGTTGTGTTTTTATGGGCTTGTTTCCAATGTGTACCGGTAGTTGCTTAGTTTGGCTTGCTTCCTAATTAAGGATGAGCAATTAAATCGGTCATCATATCGGTATTGGCCGAAAAATGCAATATCGGTATCGAACTGATTAGCTGCTTTTATATATATATAATATATATAACATAATTATATAATAATGATGTTGATTCTTTTGTTGGTGTTGTTTACATATTGAAAAAGCCTTTTGTGATGATAAACTTAAGGCTGCAGATTCAGAAACAAATTAAAAAAGATATATACTACATTCAAGCTGTTTATGTTGGGATATGGGCCAACAGTTCAAAGACAGTGCATCCCTAGTTTGGGAATAAAGAGGCATTGCTTTTTAAAATTCAGTGTTCATATATAGCCTTTGCCTTTTAGTTTTTCAGAATGGACAAAATGATTATTCTTGCTTTTTTTAAATACAGAATGAGATCATATCGGTTTATATGGTATCGGCCATAACAGCAATTAATTATACAGATATTGATATCGGCCAGAAATGTCATATCACCCATCCTATTCCTAATGTTTTTAACAAGTGGCTCGTAATTATTTTTATATCATCAAAGTGACAAGGACCTCACATTAATATGCCAGGAAGGAACCTCCTATACAAGTTTACAAATATTAAAATAATAATAATAATAATAATAATAATAATAATAATAACTGTTTTAAAAATACCCAATCTACAATTAAGTAGTATTAAGTATTTTCACTTATTTTGGGCTGTTTTCATAGACCTGTTTGCTTATTTCTCTATCTACTGTTGACAACGAAAACGATCTAATATGGGTCAAAGTTGATTTCCTGTTGCAGTGTTTGTTTGTCAGAGTAGTAGAGATGGGACTGAGGAAATAGCCATGGACCCAAGCTGTCCTAGCCTGGTTAACCCATAGTTACAGTATATTAACCCTGTCCCCTCCTAGACAGGACATTTCACTAGCTAACATTTCACCAACAAGATCTATGATGTGTGAACGTTTATGCGGATATACTCTGAATTACCATTGCCATGTCAATTGCTTTCAATGACAAGGGCATATAAGCATCTCATGAGAACACCAAGCCAACGACCACATTTTGGACAAATATTATCACAAGCTGACGTAAAATTCCAATTTACAGTAAAGCCGAACGCTAGATAGCAATTAAAGCTGATTTGCCAACACGAGTTTACTTGTTGAGTTTGGACCATAAGTGTATTGGTTTGGACCAGGTAGGAGGACCTGTCAAATTCACTGCTCCATGCACGATGTGTTAACAGCGCTCATTCTGGTCACATGTTTACTATCAGTCTGTGCCAGTCGAAAGACACTGACGCGGGGCACAGAGTCCCACTGGGGGACAAAATGACAGAAGCCTTACTGTCCAATAACTCATCCAATTCTGCATCTTGTCCAGTGGACGACTCGGCCGATCCTGACGCCATCTTCTTCTTTTCCAAACACCCCCGGCCGTCCCCGTAAAATGACGTCGTTACACTGTAAACTAAAGTTGTCGCGGAAAGTCTACGTAACTCTTCCATTTCCAGATTCCCATTAGTACTTGGCGCCATCTGCTGGCAAATTTATATAATATATACACTACCAGTGGTTGTGGTTCCCAAACCTTTTTATTAGGGGCCCTATTTTCGTCAGTGCTAAACCCCTTATCCCTAAACGTGTTACTATTTTGAAAAACATTAAAATTGTTCAACTAGCCGATCTATATATACAACTATTTGAACTATTCAAAAAATGTTTTTCAAAATAGTAAAAAAAAAAGTTTAAGGAAGGGGTTTAGCACTGACACAATAGGGCCACTTGATGTTTGCCCGGGACCCAAACTAGTGAAAATAGCAGATCTACAAGCGAGTTGTGAGCTTGAAGATTGGCCTTTGATTTTCTTTGATTTCTTCATGAAATTACTGAAATATATCATTGCATTTTGTTTTTAATTCCTGTTTTTGCTTATTTTGGAAGGAAACAAAAAATAAAGGGATCCGTAAAATGTGTTCGTGACCCACAAATGGGCCCCGACTCCCGACCCAGTGTTTGGGAATTAATTGATAGATTTTTATTAACAGTTTGCATAATAGGCACAGTTAAAAACGAACGAATTCACTATGAATAGTGAATGTCCAATATGGTCTGGTGGTCCTTGATTCAATATGCTATACAAATTGGATGATAAAATGTGTGTGTGTGTGTGTGTGTGTGTGTGTGTGTGTCCCCACACAGAAAGGCCCTTTCGCCAACCCCGCCTCGGGTATGGGCACTGATGACTCGGAGGAGAGGACATGCAGCCAGCACCCACAGTGTCACGAGCGGGAATCGAACGCAGGACCTTCTATAGGCGACAGCACTACCTACTGTGCCATCGTGCCCCCTAGAGCCTCTGCCTGATGACCTCAATAGTCTAATATCAGCTGCAACATGTTGCATATGGGATAGGCCATCGTGTCGAGTGACCCTGGGTCCTCATTGTTTATTTTAATGACTCACTGCACCAAACTAGAGCAATGCTGTGGTTATCAAAGAATGCATGACATTCCTCTCTCTCTCTCTCTCTCTCTCTCTCTGTGTGTGTTTGTTTCTCTATCTCCCTATCTCTTACTCCCACACACACACACACACACACACACACACACACACACACACACACACACACACACACACACACACACACACACACACACACACACACACACACACACACACACACACACACACACACACACACACAACACACACACACACACACACACACACACACACACACACACACAGAAAGTTGATTCGGCCGAATTATCTGCATTTCTTTGCCTTAGTCATGAAACACGTACTTTCGTTGACACGTCATCTCAGCCACATTAGAAAAATAAATAAAGGTTGGTTGCTAGGGCCGAGGTTACTATGGCAACCCATACAAATAATCTAAGTATGATTCCAGCATGTGTAATGCCCGGGATTTGAACTCAGGCCTCCTGCATGAAAGTCCAACATCTTAACCACCAGTCCAAAGGGATATCCCTCTGAGCTAAAGCTGGGGAACATTAGACTGTAAGAGGGGGGGAAGAAGAAAAATGGAGGGGGAAGAAGGGGGGAGAAGAAAAAGAGAAGAAAGAAGAGAAAAGGAGAGAAAAGGGAAGGGAATGGATGCAATTCTAACTCAGCTTCATGTACAATCCTGCTGCAAGCAATAATGTATCAGAATATTTTCAAAAAGCACTGAAATGTTAAAACTAGCTTTTAGGAAGGGTATAAGTACGGATCCAAGCTCGGGGTCCCATGGTCACCGGTTCAAGCCCCGCTTTAAACAAAACGGTATTGAGTAGTAGACTTATGACAGCAGTGAATGGCAAACGTTTAGCATTGGATTCAGAGTGATTTTCGAGTAACTGCTACAGTCAACCAAATTATTTGTCACTGCAGGGAGTCAAGTAAGCGTTTACTGAACGTCATCATTCATCAGCATGCTCACATATATAGTTATAGCGATATCTGCTGTCTTTGCATAAACACCTTGCTTTAAGGAACTGACAAGCCCTTCCAGCACATAATGTTTGATAATTTCTTCAGTTTTTTAAGTCCCATTTTGTAAAACCCAAAGCATGCATCACTACTTACTAACCAATACATAACTAAGCCCTGGAACAAAATTCAACACAACGATGTAATAACATTATTTTAAACATTTATTTTCAGGTTTAACACAAGTAAGTGTGCATTGTTGTACAAACATGCAGAGTGTGCAAAAATACTGTGCAATATAAAATATATGAACCATGTTAGGTTATTATTAATACAAGTAAACTTTATATGGACAGGGTTTGAGCCACTGCAATTTCCTGACATTTGGACATTTAAACATCACCCTCTAGTCTAGTCCTAGAGTGTCCTAGGAGGTGAAGACATGGTGGAAGATCATCTAGAGGTCCTTTGTTGTCTATTCTGACACCTGCCACACAGCCTCTTTGGACACGGTTTTCAACAGCTTTTTTTTTTTTTTTTTAAACATATGTTTATTGATTTTCTTACATTTTCGTACAAAGAAGTATATTCAGAACAATTTACATATATTTTCCCCCCCACATCCCCATGGCAGCACAAATACAAACAAAAACTTATAACAAAATGATTTGACAATAAATACAGAACAAAAATAATAATGA
>NC_139709.1:18991771-19034271 GCF_964188405.1 Protomyctophum parallelum
CGGGAGAAAGAAGAAAAGACACAGGGAGTATAAGGGAGTGAGTGGAGGAGGGGTGGTGAAACGGGATGACTCACTCCTCTGCTATTCCACTCCATCGTTGTTTAAACTATGCGTCCTGCTCGGGTACAGGGCTTCCCCTGAATCCCTCCCTCGTCTTTTAGAGCCTCCCACCTTTTTCTCAGCTCTCCCTTTAAGCACTCTATATGCTTTTGCTATACTACTTTAAGTCACTTTTAACGTAGTCAGGGAAACACAGACTTTTGTTGACACGTCATCTCAGCCACATTAGAACAATAAATAAAGGTTGGTTACTATAGGGCCGAGGTTACTATAGGCAACCCATACAATGTGATATGATTCCATATCATATCAGGGCCGCAAACTTATTTTATATGTGGTATATCCTCAGCTCTCCCTGCTTGAACCTTTAGGCGGTCTTCGCTTTTACTATACTACTAAGTCACTTTTTTCTTTAAAATCTTTATCCCACGATTTTGCACCCGGTGCCAATTACCTTAAGTGTAATCCTGGGCGCTATGCTCCCTCTGCCAACCTGGCCGAGGCCCGAGCTCATGCTTCCTTCAATGCATGAGGAGTGAGACTTTTTTTTGAACAATGTTGTACTAAACCGCTGCTAAACTGTTATTGTGAAGGTGTGTAAAATATGCCAAAGCCTACTTTACCATACAAAAAAAACATTCAATTATATTTTTTGTACTACATGGGGACACTTGGTTTCATTCTAAGAGTCTGCTGCTAACACCAAAAAGTACTCTTCTTCTAATTTAAATTCATCCCTTCTCTCTCTCTCTCTCTCTCTCTTTCTCCTCCCTCCCCCTCTCCCTCTCTCACTCTCTCCCTCTCTCTCTCCCACCTCCCCGGGCCGCGGCAGCTAGGCTCTTCTCCCCCATTTGTGTTGTCATCATCCCTCCGATGGCGGTTGCCGTAGCGATGAATGACACTAATGTAAACAGGCATTTGCTCCTTGTTTATTACTATGTAAACTCTGGACCGGACTATGCCAGTTGAGTAGAGCCGAGCATGGGGGTGTCAGTCAGGAGGAATGAGGGAGGGTGGAGGAAGGGTGTTAGGGGGAGTTGCTGTTCAGAGTCAGACAGCTCCCTTTAGAGAGCTCTCCATGGATGAAGGGACTGTGAGTGGAGGATGAATGATATCAGGGACCGAGGGAGGCCTCCGATCCAAGGTTGATGACAGACACGCTTTGGGGTCGCTCCGAGGTCTCGGCGTCACACCCATCTAAAAAGGGGATGTGTGTAAGAGGAATGTCAGCGTGACACTGCCTGTGTGCTGCCTGCGTTGGAGGGCTGCTTTTTGCGAAACACTCGATGACTTTGATATAGGAAGGAAGTAGTGAAGTAAGATGCATGTGACATGATTTGTCCAGTTGACCAAATGTATTCTGTGCGACTCTGGGACTTTATCTAAGGTTTCGGTAGGAAAAACAGATTAGGCGACATTGTTCCCTTTGCTTTTGTTTTTTAATTCAGGATGAAGACAATGGCAGCATTGTGTGTTTCATCAAAATAGGCCTGAACAGATACAGAACATTTTGACCAGAGGTGAAAGCTGGTGCCCTCATGTGGCCACAACAGGCACTCCTTATAGGCCTGGCCTCAGAAGGCCACCTGTTGTAGACAACTACACTTTAAGCTCTTGTACTGCAGTAAGCAACAGCTTCCACACAACATCCATGATCAGTCAAAGTTTTATAAAACAAAAATACTGGTTAGAACTATTTGTCAAATGTCATGAGACATACTGAACAGGCTGATGACTAATTCTCTCCTTATCCTCTCTCTCTCTCTCTCTCTCTCTCTCTCTTGCAGTTTCCTGGACACACCAGATGGTAAGACTCAGAAGAAAGTGGAGCTGAAGTGTGTAGGCCGCAGAAAATAAACTCTAACCTCTAACCTCTAATCTTTGTGAGTGAATCCTAAACGCCCGCTTCTGCAGTCCAGCTTCTTCACCTCAGCTCAGTGTGTCCTACTACATTTCCCATAATGGCTGTGGTGGTCCATACCAACCCACTGTTCTGGGCCAGGGTGCTAGCGCTGATCTTCTCCTGCGTGGCCTTCGCCGTGGCGGTGCACGGCGGCGACTTGCTCCATGGCACGGGGGACTGGTGCATCTTCTGCTGGGCCTTCAGCTTCGCGGGGACTCTGCTGATCCTGCTGGTGGAACTGTTTGGTCTCCAATCCAGAGCGCCCGTCTCCTGGAAGAACTTCCCGATCACCTTCGCCTGCTACGCCTTCCTCCTCTGCCTGTCCGCCTCCATCATCTTCCCCCTGTACTTCGTCAAGGGCGGCCCGAGTTACGGTGAGACCCACAAGCTCCGTATCGTGTCCACGGTCTTCTCCTGCCTGGCCACCGTCATGTACATGATTGAGGTGAGCATAAGCAAGGCGCGTCCCGGCGAGCTGGCCGGCTACATGGCCACGGCGCCCGGCCTGCTCAAGGTCTGTGAGACCTTCGTGGCCTGCGTCATCTTCGTGTTCATCAGCGACCCCGTGGCCTACGACAAGGACCCCCTGAAGTACTGTCTGTCTGTATACTGCATCTGCTTCATCCTGTCGGCCGTCATCATCCTGCTGTGTGTGGGCGAGTGCACCGGCTGCCTCCCGTTCCCCTTCGCCCGCTTCCTGTCCGCCTACGCCCTGCTGGCCGTGGCCCTGTACCTCTCGGCGACCATCATCTGGCCCATCTATAACTTCAACCCGAAGCACGGTGGCCAGAAACAGAGGCCTAGCAGATGTGGGAGCGAATTTGGACTGTGCGCTTGGGATAAACGGATGGCCGTAGCCGTGCTCACCGCCGTCAACTTCATCCTCTACCTGGCCGACCTCATCTACTCCGCCCGTCTGGTGTTTGTCAGCGCTTGAAGGGTGAAGGCAGTTGGATTGGGCTGAAGCTTGAGTAATACTTAACTGCACACGGGTGTCACGCACAGAAAATAGCAATCTACAAGCTCACAACACATTGCATCCGAGACACATTGTGTGCTTGTAGAGATGCTATTTCAGGTGCACGGGTGTGCAACCTTGTATAAATCAGGCATTTTTTAGATAAGAGAGACCAGAGAGAGACACCAAAGTAAAATGTTTTGTCGTATTTTTTGTTGTATGTCCTGCCTTGACTCGGTTTTCAGTGATCTCAGTTATGGAGAGACTGTCAGGCAGAGTTGCTGTTTATTTGACACCAAATAAGAAAATGTAGGGCATGGTCGTAAGACAATCAAACAATGTCAGTTTCAACCCCAAGGTCTTTCCTATTAATGTAAAGCAAGTAATTAAAAATAAAAACATTTCTGAAAGAATGGGGTTGATGAGATATTCAGCTGATAGAAAAAAAAGGTGACAAAAGGTTTTTGACCGAAAAGTCTTTTAGTGGGTTTTCTTTCTTTCTGGGTCATTGTGTTTTGTTCCTATTGTACCACTTGTACAATTAATCCATTGTATTATTCATTGAGGCATATGTTTTACACCTGCCAGATGTTCTCAAGACTTGAAGTAGTATTACAAAAATGGTTTAGCCTACTTGATGTGATGAGGAATGCTAAGCTAGCTTTATTGCTTATATTAGGATCTATGTATACAGTATATAATAGCTACAGTCTGTTCTAAGAATATATATATTTTATGGTGCAAGAATATAGACAAGATAGATTTTATTGGAATGGTTTGATTCTTATACTCTTAGTGTTAGTATGTGTGTATCGTCCTGAACACGGTTCATCCCAATATGAATGCATCTAAAGCTTACACCGTTAAAACAAATTATTGTGTCAATTGAATGTAAATTTGGCTTGTTGGTTTTGTACTGCTGTAATAGAATTCCTGGAAGAAAGAGACAAAATAGGCTGCTTCTCTCTTTCTTGTCATTTGTGTTATGTTGTATGTTGTTGTATGTTCTCTTTTATATATTCCACAGTTTTGCGTGAACATGTCACACCAGTATTATAGCAAAATGTAATCTGTTGTTTAAATAAATCCACATGGAAAAGATGTGCAGTCTTTTGTTGGTGTAGTTACTGTACTAGTCAGTGTTACGTGGAGCGTAACTATCTATGAAGCTCGACCCTATGTTCCCTACAACCTAAACCCTAATGCAAACAAACCATAACCTCACAAGCCTAACCCCAACCCCACCATAATCCTATACCCCCATTGCTAAACTATCAATTAGTATCAATACAGCAATGTATAAATCCGGAATTCAAAATGTACTTGAGTAAAACTACAAAAGTATTGGTATCAAAATGTACTTGTAGTAGCAAAAGTAGAAACTACTCATTATGCAGAATGTCAGATTTCATGTTTTCAAATGTATAAAATCTTTTGAAAATAGCAGTTGTCAGATATCATCCGGGAGCCCGTCTTCACAGATGTTTCCCTCCTTTAAACATCTCTGGGTGGTGGAGCAGCGACGTCTACTATTTATTTAATATTATTCATTTCATATTAAGTAGTATTGCCAATACTAAAGTATAGGAAATACTTAGTAAAGTAAAAGTACCTTGAAATGTTACTAAGTACAGTACTTAAATGTAAATGTAATTAGTTACTTTTATGAAGATAATGGGGGCATTTTCTCTCTCCATTGTTCAATTTAACATAATTATCACCTCCCATCATATCCAAAAAAACAGTGGTGTAACTAAGTACATTTACTTAAGTAGCCTACTGTACTTACGTACCATTTTGAGGTCTTTTACTTGTAACGGAGTATTTCTATATCGCAGTATTGATACTTTTTACTTAAGTAAGAAATGTGAGTATCCAAAACACGTGAGTGCCCACACAACAAACAGTATTACATACAGTATCCATATCCATATATCCATAAACACAAGCAATAGTAAATTAACAGTTTACATATGAATGTATATTTAAATATAGGTTGTCGCTCCAATATGTGGGCCCCTCAGCCTACAGTAGAGTACAGGAAATGAGTCAGATGTTCTGGTGGCTGAGTGAGTGGGTCTAGGCCGCCTGGGAGACAGAAGGTCCTTGGACCGCTTTGTGTCCTGGCCATGGTCCATGTGTCAAAATGTCCCTGAGCAAGACACTTAACGGCGCTAACTGCTCCCTGAAGGCTGTAATAATAACACTCACTGCTCCAAGGCTTAATATAGTTATAGGATGGGTATGTGCAGAGGACAAATTTCACGTACTGTATATGCAAATATACAGTGACAGAATTGTTATTATTATATTATAATTATGTCTTAATTAATAACAGATCGGAATGAAGAAGTAGCCAGCACACAATATATGTCCTTTTCACATGGTTTATTGTGTAGTATTTTAAAGTTTTCTTTCTTTCTTTCTTTTTTACATACAAATAAATAATATGTTAAAACCTTAGGCTATAAACTGGAAATCCTGTACAATTAAACATGGTGACAGGTGATCTACACACGCTTTATAACTTGCCAGCTCGTTCTTGGTAGCAAGAGCTTCCTAAAATATAATTGACCCAGGGGCCTACTTGAGTCTCTGACTGCCTTAGAAGAACTACCTGTCAGTCAGCCAACATGGCCAACACAGTATATATTATACACTCTGGACAGGGAGCAGTTCTTCTGGCCCATTTGTCTGGATATACTCAAACAGCCAGTTGCTCTGCCTCGTGGACAGACACAGCAACTGTCTGACCTGAATAAAAAATGACTGGGGTGAGGAGGACTCTTCCAAGACATTCTGGAAGAATGGAGCTGTTTGGCATCCTCTTCGTCGAGAAGTCCGCGGCAGAATGTTCTCATAGCCTGGACACAATTATCCCTCTCTCTGAGGTATCCCCCTCTCTCTCATCCCATCGCCCAAGGGACTGACCAAACTTCTGCACCCACCTGGTCTTAACTTTCATCCAATGACAATGCCCATTGCCCATCTTAACTCCGTCCCCCATCCAATGACAATTTTCCATTGCTCGTCTTAACTCCATCCCTATCAAATGACCACGTCCGTCGCTTCCAAGTCAACAAGTTGATGTTGCTGTTGACTGACCCAATAATGAAATTCCTGCATCACGCATCTTATCACTCTGCGGCAGAGTAAAACAAGGCAGCATGGCACTTAAGTGTCACGCTGTAAAAATCCTGGTGAGAGCTGTTGTCATGAGGCATACTGAACAGGCTGATGAGTAATTCAATCCATATCTTTTTTGTTTTGCAGTTTCCTGCACACCAGATTGTAAAACTGAGAAGAAAGTGGATCTGAACTGTCTATAGACAACAGTAAAATCAATAAAAAAAACCTAAATCTATGACCTTTGTGAGTGAATGCTAAACGCCCTGTTTCTGCAGTCCAGCTCCAGTTCACTCCAGTTCAGTGTCAGACGACATTTCCCGTCATGCCTGTGGTGCTCCATACCAACGTGCTGTTTTGGACCAGACTGCTATCAGTGGTCTTCAACTGTTTGACCATCTCCGTGGGCGTGTATGGCGCTAGGCTGTTCCACAGCACAGGGAACTGGTGCCTCTTCTGCTGGGGCTTCAGCATCACGGGGACTCTGCTGATCCTGCTGGTGGAACTGTTTGGCCTCCAGGCCAGAGCGCCCGTCTCCTGGAAGAACTTCCCGATCACCTTCGCTTGCTACGCTTTACTCCTCTGCCTGTCCGCCTCCATCCTCTTCCCCCTGTACTTCCTCAGGGGGGCCGGGGCATTCTGGGGCGAGACCTTTGTTTGCCGCATCGTGTGCTCGATCTCCACCTGCCTGACCACCATCATGTACATTGTCGAGGTGAGAATGAGCAAGGCGCGCCCCGGCGAGAAGGCCGGCTACATGGCCACGGCGCCCGGCCTGCTCAAGGTCTTCGAGACGTTCCTGGCCTGCATCATGTTCATGTTCATCAGCGAGCCGCCGGTCTACGAGCGCTTCGAGGCCCTGCAGTACTGCCTGGCCGTCTACTGCGTCTGCTTCATCGTGTCCACCGTCATCATCCTGCTGAGCATCGGAGAGTGCACCGAGCGCCTCCCATTCGCGTTCGACCGCTTCCTGTCGGGCTACGGCTGGACGGCCATGGTCCTGTACCTCTCTGCGACCATCATCTGGCCCATCTTCAACTTCGACCCCTTGAATGGCGGCGAGGAAAGCAGGCCCGAACTCTGTGGGACCGACGTGGGATTGTGCACCTGGGATAAGCGGGTGGCTGTCGCTGTTCTGACTGCAGTCAACTTCACCCTCTACCTGGCCGACCTCATCTCCACGCGCTCGGGGGCGGCTGTAGATTAGTGGGCAGAAAGACCCTCTGGTATAAGGTCACGGGTTCGCCTCCCAGACGGCTCAGTAAGCATGTCAAAGTGTCCATGACACTTAACCCCTAACAGCTACACCTGTGCGCCACTGAGTACGAAAAATTGCATTTCCCATGGGAATAAAAAAGGTCTACCTTCCTTCCTTCCTTAGTAGTTGAATGGGGAAGGCACATGGAAAATACAAGCTCCAGCTTCTTTTTTCAAAATAAAATCCAAGACATAATTTCAAAAATAAAAGTTGTTTTGTGAAACTAAAACCATAATTAGAAAGGCGCAATTCTGGGAAATTGCAAGTGTGGTTGCACCGTTTTCCTGAAGAAACAGTGGAGGCTGGAGTAGCTCGTTAAGTACAGTATGATGATTGTATTGACCCACATGACGTCACAGGGGGCGGAATAATAAATACATCTTTTGGGGTTACTATAAATAAAGTCAGGCTATTACAATAGTCTGGTCCCCCTGTTAGGGCAGCCACACTAACTAGCTTTCTTGATGTGAGCTATAGACTGCAATAGGAATAATATGGTTCAATAATATAAGCAAGATGATTTGTATTGGGATTGTTTTATGCTTACTTTAATACTGTATGGGTGTATTGTTCTGGACACAGTTCATCTGAATATTAAAGCTAACATGATCTAACATCGTGAACCATTAAAATATTATTGTGTCAATAATGTCAACTTGGGTCATTGGTTTTGTACATAAAGATAGGCTGTTCTGTCTTTCTTGTTGTTAAAGCATGTTGTAACCATATAGTAACTTTCTCTTTATATAATATTCCACTGTTTGCTTGGAACACCTACACTAATGTTACAGGAAAATGTAAATCCACATACTGTAAGATGTGTCACATTTAGGTTGGTTCATGGACTAGCCAATGTGTTTTTGCAATCACATTTGCAGGGCATATAGAATTAATGAACTGAAATGAAGTGTGCTTGTTATCTCTACTCTGCTATGGCGATTTTATTTCATTTCTCAACAACACATGCATTTGTGAGTGCACACACACACACACACACACACACACACACACACACACACACACACACACACCCCCCCCCCCCCAGATCCTGGAGCATAATTAAGTCTCACCAACACACACAACTCTCCCTCTGTCCCTCTCCGTCTCTCCATACCATACTCTCTGTCGCCAGGATGCACTGACCAATGATACAACTTTTGAACCTCCTCTTAACTCTGTTCACATCCAATGACCACTTCTGTTGCTAAGCCAACCTCTTGACTGACCAACAAACTCTTTCGCAAAGTCTATCGCGCATCTTATCATCCAGCAACTAAAATGTAAACATGTAAACTAAAATGTGTACTTGTGCCACGATGTAGAAATCCTGGTTAGTACCTGTCATATGACAGAATTACTGAACAGGCTGATGATGAGTAATATCTCATCTTTGTTTTGTTGTTGTTGCAGTTTCCTGCACAAGATGTTAAGACTCAGAAGAAAGTGGATCTGAGGTGTCTAGACAACAGGAAATAAAACATAAATACAAAACCAAATCCCTCTGACCTTTGTGAGTACTTCATAAACGCCCTGCTTCTGCAGTCCAGCTCTTCACTTCAGCGACATTTCCCATCATGGCTGTAGGGTGCCTTACCAACCCGCTGCTATGGATGAGGCTGGCAGCACTGGTCTCCTCCTGCGTGGCCTTCTCCATGGCCGTGCACGGCGGCAAGTTGTTCCACGGCACGGGGGACTGGTGCATCTTCTGCTGGTCATTCAGCTTCACAGGAACTCTGCTGATCCTGCTGGTGGAAGTGTTCGGCCTCCAGCCCAGAGTACCCGTCTCCTGGAGGAACTTCCCGATCACCTTCGCCTGCTACGCCTTCCTGCTCTGCCTGTCCGCTGCCATAATCTTCCCCCTGTACTTCATCAAGGGTACGGTAGGCTACGGCACGACGTACAACTCCCGCATCGTGTCCATGGTCTTCTCTTTCCTGGTCACAGTCACGTACATGATCGAGGTGAGCATGAGCAAGGCGCGCCCCGGCGAGCTGGCCGGCTACATGGCCACGGCGCCCGGCCTGCTCAAGGTCTTCGAGACCTTCCTGGCCTGCGTCATCTTCGTGTTCATCAGCGACCCCCCGGTCTACGAGAGCCACGAGGCCCTGAAATACTGTCTGTCTGTCTACTGCATCTGCTTCATCATGTCTGCAGTCATCGTCCTGCTGTGTGTGGGCGAGTGCACCGGCTGCCTCCCGTTCCCCTTCACCAGCTTCCTGTCCGTGTACGCCGTGCTGGCCATGGTCCTGTACCTCTCGGCGACCATCATCTGGCCCATCTTCAACTTTGACCCTTGGAATGGGGGCCAGAAAAACAGGCCTGACAGATGTGGGAGCGCATTGGGACTGTGCACCTGGGATAAACGGATGGCCGTGGCCGTGCTCACCACTGTCAACTTCATCCTCTACCTGGCCGACCTCATCTACTCCGCCCGTGTGGTGTTTGTCAGCACCCATTCCGAGAACCCATTTGGTTAAAAGAAAAGAAGAATATATATATATATATATATATATTAGAGATGCTCCGATCAGGTTTTTTGGGGCCGATCACCGATCACCATAAAAATCCATATTTTTTTCCATTGTGTAGCATATATACTTACTGTAGTTTCTACTGTACTCTTCTTACACATCATTGACATTGTAAGTATAAAAATTAGGAGATGAGAAAGTTTTTTTGCAAGCTGAGGCAACGGGCAATATTTCACTCTAGACTCTCTTAGAGACAACTTGGAGGTTACAGAGTAAACTGTAGAGACTCAAAATGCAGTGGTTCCCAAAGTGGGGTCCGTGGACCCCCAGGGGTCCTTGAGGGAGTTCCAGGGGGTCCCCAGCTAAAAGGATAGTTTGGAACCAAATGGACCCGTCAGGGTTAACATTGATTTTACAATATAATTTGGGGTCTCAGAGATAGAAGTGGCATTAAATGGGGGTTCGTAGTCAAACTGGGCCGTCCTTGAAATTAAACTGGTGGAGAAATTTGAGAATCACTGCTACAATCTTCTTATGGGGGTCCCTGGCATATCTTTTCAAATGGGGGTCCGTGGGCTGGTGGGCAGTGTCAATTTGGGGGTCCTTGACGTGAAAAGGTTTGGGAACCACTGTCTTAGAGACAACTTGGAGAGTAAACTGTAGCTTTCTTCTTTCATCAAATACAAAAATATAATAATAATAATAACATACCGTACATGTTCAGTGCACGGACACAGACAACTGAACATTTCACTGTACAGACTAAAATAAAAAGCAGGCTGCTAGTGTTAGCACTTGTATACTGTATAGGCTCGCTGATCGTTAGCTTAGTGCTTAGATTAGCGTGTAGCTACTGATTCAACCCACTGATTGAACTTCATCTCCGCCTTTAATCTAAGTAATTTTTTTATTGACAACGTGAACGAACCCCGACACCAGCGCTGCAAAAATAGACAGATCTACAAGCTCTCAACGCGTAGCGAACTGCGCTGCAGAAACAGGCAGGACGCGATGCCTTGAGAGCCTGTGTGGATCAGCAGCAGCATGGGGCCGGCACTCCCAACCTCCGACGGTGCGGGGAGGCAAGACTTTAGAGATGAGTCGGTCACGAACGAATCAAAATAACTAGTTCTTTTTGGTGAACGAAACCGATCCGGTCACTTCCGTGAACGATCCGTTCAAAATGCAAATGACGGGGAATCGCCCGGCTGCTCTTCTCATTCAGTGCGAGGCTGCGAGCCGGAGGGTGCAGGGCGGGGCCGTGCTCTCCGTCTCCAGGGCTCCCACACACTTCTCCGGGGAGGAGGAGGAGCACTGGGCAGGCTACATGTTGCTGTGGCTAAAAACACTGTCAGCCAGTGGTTGTGATGTTAGCTTCAAGCTAACAAGCCAAGCTAATAGCTTGGCTTGCATCTGCTTGTCCGTTCCTACTTCACTTCATCTCCACCTGTAACTTATTTCTTATTTTTTCCCAAGCTCTCAACAGCGACCGGAGCTGCAAAAACAGGCGCCCCCTTAAAGGAGACTTGCCACTGTCCCACTGTCTGTTTTGATCGGGCATTTTGATCGGCAATTTTGATTTATTTTGAGAATCCGATCCGATCCGATACAGGCATGATCGGCCGATCATGATCGGTGGCCGATCGATCGGCGCATCTCTAATATATATATATATATATATACACCTCTGAGGGCACCACCTCCTTTTTTGTGTAGAAACAGGAACTTGGTTTAGGGGAGGAGCACCTTTCTTAGTCCACTTCCACCATGGTGCTTTTGTGTTTATTCCTACTAACAACATCACTACATGTTTAGGGCAGTGGTGGTGCTGCTGTTAGCAGAATGTGTCTTGAGAGATTAGTCAGCCCCTGAAGGAGGAGTTAAGCCTGCGTAATACTTAAGGATGCAACATGTACTGATTGTACTCCAACCGAACATCAACTTTGTTCAGCTTGTCAACAAAATCACAAGAACTTCGGCAGGGCCTTTTAAATGTTCCTCTCAGTAGTTGCACATCCAAGATTTTCAAACTCACCTCCGCAGCTGAACATTGTGTGTGTGATTGTTCCAACAGTCAAATGTGCTCGTGATTTATATTGTTTTACTTTTGAAGAAAGGTAGGCTGAGGAGTGTACAAACCTCCCTCTCTGAACGACTACAAACACAATCCCATAATGCAGAGCGATAGCGCTCACACTGTCGGCACTGTCACCTAAAATGGCAAAATCTCTGAGACAAATGATTGATGTAGCAGAGATCCAAGTGGTGAAATGCTCCAGCTCTGCATATAAAATAGAGTGGGCTGAGTTGAGAAGTATAGTAAAAAAAACCATATATATATATATTTCTATGTTTGATTTGGCAAGCTCTGCTAACACCGGAAAATGTTTGCCTTTGTTTGCAGTCTGCTGCCGCCTTTAGTTGCATTTGGATGGCACTGGCACGCAAAGAAAATAGTAGCTCTGAGTCTACATTCTACAAGCTCACGTTTTGAGCTTGTAGATCTAGTATTTTCATTGCGCGACACTCATACGCAACTAAGTATAAATCAGACGTTATATGAGAGAAAAGGTGTAATAGAAAGAATAAATGGCACCTAAAGGCCTATTCATAGTCTGGATTTTCGGTGATGAGGTGACCACCGCTCCGGTGGTGAGCTGACCACTGGAGCTGAAATAACATTGAGTGGTGGTGAGTAAAAACAGAGAGAAGGGCTGGAGCGGTGGCGGTGGTTTGCTCTTCACCGCGGCTCGTGACGTCATGTTGTAGTTCGGTGGTCACCACACCACCGTAAATCCAGACTATGTATGAGCCTTTACTGTTTTCTTTTTTTTGTTTTGTTACTTGCTTTGTTGTACTTTTTACAGCGTGGGCTCTGAAAGGGACTATAACTGTTTGTGTGAGAGTGTGAGTGTGTGTTTGTTTGTCTTGTTTGTTTTCAAATGTTAATATTCTGCCTTGACTCTGTTTTCAGTTGTGCTCTCCATGATGGTGAGACAGGTCAGGCAGTGTTGCTTCTTGTTTGACACAAAGAAGAAAACGTACAGTCATGAAACAATCAATGTTTTGTTTGATTGCATATTCATAAAGGGATATAAATAAATGGTTAATGTAAAAAAGGCTCAGTGTAACAAATAAGGCTCCTCAGGACGGAAGTGGCTGATGTTGCTCGGAAAAGGGAAGTCTGGAGCTCTCTGCTAGAACTGTTGCCCCCGCGAGCCGACTCCAGATAAGCGGTTGAAGATGGATGGATAATTATTATTTGTTGTTTTATATGTTTTCAAGTGTATTTTTAGAAATTGAAAACGAAATTGAAAAACAAAAGGACCAATCTAAACTAAACTAATAAAACCACCTGGAAAAGATGTATTGTCTACAGTATTTGGTCTGGTGAATAGACTATAGTAGCAATACTACTAGGAAAACACATTTCAGCCTCCAGGGTATTTTGAATGAAAAAACCATTAAGTGTATGCTGTTATCTCTCCTCTGCTGAGGTGATTTCCCTTTATACTGTATCTCCAAAACACAGACATGCGCGCACACAGACACACGCTTTGCCACACGCTTTGCTTGACTTTGACTATCTCTGTTTCTCTGCTGATAAATAAAACTCGACTGCCTTAGAGAGAACAAACAGACCAACACACCAGTCAGCCAACATGGCCAACACAGTAGACACTCTGGCCAGGGAGCAGTTCTGCTGCCCCATATGTCTGGACATACTCAAAGAGCCAGTTGCTATCCCCTGTGGACACAGCTACTGTATGACCTGTATCAAAAACTACTGGGGCGAGGACGACACCTCCAAGACATTCAGCTGTCCCCAGTGCAGGCAGAGCTTCAGCCCCAGGCCCGTTCTGAACAGAAACACCATCCTCACTGGCATGGTGGAGAAGATCAGCGGCAGCGTCCAGTCCTCTCCGTCCGACGAGCTGACCCCCCCCGTTGGACCCGGGGACCTGACATGTGACTTCTGCACCGGAGGGACCGCCAAGGCCGTGCGGTCGTGTCTGGTGTGCCTGGCGTCCTACTGCGCGACTCACCTGAAGTCCCACAACGAGTCGGCGGCGTTCAGGAAGCACGCACTGGTCGAGGCCACCATGCGGCTGCGGGACAGGGTCTGCCCGCACCACGACAAGCTGCTGGAGATCTACTGCCGCTCTGACGGCCACTGCGTCTGTCTGCTGTGCGCCATGGACGAGCACAGGGGACACGACACGGTCTCCGCCACTGCAGAGAGACATGAGAGACAGGTATGACTGTAGGACATCATCTGACAATTATGTGTCAACCTCCGTTATCGATTGATGAATTGAAATGAGGAATTGATTCAGGTTGTGTTATTGAAATATATTACCACTACTACTCAGTACTCACATTTATTGAATTGTAATAATCTGAAGATTATTATATTGAAATTAAACTACTCAATTGGCTGGGACTGGGGGCACAGTGGAACCGCCTCAAGGACCCCAAGGGGTAAGTCTGGTCAAGTGTACAAAATTGACACTTTTCTGTGTTTTATCATTTAACTCAGCTCAACTCGGTTCAGCTGAACATAAGTTCTATTAATATGGACTGCCATGGTCTAGAAACCACAGACCTACGATAGCAATCATGTGCAGAGTGATGCACTGCCACTCACTGACATCACACATTATGGACAAACTTTTCTTTTTTAATACATTATTTACGGACGATATACCACTTACAGATAACTAAAGTGATGCCCGTGATGCCCATTCTTCCATGGTGAAAATATGAGTAAAGAAATGTTTACTTTCATATTTTAAATTCTCGCAACTTGCACATTGATGTGAGCTCATTGACATATCACATCACACATAAGGACATTTCCTTGATGAATATCTCAAGCCTTCCATAAAAATGTAAAAGTGCAGTGGCGTGTTCCTATACCACAACATGTAACTTCCCTTCCCATAGGCAAATGTTAGCCATTAAACCCCCCTGCTTTTTTGTGGCAATACAATGATATCGATCTTCTGATTTGTTATTCAGCACGAGACCGTGCACAGTATGTGGCAGGTATTGCAGGCAGGTAGACGCCTATACGGACCATTTCATTTGAATAGGGTTTAAAGTTTCCTCATGCGTCTAGCCGTCTTCCTGTTTTTGGTGTTACTGATCTTATCACACACGGCCCCAAGAATAAGATTACATGAAATGGGGTGTTACAGCAATCTGATTCAATAATGGTAATTAGGCATTCCCTTTATTGTGGAAAGAATATAGGCTATATGTTTTTTGGTTTTTTTAAGATATGTGTTTACTAGAATCATATTTTGAAGTAGAAGGAAGTCACTTCTTATGTATTTTCATGTTTCGCCAGTTGTCCTGACAACACAGGCCTGCCCTGCACACGGGATTATGTTTCTGTTTATGACTGCAGGTGTGTCCGCTGTGGCTGGGCTGGCCCTATCACTTATTACGCGTTTGTTATTATGTCCTGCTGCAGCATGATACTGTAGGCTATACTACTGACTGATGTTTTCTATTAAACTAGTTAACATGTGCATATCTGTTATTACCTTACCTATATGCTGCTTTTTAAATTCTTGTGCTATTTTTCACCACACACCTTAACCTATATTTAACACCGCTCATAGATATCTGACCTGCTTTTCCATTTTATTCTATCTTTGACAATGCAATGGTGGAGAGTGTACAACAAATAATTTCACTCATATTTTTACACCTGTGAACTTGTGGTGTGACAATAAATGTAGTTAATGTATCAATGCAACACATCACTGTACATCAACGCATGTGTGTCTCACCAAACAAGCATGTGATCTTGGCCTCCATGCTATCCAACATGACATGTTCCCGTCTCCCTCCAGAGGGAGGTGGGGAGGAGCAGGAGGAGATCAAAGCAGAGGAACCAGGCTAAAGAGAGGGAGCTGGCGGAGCTGAAGAGAGTTCTGGAATCACTCAAGGTACATTAATTCACAGCCTGTAGACCAATACATCCATCTTTACTGTTGAAAACATCAAGTTTTCAGGACACTTTCAAATCCCACGCATGTATTAGAAAGGGCTTTTCCTTGGGGTTTATTAACCCTTACCCATGGGATGCATGTAGTTTGTTTTTTTAATCTGTATAGATCATTACAATTTCTCATGCCGGGAATTACCTCAGTGCTACCGCAGGCTTTTACCACCAGGCACTGAGCAGCTCTACTGGGTCAAATGATGATTCACAGTGATTGAAAAGGTCTTGATCAGTGGGACAATCCCCTCTATTAGCCATGGTTCAGAGGTAGGCCTACTACAAGCATTAAAAGCCCACTTCACTTGGCTATATTATATTTCTCAAGAGTTTTGCAAACTTGAAACTGAAGGGTTCCATTTGTGTTCAGAGTACGAGCTTTGAGATAGTGAAACTCTGTTTTTCATCCTTGAAATTTTAACCAATTAAATTAGGCTTTACAAACAAGTAATATAATCAGATTTAGAGCTGCTCGTATAGAGTTGGCTTAGGAACCTCATTTTCTTGCTCAAAATTATCATTGTATACAGTTCTATTCAACTATACAACTTTTACACTCTTCATACAGTTCACTTCCACCAGGTATTTCATATTGCAGGCTTTCATGGCCAGAGGTGCTTATTTTATAATGCCATGCCTGAGGTTCAATTTGACCAATTCTGATTCCATTTCAGTCACCACTTTCAACAACCTGCTATGGGGAATATAGATGAAAATGAGCTGCATGAGTCATGAGCTAAACCCTGTTCCATATGGCTTGGTCTTCAGCCACATTGTGAATACAATGGAAAATAAAGCGCTGAACACGACTATACTATTATAGCCTTTTTTGCATGAATGAACAGCTGTCAGCCAAGGTGGCGGTGGAAGACAGTGAGAGGATCTTCACGGAGCTCCTCGGCTCCATAGAGAGGAGGCGCAGTGAGGTGAGGGACATGATCAGGGCTCAGGAGAAGATGGCCGTCAGCCAGACTCAGGAGCTCCTGGACAAGCTCGAGCGAGAGCTGGCCAAACTGAAGAAGAGAGACGCTGAGCTGGAGAAACTCTCCACTACGGAGGACCACATCTACTTCCTACAGGTAACTGCATGTGTTCATTAATCATTATCAATTATACCTATGCCAGGATTTGTTTATTTTACCCCCCCCCCCCCCTAATAGGAACTAGTATCTTTAAAGAAAATGTCATTATCTACAGTAGAAGGTTTTGATACAGCAGAAAAATTGCAATTGCCATAAAACTTCCAAATAATAGAATTGAAAGTAACTGATGTGCCGTTACTGTACATGTTTTGAAGTCGTCATCTACATCTGAGCATCTACAGTAGCAGCAACTTACTTTAAATAATTTGTTTTAGTTAGTGAATTGCATTCTGCATTCAGATACGTTAGAATCTTCCCCACACAGAACTGCCAGTCGGTATGCCAGAAGACTGAGCTCACCGAGTCAACCAGCATCACGGTGGTCCCTCTGTTGGACTTTGGGAAGGTTCAGTCCTCTGTGTCAGCTCTTCAAAAGAGGCTAGAGGACCTATTTAAAGGGGAGCTGCCAAAGATCTCCAGAGCAGGTTGGCTATGAATTTAAACCGAATTATGAAACACAATGAGTTAAATCCAAAGGTAAACAAAATTAACTCTCAAGCAACTGAACTGTAAAAGGTTCTTGGGAGTTCATGGCTTGTCATGTGAACTGCAAGTTTAACTTCACAACAACACTACCATTCAGAATGTAAATTCAATAAAACACTTTTCCTTCACAGCAAACACAGTGAAACTCCTGCAGTGTCCTGAGCCCAGGGTCAAACCAGAATTCTTATACTGTGAGTAAAAAAAGAGAGACCTCAAACCTTATATGAAAGCCTTAATTATGGACAGTATTAGGGCCTCGTAGGGAGAAGTTGAATTCATACAACTATATTTCCCTCCAACAGTATTACTGAATGTCGTGGTTATGGTCAATTCAAGTTTCAATTCACACAGGCAAAATCCTCTTTGTTTTATCAATTCATAGTACCAGCGATAGAAGTTTTAACATACAGTCAATTAATTCATTTATAGACTGGATGTTAGGGATATTTCACTGCAACAGTTTTAACCACTTTCAACCTGCCATGCCAATTTTGAATATGTCATTATAGTAAAATTATACTAATTATGATGATTATTTATAACATATATAAATATATATATAATATATATTTTATTATTATAATTTTATTTTCCTCCACCTAAAAATCCCCTAACAGCAGATCTATAAGCTCACAACACACTATATCGGCATGCGTTGTGAGCTTAATTATTGATCATCTACTTTTTAATAGTGATTCACTGAGTTGCACCTGCCCAACACACTGTTCTTAACTTAGCACCTGTTTTATGTCTACTATTTATAAGCTGCTTGTCTACCTTTTCTGTCACCACGCTCACGCTGGGTACTCTCTGCTGTACTCTCACAGATTCCTATCAGCTCACAGTGGACTCCCGGACGGCCCACAGGGACCTGAGTGTCTCTCAGGAGTTCCGGACGGTGACCGTCAGAACCAGGGACCAACCTCGCCCGGACCACCCGGAGAGATTTGACTACTGGTGCCAGGTGCTGTGCAACCAGGCGCTATCTGCACGCTGCTACTGGGAGGCAGAGTGGAGCAGTAGTGGGGCAGTAAATATTTCCATCGCGTATGGGTCCATGTCCAGGAAAGGAGACGGCAATGACGCCCACTTCGGCCGCAACGACAAGTCTTGGAGTTTGTTTTGCTCGAAGAAGAATTGCACGTTCTGGCATGGGAATGTGGCGACTAGAATAACAACCCCAGCCACAAATAAGATAGGCGTATACCTGGATCACAGGGCGGGCACTCTGTCATTTTATAGTGTTTCTGATTCTATGACCCTGCTTCACAGGGTCCAGGCCAGATTCACCGAGCCTGTGCATCCTGGTTTTGAGTTTGTGTGTTTCGGGGTGTCTGTGACACTTTGCCAGATGGAATAGTTCAGGGAATTAGAGGGTACAGGCCTAAGTTAGTATGCAGTCTGTGCACATAATATGTGCACAGACTGCATACTAACTTAGGCCTGTACCCTCAACTTTATAAACAGGTTTGTAGGCCTATATTATAGGCCTACAAACCTGTTTATAAAGTTGTTTTTGCATGACAAAATAGTTTAAAATTACTTTGAGCGAGTTTTGTTTTTCGATGAATGTTATTGGTTGAACTTATATACTTACAATAAAATACCTTTTAAAACAGCAATAATATCCCTTCGTTGTTTTCTCAAAGAAACAAACAAAAGTAGGTTATGTACATAATACATATATTGTTGTGTCTTAAATGTACGTGTGCCTTTCTTTCATAAGAGTGTGGACCAAACAGAGACCAGCAGCAGGCATGAACCTCCAGGAGCATAAATGAGAGCTGCATGGTTTTCTACTTCTTTTTCTGTAGACACTGGGGGAATGTTATCCCCACAAAACCAACAAAGAGCGCAGCAGCCAAACTTCAAAATAAATGTGCTGTCATACTGTTCTCATTACTGCTGCAAGGAAACGGGTCGTATTCAACATCATATTCAGGAAGGGATGTAAAGTACTAGCAATCATAGGTAGTAGTTTTGTCATGACTCAGCCACTCAGGGCTTGGGGTGAACTCATTTAGAATTTGGCTATTTCACCACACAAAATGAAACATTGGCTAGAGGCACATAACGCTTTTACTGCCACAATATGGGGATACTTTTTCTGTTGATATGAAATCTAAACCCTGTGCCTGATGAACGTAGAACTGTTTGACTTTCAAGACAATAAAACGGCCTTCCTACTTCTCTTTACACAAAATGAAATTTGTTACTGAGGAAGACGGACATCATACAGCTGTTCCCTTTCAAAATGTAATGTAATATTCCATGGGTAGGGCCTGACCTACTGTAGAGACATGATTCTCTGTCTGCTGGGTAATGGTGCATGCTGGGGTTTACTGCATATTTTGGATGACAGTACATATATATGTACCTCTGTGATCTTGTTTGGTTAGTATTTTTCTCACCCTCTGTCTCCCTGGTTAAGACAGAGGCTATACAGTTTACCCACAGAATAACTCTTCCTACTTCCCTACTTCCTTCACAGGTGTTACCGATGATCATGATACTAATTAAGGCTCTGTTCCATTCCGGTCAAACAGAGTCAGGGACAGGGTGCTGCTTGTGCATCAGTGCATGTTGGCTCACTGGAAACATTCTGCTACACCAGTGGGTGTCAACGTGTCCTTGAGTGTGTTCCACTAGGTCCTGTACCAAGTTATAACTCTGAGTGTGACACTCAGAGTTATGCACATAACAGTGGACTGTCAGCAGAGTGCAGATGCCACCAGGCCCGGAAAGCACTGTGCTGGCTATAGTTAGATGGCCTTGTGGGACTGTTGTTTTTCCACTTAGCATGGCCAGGTGTTAATGGTCACACTGGTATCACTTTGGGCTATTAAGTGAATGCATTCCTGTAAAGATTATACTTGGCAATGTGTTGTGCCAACCTGCAGATGTCAATCATGTAAGATAGTGAGATTTTGGGCTAGGTTTGGGATAACGCCTCCCCCTGGTGGGGACATTTGGTTCTCAAATGGTTCCATTTCATTTCCCATGATTCTGATGGCCCCTGAGTGTTTCCACTGAAATGTAATTGGTATTTGGTTCAGAACCTAAGTTGGTTCGGACCTGGAACCAAAAAATGTCTGCCAGTTCCGTGAAAGCACCAAGGTTCTAAGAATCTAGAACGGAACCAGAGCTAGAACCAAAGTGCTTTTGGTGGAAAAGGGGTGAAAGTGCACAAAATATAACCAAATGGCCAATTCTGGTGTCATACATTACATGGGCAACTTTCGGCAATTCCGTCCTCAAATTTTGAGGACATTACTAAAATGATTAGTTATTAGATATAAAATGGGGAATGCCTATAGATAGACAGAATATGCCTATAGATAGATAGACTATGCCTATAGATATTCGGCTTGGTGAGCTAAGGGTTGCATCACTGCTTTTTGCAGATTATGTGGTCCTGATGGCAACATCGGTCCAAGACCTTCAACTCTCACTGAACCAGTTCGCAGCCGAGTGTACGGCGGCTGGGATGAGGATCAGCATCTCCAAATCTGAGACCATGGTTCTCAGCAGGACACCGGTGGATTGTGTAGTCCAAGTAGGGAATGAGGCATTACCCCAGGTGAAGGAGTTTAAGTATCTTGGGGTCGTGTTCACAAGTGAAGGGAGGACGGAGAAGGAGATCTTCGTTCCTACTCTCACCTATGGTCATGAAGTGTGGGTCATGACCGAAAGAATATGGTCGCGAATACAAGCGGCCGTAATGAGAGATAGGGTGAGAAGTTCAGCCACACGGGAGAGACTCGGAGTAGCTTCTTTGCCTGGAAAGGAGCCAGCTTAGGTGGTTCGGGCATCTGGTTAGGATGCCTCCCTAGGGAGGTCCTCAATGCACGTACCACTGGGAGGAGACCCCGGAGCAGACCAAGGCGCAGATGGAGGGATTACGTCGACTCACTGGCCTTGGAACGTCTCGGGATCCCCAGGAGGAAGTCACTAATGTTGCTCTGGAGAGGGAAGTCTGGAGCTGTTGCCCCCGCGACCCGACTAAGCGGTTGAAGATGGATGGATGGATGGAAAATGGGGAATGGGTCCAGTATTCCCAAGTGCTCAGTTCTCTTGATACCTTTGC
Organism: Protomyctophum parallelum; assembly: GCF_964188405.1. Taxonomy (NCBI): domain Eukaryota; kingdom Metazoa; phylum Chordata; class Actinopteri; order Myctophiformes; family Myctophidae; genus Protomyctophum; species Protomyctophum parallelum. The sequence goes on from NC_139709.1 coordinate 19,013,276, forward strand.
CACACACTCATTCTGTTCAAACACATTCACACCAGGGAATTGCCCAATGATAAGTTTAGTTCTATTGGTGACATAAAAGTCTCAAAACCCAGTGTAGACTTTAGTTTACCCATGTTCTTTCAGTTGAAAATCAGTGTAATTTCACCAAGCAACACGGTCATGTGACAAGTAAGTAAGCAATTAGCATTAAAGGGGAATTCCACTAATTTTCAACATTTTTACTATGTCATTAATATACCTTAGAGCTGTTCATCATTAACATGGTGAAACACATCTTGATGATGTCAAGATGACGTGATGAGAATAGACAAAACACAGATACATTGATGTACTCATTTTTAGAGCCTGGAGCTACAGTGGAGGACCTGTTAAAGCAGCTCTAACAGGAGAAAGAAAGGTCTACTTTCCATTATTGTGTAAGTCTTACCCAAGGGCGTGTTCTCTGTGTGCGCGTGCTGCTGAGCCAACAGTCATCACCCCATCTATGAGTCAGAGAGAGAGAGAGAGAGAGAGATTTTATATTCCTGTCTGTCAGTGACTAATACACTACTGATAATGATATTAAGAATTGGAGCCTTTGACTGATACACTGACAATGATTTTAAGATTTTTAACCTTCAATGACTACACTGAGAGTGACATTTATAATTACTTTAAAAAATAAATAAGAACACAACAAAAGAAAAAAGTAAATGAAAAATACCTAGGCTTAGGTTTACTTGCTTGCTGGTTTCTGCCTTCTTCTCTGCACACTTTGTGACTTAACTCTCTCAGGAACTTTCCATCTGTTCTGCAGCTACTGCACCTTTCCTGAGCACAAAAGCCCACACTGTGCCCTGGCCAAGATTAATCTGGAAGAATTGATGTCATGAACAACTTATATGGCTTCACGTCCCCCCGAGAGTACAGGTCCAAGCTGTTGGTTGTTGTTGATCGTGAACAACAATTTGCTTACATTGCTCTAGGCCGGGGCCTAGACTAGTCTAGGCTACCTATTCACATGAAGCTTTCCTTCAAAATCACAGCACTGTCATATTAGCAGAACACGTTTAAAACAAATGATTGTACTTTTAATACAACTAGACAAATAGAGTTATGGTCATTTGAAGTGTTAAACACTGCTGGAGCAACGGGCCAGGGTACATGTGCCCCCAGGGGCCCCACCCATGGTGTGGCTATTCTGATGGGAGACCCCTGACCAGTGTTGGTGCCAAGCAGTGGTTTAATGTTTTCACATGCACAGTGTGGTCACATATGGCTGCAGCTGTTTCCTTTGGGTTATGGCTGGGCTTTCTCATCAAAAGTTCTTCCTGTGTCACCTCTGCTGCTTTCTCCAAAACAGACATGAAAATGGAGCCTTGGTGTCTCATCCATGGTCTCACTAGCAGGGCCGTTTCAATGCCTAGTTTCTAACATGCCCATTTATGGCTGCGTCAAACCATATAGGCTCATAAAGCTGTCAGCTAAATATATGGTAGTCTTCTAGTGTCTCCTTAAGGTCGATGCGTTTTATTGCTCTTTTTGTCATTTACTGTTTACAATAATTAAACTTGTCTATCTTTTCTCATACCTGCAGTGAATTTAGTGGTGAAAGTGCAAACAACAGAATATAAGACCTGGGAGGACTGTAAACACGTCTTAGTGCTTTTTCTGGTTTTATCCTCTTAGCAGATTTTGTATTGACTTGTACTTTCCTTGAACTGTACCACCAATTCTTCAATGAATCAATCAAGCTTATTGAGATAGTTGTTCTGGTAGTTTAAAGACCTCCAGGGGGCACTGTTTCCCCAACAAATAACACCAGACTAACCTAATATTACCCTTCACTGCTTGGAATGGATTCAATGATTCTCTTCATAGAAACAAAGTCCAAACAACAACAGACCGTTTCAAACACAATGTTACATTTGGATTCTAACAGTAGGCACAAGAGGTCGCATCAACCATAGATGTGATTGGACTGTAATAACCAGAATCACTGCACTCAGAAAAGCAAGGTGGCACGTCCAAAGAATTAAAGGTGATGGGTGATGTAGCATACTCACTTTTCGCTGAATGCCGACACGTTCAAGCCTCCACAACCGGGCCATAATAATCTGTTGATTCAAACTGGTTCTCAAAATTATTAATGTTTTGAATAGTGTTTTGAAACACTTACAGAGACACCATTTTGGAAAGAACTTTGGGCCTCTTCCTACTTCCTTCACAGGTGTTACCGATGATACTAATGAAGGCTCTGTTCCATTCTGGTCAAAAGGAGTCAGTGTGCTGCTATTGTGCATGTTACGGTTGTGTAACTCTCAGAGTTATGGGGGTCCTTGAAATGAAAAAGTTTGAGAACCACTGTACACTAAATGGAACAGAGACTTAATTATTATCATTTGTACGGTACGGAAGTAGGAATAGTTATTCTGTGTGCATAGAGCCCATTGTGGGTGTACTTGTTCCCACCTGCCTTCCATAAAACCAGGTGTTGTACTATGCTTGTGTGACACCGGCAGTTCTATAACCCAGAACGTTTAAGCTTTTCTGAGAGATGACTGCCCAAACATGCAACGGACAGTTTTAGTGCGGCAGACCAACATATAAAACACACGCACAAGGTTTCTTGTATAATTTATATGGAAAACAGGTTAAAAACATTAAGTCTCCCTTTTTATAAAACTGCAACAGTTACCTATTGTCATCAATACAACAGTGTACCGGTATTAAAATCCTGCCTCTAGTGGCATCAGTGAGTCTCAATACCAAGTGCAGATGGAATAGAATGATGCTGCTCAATATCAAATGGCTGTAGTCGCATTGAACTCAGTGTGGCTGGTTGTCCATCTGTGAGGCTGACTGGAAAGATCGGATATCTTCCCCGATGAACTCTGTCACTGTGGAGAGAGGAGATAGTCTATCAGTCTCTGTCTGTCTGTCTGTCTGTCTGTCTGTCTGTCTGTCTAGCTAGCTATTACAGTGGTTAACTTCACACCAATGTGAAGTGAGCGGTGCCATTTAATCATGATGATGATGTATGATGATGATGATGACGAATAGACCCACATGAAGGTAACCACAGTAACCGTGCTGCTACCGACTAATAGATATATTGACACACAAACTCAAATGATGGAGCGGCTTGCACCGCTCAAAAATAAAGACCACCTGACATGTGTGCATACGCACATTCATGGGAAATAAACACTGTTAAATTAGCGCTGCATGTGTAGGAGAGACAGACCGACATAGAGAGACAGAGGAGAGAGACAGTGTAATGCTACTGCGTCACATATTTCTTCTCCTGGCAAAGATTTGCGCTCCGCTGAGCACACCTTTGTAGTTAGCATTATTACCGTCAGCTGCATTCACCATGATATGCTACGTTAAAATGACGACTGTGAAAGGATAACATAATCTCACCTTCTTCTAATGTAATATGATGCATGGCAGAGGAGCTGGCAAACTCCAGGTGACTCTCCTGCATCTTGGAGCCAGTCTGAGCGTCCCTCTCCCCCCCCTGGCCGGCTCCCAGAGCCCTGCCCTGGTGGTCCCAGCCTTTGTATTGGGGGTAGGGTGCAGGGTAGAAGTCCTGATAAGGGCCTGGGTTGGAGGGAGGCGAGGGACACGCCTCCTGGGGGAAAGCAGAGTACTGGGGATAAGGGGAGGAGGGCATGGGCGGCAGGGGAGACGAGGAGATGGGACTCCCAGCGGGGAAGGGGCTGAGAGAGGACGAGTGGGACGGTGAGGGCGAAGAGGACAGATACGGCGAGTCGAGCCACGGAGAAGGTGAGGGAGAGGGCGGCTGCGGGATGCGGGGGTACAGGGGTGGCAGTAGCTCTGTGAAGCCCAGCTCCAGGTTTTCAAAGCTGGGGTGGCGCTCGGACAGCGTTCCCCTGGACCCAGCGGGGTCTTCCACAGCGGCAGTAGCCTCGGGTTTGGAGTAGTACTCCTCGTGGTAGCCAGGGGCGGGGTAGGGAGGGGAGTAGGCGGAGGGGTACGGAGGCAGATGGAAGCCCAGGCCTCTGTCCTCGGCGGCGGGATCGGCTCTCAGATGGTGGCCCCTGCTGGGGACCCCCATGGAGGACATGGGGACCCCCTCCAGGGGCAGCGCAGATGGGCGCGACAGCAGGGGATCCTCCTCTTTGAACATGACTGCAGGCAGGATAAACAGAGACTGTCACGTCTTTCATGTACCGTATTACATTTGAATATACACACTGTCTGGGCCCGTCCGTCACCCCTGAAGAGGATCCAATTCAAGTGTCAAAGTGGGGGGAAGAGTTTACTCCAGGGGGCGCCACCACATGACAGCTGCTACATTACACTCACTCCTGTACAGTCACTTCACACCACAAGTGGCAGAACCACACAGCTGCATTGTGAAATCTTGGGGGTTAACAGAACTCTAAAAGGTTCGAATGGGGCCCATTCGATTCTTCGTACACTCTCAGAGTTAAAATAACACTAAGGATTTTGTGGGCATTTGGCGCAAGCTTGGCTCAAAATATTATCTGGGTCTGAAAGGGAGTGAATGTTAGGGGTGAAATGATTCATCAAACAATTTATCCATAAACAGAAAACATGTCTAATGTGCTATTTCACCAAAATGTGAATGTTTGTCTGCATGAGTTCGGATGACGTGTGATTGGCATTTACCCATAATCTTTTATTTATTTCCTTTCCTTATTTTACCGCCTAATTTAATTGGCCCAAAGAGACTATGGTTTTCAGTGATTTCAGAACAGCGAACTGAGCGAAGGGGCATCATGCCCCTTCCTGTGTAGAGAGTGAATCAAAACAAGTGCTCCTCTTCCCCTGCCATCATAGGAAATGTGAATGGTAATACATCCATGGCATGGTATGGTGAGCATTGTAAACACAACACTAGTGCACTGATACTGATACATTTACTGATCTTTTAAAGTGGGGTGCCAATCACAATCAAGCACTGTGACTATCCATTTTTATAATAAATGATCTACCCACACAATAACTACATTTCCCGAGCACAATTAATGATAGAATGAAATGAAAATGAAAATGATGTAGAATAAGGAGGCACAGAACAGATGTAAGTGAACCTTGGGACATTCCGGGCAGGACACTCACTGGGAAGGTACTTGAAACAGTGGGTGCTGCTCCTCTTTCTCTTCCCGTTGGAGACGTAGAGACAGACGGACACGGGCCGACTCACGGACAGGTCGCTGTAGGCGGGGACCCTCACGCACAGCAGACACTGGGGGGAGAGTACAGGCAGCATGAACACGCAATGGATCACTGACGCACACATACTTGCATACTGTGTTTTATATGGACACACGCTTGCACGCATGTTCACAGGCACACACGCTCACACACACACACACGTACGCTCACATGAACGTATGCTCACTCACACGCACACTCGCACAACCATATCCGTATGTACCGGTATATGTACACATGCACTACACATGTGCAAACTTACCTCATTGCAATTGTCCCGGTCAATATGTGCCTCCTCCTCCCACTGAAGTTTTCCATCTGATTGACGAGAACATTGGGGGTGAGGTGAGGGGTGGGTTATGGTCAACAACATTTGTCTGGTCTTGGGCTGGAGTTTGCTGTCAGAGATGCCATTTCACCAGCTTTTGTATGGGATTGTCACACCATGAACAAAAACATGTTCACGAATGGAGTTTGGCGTGTGGGTAGTACTAGACTAGAGGAAAGGCCATGGGGTCGCCAAAATCAGTAGCCCGGGTCAATCCTCTTGGGTTCATGAAAGTCAGAGGTGTGTTTCATAGACATAAAGTACAGCAGCAATAACAATATGTCATAAAAGTATAGAAAGAAATGTTTTTTATGCTCAAAGACAGATGAGTTTCCTTATCACTGAAGCACCATGAATTGCATGGAATGTGCAGTAATAATAAGGTTTTACACAGACAGTGAATACTTATATCCACACATAGGCCCTCATTTATCAACTCTGCCTTAAATTCGAGTGTGGGTTTTGGCGTGCGCTCACGTCGGCACGGCATTTTAAAGTGATAGCAAACAGCTGATCCTTGCGTATTTTCGGTCGTAGTGTTGGTAAATGTGACGGCTGAAATCAATCTGGCACGTCCTATGAAATCAAGCCTCACCATCGTTTTTGCGACATGAACATCTGCAATACGACCAAACAACTTATGGAAACCATAGTTACATGATGGAAAGCCAATAAAAAAGTTCCCCCTCTGGCCTCGCTTGCCTGTCATGTCCGCGCACGCACGCATGCACACACGCACTTATGCAAGTGTGCCTTTTGGCACACTGGAAACAAACGCCAGTAGGATTATTCTGTGAGGCTACAACCTTTGTCAAGTATAGGCTACATTAATCATATATAACAGTTACATCGTCATGAATAGAATAGGTTATTTAACCCATTCTTAAGAAGTGTGCAGTGCACTGCATGTAAAAGTGACCCCCCGTGAGTCAGACTGCTGTGAGTGACGCCACGTATATAATGACAGATAGCAACAGTGCCCGGTTTTAATTGCTTGTACAGTTGGAAATATCCTATTATTACACATCGTCGATGTATGCCTATATATTCTTTTCACATGTATTATTTATTAGTTGTATAGCTAATAGCTATTAGGAGTGAATAAATAACTTTAGATGCCTGTCAGCAGTTCGGACAATGCTCCACCGCTTCTCTACGACAGAAAAACCGGTGCAGACAAAGTCAACGACAGCTCCCGACCTGATGTGAATTTTGGCCTGGCGTACGTGCAAGTTCAAATTCACCCTGGAATGATGAATGCCAAAGATTGCTGATAAATGAGGGCCAGAGAGTGGTGGAGGGTCTGGGGTTGTGTGGGTGCTGAATACACAGCTACTGTTTGTAGTGTACTGTATACCGACATACAGACATACACGGAGATGCCGATGTTTGGAGGGATGTGTGTAAAGCACACTGATTTTAACTGCACACTGCATTTGAATTATACGTCATTTGACCGGTGTCTCACAGAGATCTATTTGGTCGCCTCCTTTTCCCCCATTTTCTGCAATCTCTTTGCAGAAAATAGCCGATCTACAAGTCATGTTGCTGATGTGTTGCTGTGAGATTGTAGATCTATTTTCATTGAATGTTTGCCTATAATGCCATGCCCAGAGTAGAAATGATTTGGGTTGAAAATGGCGTGTCTGTTGCCGTTCACCTGTCCCTCTCTCCATGAACAGAACTCTAGAAATGGACAGGAAGTTGGTGCCGCTCAGAAGGAGCTCCTCCCCTCCCTCCACAGAACAGGAAGTCAGGCTGACTGATTCTATCACTGGCAGCTCTTGGGCTGAACGCTGAGCTGAGAGAGAGAGAGAGAGAGAGAGAGAGAGAGAGAGAGACACACACACACACACACACACACACACACACACACACACACACACACACACAGAGAGAGAGAGACACAGAGAGAGACGGAGAGAGGACAAGGAAGAACAGAAAGGGATAGTAGTGGAGAGAGAGGGCAAAAGACAAGTGAGAAGTTAAAGACATAAAATGTTTAAGCAAATAACCTATTCATCTGAAACCGCGCCAGAACTGTGCAATGCACTTCAAAGCATTTAAAGTATTCAAATAAAAGCACAGTCGTTCTATAAATGGGCACGCTGGGTAAGACCTATGCTGTAGAGTGTATAATTTTTGGGGTGCGGAAGTTGCGGGATTGTGGCGGAAGTACCGCTCAAGGAAATGACGTTGACGCTTTACAAATCAGTTTACATTCTCCGTGAAGTGATTGGTCGAGAGAAATACATCTGAAGGATGTTCCGGCCCGACACTTCCACCGGTACACACTCAGCCTTAGGTTGTGACCAGACTTTTCTCTTCGCAGATGAGTAAGGCTGGGACCGAGGCTAATAAACGGGGGTGTGTGAGTGCATGTGATGGGTCACTCACAGCACTCGATGGGCAGAGAGGCAGCCTGGAGGGCCAGGACGCGGCCAGGAGGGGCCAGTGCAGGAGTCAGGGGGAGGTGGGTACGGAATACCAGACGCACACGCGTGTTCTTCCTGCCGACGTCCGTCTCTCCCTTCCTCAGCTCGATGTCCGAGTTCCGCAGTTTCAGAATCCCGGCGCAGTCGATTCTGAGACACACACACAAATTCATTGAACATAAACACAAAATGTCAGAGTGAGTGAAGTGTTATATTGGGGTGATGACAGGGTAAAGAAGACCGCAAGAAGACCGCAACGCCGTTGCTTTGCTGCTGTTTTGATAATGAGGAGCATCTATAATGTGAGTTTCGAGCCATTCCTTTTGCTTTGTGGGGTGACAGGGTGGACATCACGTGGAGCTATCGGAGGCAGAGTTATTTTTTATTTTGTGTAATAAATTGAGAATATACTGTACATTTTCTTTAGTACTTTTTTATTCTTGAGTCGGACCCCAGGAAGACTAGCTGTCAGTTAGGCATCAGCTAACGGGGATCCGTATAAATAAACAAATAAAGAAAACAAATTATGGGTTCCTTGGACAGCCTGACCAGGCCAGAGGCTCCGTGGAGGAACCAAACTTGATCTCCACAGTGTAGTAGATAGATTGAGGATTCAAACCAGTAACCCTCCAACTACAAATCCACTACTATACATACATACTGAACGGTAATGACTGCATTTATATAGAGCAGCGAAGTCCTGACATAACTCGCTCATCCCGACGATTCCCCTGGTTTGCGGAAGTAATTTCTCTATGGAGAATAACATGAGGTGATCTTAATATCGTCTACTATAAGCGATGTGGTCCAAAAATAAACAAGCTGTCTCGGCGTTATTGTCGGGAAGGTGTCTCTGTATCGTTTGCAACAGTCAGTCACTCATATATGATACAGTCTGCTTCTAGCGAAAATCTAACTAATTCAGCAGCAGTAACATTAGCGTTTTCTCTCAGTCAGTTGATTCTTCATATCCATATGAGTGAAGCGGCCGGGGTGACATGTTTATTTTTCAAACACAGTTGTTATATGAGGCGATCTCAAATCGCCTCAATGGGGATTTCAATGCAACTAAACAAATACATGAACCTGGGGACTGACGCCCTCTACTGAAAGTAACGTCAGACTTCGGTGCTCTATTGCGCTTGATAGTTCCAATTCATCCATTTACACACCGATAACAGAGGAAACCATGCAAGACATATCAATCTGCTTCAGACACTGGCGCGCAGTCAGGAGAACCCGGGGGATCGAACCGGCAACCTTATGATTTCAAAGCGGCTACCCCTAGCTGATTCCTGAGCTGCTGCTGCTGCCCCGCCTAACCGTCATAAATAAAATAATATATAAAGAATATGATTACTTGTTCAAGAAAGAAACTGCTCTCTTTGGTTGGCCGACATGTAATTTACTGTTCTATCAATCTATACCTCCAGCCAGAATTCAGATAACATAAGTACAGCTAATCCCCTTTCAAAAAAGATTTAAAGGGTGAGTAAGAGGAGTTGGATGGAAGGCTCTGCAATGGAGTAACAACAAAGAAAGTCATGTGAAAATAAGCATAGACGTTGTTGGTGAGATAGAAGGATAAAAAAGACGAAGAAGATAGCAGGGTTTGGAAAGAGGAGTGAGGGCAATGAAGCAGTGTTGATTTTGACCACCAATTTTAGTTTAGTCATAGTCTGTTGAATAAAATGTACTTTATTTTTACACATATTGTACTCATATTTTAGTCATGTGAAAAGTTGACTTAGTCGACTAAATATAAGATTTTAGACGACTAAATCTACAGCATATTTGTTGACAAAATTGTTTGTTTATACTTTGTTGCATGCTGAAAATAGCTGATCAACACCCTTGTTAATGTGCTATTTTCAGAGCACAACACCCGAGCTCAAAATAAAATGACTTGTCTTCTAGTTCTACCGGATCTCTTCTCCACTAGTCCCCCATTATCAATATATTTAGTCTTAGTTTTAGTCATCACAGCTTAGTATTTTATTTAGTTTTCGTCAGTGAAACAAGGGTAGTTGACAAATACTGGAATGGAGGACTCTCTCTCTCTCTCTCTCTCTCTCTCTCTCTGTGTCACGATATCAGTCTGTTGTACACTTTTATTATGTAGTGTTGCCCTAGTGTTTCCTGTTCTGCCTAGTTGTGTTTGCCTGTCTTGTCTCACCTTCCTGTGATTACTAGTTTTCTCCACCTGTGTCCTGTTAGTCTCCCAGCCAATCCCAGTGTTGATTGTTTGTTCTGTTCACCTGTGTTTTGTGATCCCTGTGTCTACTTAAACCCTCAGTCCCTTATGTTCCCTGCTTGATTATAGATGTTGTTACAGTGTTCAGTCCTAGTTATGTTCTTGTAGTGTTCTTTGTATTCTCCTGCGTTCCTGTGTTTTGGAGAATAAATCACCTACATTTGACCTGCTCTGCTCCTGCTCTGTTTCTGCAATTGGGTTCTACATATCCTGAGTCGCACCGTGACAGTATAATCAAGCCATAAAATGGACCCAGCAGAACAGAGACTTTTCCAGCAAAAGGTGGATGAATTTGACACTGTTGTGACGTGCCTCATCACCTCAGCTCCCGATCAGTGTGCTGAATTTGAAAGAAAGCTTTCGACCCAGCAGCAATGGTTCCAGGAGCGGCCATGGGTGAGCCACTTTGTACCTCACATTAACATCGTCCGTGAGAGGCTAAAGGACTTTCGTCACTCCACCTCAGTTACACCTGCTCCCCAGCCTGCTTCTCACTGTGTCAGGCTTGGTATCGTGAGTTTGCAACCAGCATGCTCCCATCCTGCTCCTGAGAAGACCCCGCCCATGATGGACCTGCTCAGCTATTTCCAGAGCAGGGTCAAGATCCCCGTCTATTCAGACCCAGATTCTGAAGACGACCCATATCTAGGCACCAGCTTGGCTCTTGGAGGTCCTCGTGGGGATGGTGCTCACAACATTGCTTTGGGTCGTGTTGCAACTTCTCCCAGTATCCCTCCGAAGCCTCGTAAGAGGTCTAGTCGCCGCCGCCCCCGTCGTCACCGGCGCACTCCAATTCCCAGTGATTCAGAGTCGCCGCCGCCCAGCGACACCAAGACGCGGCCACCGCCGCCCAGCGACGCCGAGATGCGGCTACCGCCGCCCAGCGACGCCGAGATGCGGCTACCGCCGCCCAGCGACGCCGAGATGCGGCCACCGCCGGCCAGCGACGCCGAGATGCGGCCACCGCCGCCCAGCGACGCCGAGATGCGGCCACCGCCGCCCAGCGACGGCGAGATGCGGCCACCGCCGGCCAGCGACGGCGAGACGCGGCCACCGCCGCCCAGCGACGCCGAGATGCGGCCACCGCCGGCCAGCGACGGCGAGACGCGGCCACCGCCGCCCAGCGACGCCGAGATGCGGCCACCGCCGCCCAGCGACACCAAGACGCGGCCACCGCCGCCCAGCGACGCCGAGATGCGGCCACCGCCGCCCAGCGACGCCGAGATGCGGCCGCCGTCTGTACCTAGCCCCCCTACTCCTGTTTCCCAGCCTGCTGTTTTTCCGACGCGGCCACCACCGCCCAGCGAAGCCGAGATGCGGCCACCGCTGCCGTCTGTACCTAGCCCCCCACTCCTGTTTCCAAGCCTGCTGTTTTCCCGACTGCCAGGCCTTTTGTTCCCCGGGTCTCTGGCCCTCGGCTTCCTCAGACTGTTGCCCCTCCACAGCCCCCTCTGTTCAGCTCTGGAGTTCCATGCCCCGGGCCCTCTGCTAGAGGTTTGGTTGGTCCACCAACCAGCCCATTGACTATTCTCCCCGTTTGTCTGTCGGCCTGTCTCCCGGTTTGTATGTCTGCGTGTCTGTCTGCCAGTGTGCTTGTGCGTTTGTCTGCTCCCCAGTTATTTTGTCCCCCTAATCTGTTTACCCACCTGTTGTGTCAGACTGCATGTTTGTCTGCCTGTTTTTCTGTCTGTCAGTTAGTTTGTTTGTCTCTTAGTTTGTCTCAGTTTGTGCCTGTCTGTTTGTCTGTGTGCTTGTCTGCGTGTCTCCCCACCTGCCTGTCTTTGTGACTCCTTGTTTAGCCCTGCCTAGAGCCAGTCCATTGTTCTGTTCCTATTTTTTTTGAGCTTGTAGATCTGTTTTGTTTTTGTCCTACCAGTGCTGTTCTGTGCCCAAGTATTTTCCGTAGCCCCTGAACCCTCCTTCCGACTCCCCTCCACCCACCCTACTAAGTATTCTGTGAATTTTGTTGTTGTTTTTGGAATGTCTAGGATCCATTCCTTGGGGGGAGGTACTGTCACGATATCAGTCTGTTGTACACTTTTATTATGTAGTGTTGCCCTAGTGTTTCCTGTTCTGCCTAGTTGTGTTTGCCTGTCTTGTCTCACCTTCCTGTGAGTTTTCTCCACCTGTGTCCTGTTAGTCTCCCAGCCAATCCCAGTGTTGATTGTTTGTTCTGTTCACCTGTGTTTTGTGATCCCTGTGTCTACTAAACCCTCAGTCCCTTATGTTCCCTGCTTGATTATAGATGTTGTTACAGTGTTCAGTCCTAGTTATGTTCTTGTAGTGTTCTTTGTATCCTCCTGCGTTCTCTTGTGTTCCTGTGTTTTGGAGAATAAATCACCTACATTTGACCTGCTCTGCTCCTGCTCTGTTTCTGCAATTGGGTTCTACATATCCTGAGTCGCACCGTGACACTCTGTCCTACTCACAGTGCAGTCATGTTGGTCTCAGGGTTGAGTGGTATGTCCAGCACCTTGGTGCCAGCCTGGACGCTTTCCTGACTGGCAGTGCCCACCATCTTCCCTGTCACCCTGAGCGGAGGAGAAACCACGCTATTAGACAACCCTTAGTATGTATGGTACAAATAGTCTTAACCTGTATAATATACACTGAATCATTGAATTATTATTAGCCTATAGTAATTGCCTGACTTTAATATTAGGGGTCAAGCCCAAAGTGCGTACACCCCTTTTGTTTCCGTGAAAATGTGCCATTTTAGCAGTTTTGGCAGTTCTGTGCTATTGTTTTTCATAACATTCTGCAATATGGTAGAGGGCCGTGAGGATCCCTCAAGAAGCTCAGACTCATTCGTCAAAAGACCTTTAGATCTCCCGATGAGTAAATTGTTATGATTTGATCGATCCACTTTTCCACGCCTTTTTTTGGCCACGTCAAAGAAATTTCCATACATGCGAATGGAGTCTGACTCTGGTTATGGGACTACAGCGGTGACAACCCCTTGTATGATGTATGCCGTATGATGATGACGTATGATAAGAGCGCCCCTCACTTCACACAAGTGTGATTTTTTCTTTTTGGGCTTGAACCCGTCTTATAGCTGATTGCAGCTATATTAATTATTCTTTGTGACATCATCATACGTCATCATGAAGAGTGTGGTGTCTAATTGAAACCATACGTTTTGTTCATATGAATTAAAAGTCCTGCCGCTGGTGGGGCTAAAAATGATTAGGTCGGATGATGGTCTTCCAGCAGTTCACATAAATAAAGTACCTGTGTATCTGGTAGAATGGATGAGGCCTGATAGACCGGTCATCAGCCGTTCCAACAAACACCTGCAGAGAAAGAGGCTTCCTCTCTGTATAGCCACAAAGCTGTTGAGAGAGAGACACACACACACACACACACACACACACACACACACACACACACACACACACACACACACACACAAACACCTCTGATGACAAGCGAGGCTAGAAGAAGGAGTTGACATGTGACACAAGTCATGAGCCCGATTTGAACTGTGGGGTCTGCACACTTGAGCCTAATGTATACACCATCACACGCACAGCTGTGTTGCTCACCAAAAATAACTCACTTTGGACACACGACAAGTTCCTTTTTACTGAGAGTAAACCGTAACAAAGCTAAAAAGTCTAAGGAATGCATTTGATATTTTGCAACTGTTTGAACAAGCTTTTTCCTTTTGAAATTACAAAGGGGACCATGTGCAAGTCTGGAATGATGATCGGGAGAGATGCAAGTCGGGAATGTATGCCCCACCCCCGGTTATGCAATGCCCATGCACTGTACTCGTTGTCAAAGCACCTGTAGTACCCATTAGAGGCCTGGTCAAACTATTCGTAGTCCTGGCAGTAAGTTTACTTTATTGAAGCTAATACGACTCTTCTACAAACCTCTCAAAGCTCGTAATAGTCATAAAATTGAAGAAGATTGAAGATTCATTCAGATAAGATTTCAATCAACGAGGCTTCATTTATTGGTCATGTGAACAGTTAGTTATGATCAGTTAGTCAGGTTGTACCTTGATGACAGGGTGGTCAGTTAGTCAGGTTGTACCTTGACGACAGGGTGGTCAGTTAGTCAGGTTGTACCTTGACGACAGGGTGGTCAGTTAGTCAGGTTGTACCTTGACGACAGGGTGGTCAGTTAGTCAGGTTGTACCTTGACGACAGGGTGGTCTAGTGGTCAGTTAGTCAGGTTGTACCTTGACGACAGGGTGGTCAGTTAGTCAGGTTGTACCTTGACGACAGGGTGGTCAGTTAGTCAGGTTGTACCTTGACGACAGGGTGGTCAGTTAGTCAGGTTGTACCTTGACGACAGGGTGGTCTAGTGGTCAGTTAGTCAGGTTGTACCTTGACGACAGGGTGGTCAGTTAGTCAGGTTGTACCTTGACGACAGGGTGGTCTAGTGGTCAGTTAGTCAGGTTGTACCTTGACGACAGGGTGGTCAGTTAGTCAGGCTGTACCTTGACGACAGGGTGGTCAGTTATTTAGGTTGTACCTTGACGACAGGGTGGTCTAGTGGTCAGTTAGTCAGGTTGTACCTTGACAACAGGGTGGTCAGTTAGTCAGGTTGTACCTTGACGACAGGGTGGTCAGTTAGTCAGGCTGTACCTTGACGACAGGGTGGTCTAGTGGTCAGTTAGTCAGGTTGTACCTTGACGACAGGGTGGTCAGTTAGTCAGGCTGTACCTTGACGACAGGGTGGTCTAGTGGTCAGTTAGTCAGGTTGTACCTTGACGACAGGGTGGTCTAGTGGTCAGTTAGTCAGGTTGTACCTTGACGACAGGGTGGTCAGTTAGTCAGGCTGTACCTTGACGACAGGGTGGCCTGCCGGCGTAGCTTTGACAGCTCCCCTGCTGCCCTCCGTCTCATAGTGGGCTCTGTGGTGTGGGCGGGGCTGCACCTCGATTCGAAGCTCGTATTGGTCAAACTGGGATGGCAGTGGCCAATCGAGTGGTGGCAGGGCGTTTGACCTGGAAGTGTACAATGAATGACACACAGTTACGATTAGACTATAGACTATGGATTAGACCCCCAAGATCTGACACAAACACAAAGGACATACAGGCATTCTGTTAAACTTCCAATTCAGTACTTCAAACAGTTTACTGTATAACTATAAACCAGGACAAAATTAATTTTCATAACTCACACTGAGCTCTCCATACTGTATGTTAGAAAACTGATTAAAATATTGATGATGACAACTACTGCTATGACATTCAATGTTTTAGATTATTTAGACATGTGAATCTCGTCTCATCTCACGATTCGATACGCATCTCGATGCACTGCCAGCGATACGATACATTAGAGATACATGGAATCCCCTGGCGATACGATGCGATATGATTCTCCCTCTTCCCGATGCGATGCGATGCGATAACCATTTAGTTCAAATCAATGCGATACGATGCGATTCACCCCTCTACCGATACGATGCGATTTGATGGCGATTCATCACAATAGAAAGGATTTATATTAAAGCTCTATTAATTTCCCAAAACATGTAAAAATGCATTACATTTAAATTCAAAGCAATTTATTGTTTTACTGTAGGTTAGTATTATAGCTCTGCATCTCAAACAACCCAACTTATAGAATTATGTAAGTAAACAAAGGGTCTGCTCTCTGCTGGTTATTGTGGAATTGTTAGATTACTAATAATCATAGGCTATAGTATAATTATTATATCTCAAAGGTCAATTTGAGGTTTTGAGTATAGAGGGTTCAAGAGATTAAAATGTAATAGCCTATAGTTCATCAATTAATGTTACCAACATATAAATAGAAAAAAACCAAATAAACAAAACAAAAATTACAGGTCACACTCGTAGTGCTGTCAAACAAGTAGTTTAATCTGCAACACAGTTTTATAATATAATTGCCTATGTATAGTGGGGGTCCCTGCTTGATCTCTCACTCTCAGCTAAGTGGTCCTTGGCTTGACCTAAAAAACATTGAAGACCCTGGCCTGCATGTATTATTAACGTTTTAAATACATAGCAGATGTACAAGCTCACAACCAAGGTTATTATAGTTAACTATAACTAACGAAAAAACGAAAACTAGAATTAAAAAAACATTTTAGTTAACTCAAACTAAACTGAAACTAAAATAAATTAAAAAACGATAACTAAACTAAAACTGTATTGTGTGTTCACAAAACTAACTAAAACAAACTGAAATGATAGACAAAATGGTTCATGGTTGATTGTCCAACAGAGACTGAATATATATACTTTTAAATGGTATCTTTTGTTGAGTTTTTATTACACAATACTTGCTCTGATCTTTTTTAATCCTATACTTCGTTACAAATAAACCAAAGTACGAAAAAACTAAAACTAAACTAAAACTAAACTAAAACTAAACTAAAACTAAACTAAAACTAAACTAAAACTAAGCATTTTCACAAAATAAAAACTAAACTAAAACTAGCAAACCCGCTCTAAAAACTAACTAAAACTAACTGAATTATAAAAAAAGATGTCAAAACTAACTAAAACTAAACTATAATGAAAAAACCAAAACTATTATAACCTTGCTCACAACGCGTCTCATCCACGCCCCGCTGTGAGCTTGTGGATCTGCAATTTTAGGCGTGCGACACCGTCTTGCTGCAGAATATAAATAAGGCTTCTATCCCAGAGAATAGCAGGGGAAACCTGGACAGTGGAAAGTTGTGAAACGGTTGTAAACGACTTTAAACGCAAGCAGTACACCCAGCTGTGGCGTTGTTGTTGTTGTACACGTGTGTGCAGACTGCAGAAGCTTTCTTTAATTACAAATTGATGATCGCGACGCAGATTCGCGTCAGAGAATCAGCTAGAACAGCTGTGGAGTGTGGATCATTACCAGGCAGCACGCAGCGCTACAGTGAAAAGTCAACTGATCGATATTTTATAAAGCTAAAGGTGGTGCTTCTCTTGTAGGCTACGTGGGGCTCACTTCTGTTAGTTGCGGGTGCTCTTTATAGTATGTTTGTTGTCTCAACGTGTCTACTCTGCACCGTCGTATGGTAGCTTCTGTTCACTGACTGCGTGTGCGCTTTGTGTGTGAAATATATGCTATACGGGGCCTTACTACGGCTACTGCTAAGAATAAACATCCTTAAAGAAGAATTTGACCCGGAAAATATAATATGTAGCTTTTCAGAATATGATGTGCTTGCCTGAACAGAGGACTATGGGCACTGGCGCGGGTCCGTCCCCAGCCCAGGGCAGGGGGAACAGACAAGTAGTCCATGCCCAGGGTCTGCTGCTCTCTCCTGGGCTGATGGGGCTCTGGCAGTGGGCCTGGAGTCTGCTCCTGATCCACCTCCCTACTAGACAGCTAATGAAGTACAGTGATGGAGATGGAAATGGGTCAACTTGTTCTGCCAAAGTCAAGCTGTGTTAAAAATAATCACACTTGTGTGAAGTGAGGGGCGTTCGTATCATCATACATCGTCATACATCACATCCCATGCTCAGCCAATCACTATGTGTTACACACAAACACACAAAGCTGCGAGTACTCAAGGACTGATGTATTGTATTGTATGTACAGACATAGCAGACATAATGATCAACCAAACATAAATTCGGCTGCAGTGTTAAGTGGTCAGAAGGGTAGGCCGCGTGCATTTTCAGGGGATCAATAATCAATTGATCGATTGTGTTCTGGCTTGGATCAATGAACATAAAACATAGTTTTTCAATGTTTAAAAAATAACTTCTTTCCAAGTCCTCACTGCTAAAGCAGCTGAACTTGCTGTTACAGAACTTTTACTGATAAGCTGTGTGTATTGTATGGCTTACTGATGATTGAGTGCAATGGACCACAATGGAAACATTGGAATCAATCAATCAATCAATCAATCAATCAATAAATCACCTGCTCCAACGATGTCTTCCTGGTTTTCTGCGGGATGCTGCTGAGCTCATAGCTGCTGTTCGGGCCCTGAGACTGTGAGGCGGAGGAGTCACTCGCCTCCGTGTTGCTTCCGGTGTGGAGCTCCTCGGAGTAGCTCCCCCTGCGCGAGGTGCAGGGCGAGGCCAGGGGGGAGTTCCTCCGCTTCTTGCCCCCCGGGGAGGTGGGCCTCGAGGACGAGGAGGAGGGCGACAGGCCGAAGTTGACGGCAGCCTCGTTGAGCTCGTCCTCCTCCACCTGCGGCAGCCGTGGTGGAAAAAGTACTCACATTGTTTAGTTACTCTTACAAGTAAAAGTCAGGAATTCAAAATTAACTTGAATGAAAGTACAAAAGTATCGGCATCAAAGTGTGCTTAAAGTACCAAAAATACAAAGTAATTGTGCAGAATGTCCCATTTCGCAAGTGTCCAATGCATACAATTCTTTGAAAATAGCAGATCTACAAGCTCACAACACGCCGCTAGGTTACTTTACACCACCTACCAGCAGCGAGTCACAGCTGGAGGCGGGGCTGAGCCAGCCACGGGAGGAGGGGCTGGAGGCGGGGCTGGGGCTGAGGGAGCCAGGGCCGCCACCGTCGCGGTAGCAGAACGGGTCCAGCAGGGGGAGGTAGAGGCGCTCGCGGTCCCAGCCGCCACCGCCCCCCGTGTCCCAGTAGCTGGCGCTCTCGGGGGCTGGGTCGTCATCGGGCGAGATGGTGGTGATCTGGATGCTGGGGCACTCTAACACACGAGACCCCGATACCTGAGACACACACACACACACACACACACAGTTGATTAATTGAATACGCAGAACCAACAACGGAAATAAGCCCTTATAGGGTTTTTGTGTTCTTTTTGTGTTTTAGCATCATTGTAAAATTGTACCACTGTACTATTTGCACTGTTAATAAAGTATTCAATCAATCATTCAAAAATACAGCCACACACACGCATGCACGCACGCACGTACGCACGCATGCACGCACGGCGTCGCACGCACACATTCAGTCAGACAGACAGACAGACAGAAAGACAGATAGTAAGGGAAAGAAATATATGCTTTGTGTATGTTCAGCTTTATACATCTGCCCTGTCTGTCTGTCTGTCTGTCTGTCTGTCGGTCTGTCTGTCTGTCCTCTTACCTGCACAGAGCGCGCTGGCAGGCTCTCGTAGGTCCCGCTGAACTCCCTCACCAGGGCCCTCCGGGGGGGTGGGGAATGCATCCCTGCCCGCTGATTGGCTGAGGACGAAGAGCTAGTAGGGATGCCAATTGATTGGCCTCCATGAGTGGCAGCCAGGTGGTTCTCTGAAACCAATGGAGAGAAATTAGAACACGCAGAGGTGTGCGGACAGGCAATTGAACCAATTGATTTCCAGTTATATATCCTAGTGGACTATATGCTTATGAGTCATTACATGCAATTATTTCAATCTCTACTTGGACTAATGCTGTCTCAGTCTCCGTATTATTATTATTATTATTATTAAGGTATAGTTTTCCATTACAAATCCTAGAACAGGGCGCCCTGGTACTTCCCATAACAACACTTTGCATATGGTTGCTGTTGGGTGGAAACTTCACGTCCAAACTGTTACTGTTAGCGACGATAATATATCTTAAGAACATACAATGTAACATTCAATGTACATTTTTAATAGTTGCCATACCATAATGTATGGTGTTATGTTTAATTCTACTGTATACGCTGTCAACATGTGCTGTGCATCCTCCATGACTATGTCATGTAAGCACTTTATGTGTAGGATTGCATTAATTGCCAAATTCTTTGTATGTAGCTCATACTTGGCAACAAAGGCAGCGCTTCTAATTTCGAGATGACAAGGAGCTGGACGATGAACGAACAACAGCTCCAGCCAAAGGTTATTACCTTTAGCTGATTCATATTCTTGTTAAACTCCATTAATTGGGTTTTTCTCTGCTTTAACCACAGAAATGCATGACCAAGGCCCCCATTAGCCAACGGTGTACACTCACACTCGCAGTCCTTTGTGAAAGTGTACTGAAATGGTGAAATGCTCGCTGGGTGTTCTGATTACCTCAACAACACAGGCCCAATAAATGTGCATAAACAGAGCTGACTAAGTTTGTCCCTTTGTCTTATATTAATGGACAGCCTATGAAAACATTGCACACGAGAGACCGGTGGAAAGAACTGCCTTCAATGCTTTGCACCAATACTGCTATAGTGCCATATAGACAAAACATTACGCAACTACCCTTAAACAATAACTATTAATTTAAAATAATATAAACCTTGATGATTTGGGACAGTCCCCAGAAGCAAAATAAAGACCTCTCAGGTCTTATTATTTTATTAGCATAAACATTCTCAAGAAAATATATTTGGGTTTTGTCAAACAACAACCATTCGGGCAGGGACGTGACCCATCCAGACCACGATTACAACCGCAGAATTTCCCCGATGTGGTGTGGTGAGCCACTACACTCATCCATCCGCCTTGCTGGGTCAAACCGTTTTAGAGTGTTTGTGTATGCAGTGAACTGAAATCCATGCTGGATCAGTGGAGTGTTTTAAGAGTCCCAGTTTAATGACTATCAACCTGGAGGCCTATTCTGGGCATGGCATTATAGGTGAAAGATGTCCACAAATGTCGACGCAATCATGCTGTGAGCTTGTAGATCTGCTATTTTCGCATTACAAAATAGAGCTTATGGGTCATTTTGACTTCTACAGAGGTAGAAGCTACAAAACAATACATCCCCTTAATGATCTATATATGGACACCACAATCACCATATTCTTTTCATAATTATCCCTCTTCCAACAGATTTACCAGCAACAAGCTATCTATCACCTCCTCCAAATGATAATACTTTGCTCTATGTTTACTGGATCTACTACAACCTTAAATGTAGCA